>NW_027185398.1:602555-981448 GCF_022577435.1 Embiotoca jacksoni
GGCAAATTCTGCACCTCTCTGCGCAATCTCGGGTGCATTATTCTGTATTTATGCTAAAAAGACGAGAATCCCTTCAACGGCGTTTTAAAAAAAACTCTGTTTTGCTCATTAATCCCTCTCGTCTCACAAAATCAAATTCATATCATTATGACACAAATTAGCCCCCTGCAATGATTGCCCCATTGTTAGCTGTTGTTTACATTGTTGTTGTTTTTTCCCCGCTGCTCTGCATACATCAGTTCACTCTCGCCTTTAATTAATTCTTGCACCGAAATGAACTTGGAAGAAGTCCCGGGATGATTCATTTAGGGTGTATATGATTAGGACCAGCCTGGAAGATCAGAGGCTCTTTTTTTATTTTTTATTCTGCAGCACCGATGTTAATTCATTTACAACCCCCCCCCCCCTCCTCCCACCAACTCCTCCTTCTCTCAATCCTTTCCTGGCGGGTTGAGGTTTTATTCTTTCCGATCATAAGACCCCCAACTCCTTTGCACAGTTTGTGTCAGATGGAAATGAGGTCCATCTATTTCTTTAGGGATGGGACGGCTAGATCAATGGATGGGGCGGAGGGGGTTGTTGGGGGGGGGGGGGGGGGGGGGGGGTGGAGAACTGAGCGTGGAGGCTGTCTTCAGGTCTCCATTGAGCGGAGATTACATCGCCGGTTGGTGGCTGTAAAACGCAGCGCTCTGCTGGCAGACACCGAACAGGACTCACAGGAGTCTTTTCAAACCTCACCATTGTTAGCGAGGGATTATTCTTCGGGTTGTTATCCCATTACGCTGTAATGGTAGCAATTTTCTGCTTAGGAATTTGGCTTTTTTTTTTTTTTTTTTTTTTCTGTGAGGAAATAGATGCCAGAATGTTTTTAAATCAAGCATTTATCATCTGCAATTTGTAGGAAAAAAAGAAAAAGATTTTTAAATTTTTTTTTTAGATTGCGTTTCCACGGCCGGTGACTGTTTTAGATAACTCTCGGTCGTCTACTAGATGGAGCAGGAAGACATTGGTTCTCAGTGACGTGTTGATACCCTGAATTAAAGTGTAAAACAATGTCTTTAATTTTGGGTGAAAATTTTTTTTAAACTGCGCTTCAATTATAACGTAAAACGTTCTAAAACTAGACGATTGGCAGGCATTAGGAGGTTATTTTTATAACCCCGTTGGCCGAATATCAGAATAACTTCAAGCTAATCTTTAAGTCAAAATTCTTGGAATATTTTGAGTATTAATTTTTTCCCGACGCGAGCAACGGTCCTTTTCTTTATTACGAGACGGGACATCAACGAGGCTTTTCAAAGTAATGCTCTTAACAGGTCATTAAGCGTTTTTTTTTTTTTGGGGGAGTTTTTCTGTAAGTTTGCCCAAACACTAAAACCTTGTGTCTTTCACGTCTGATTAGTGACACTTTAATAAAGTCGTTTAAAGTTCAGCGGACTGAATTTTCCACCTTTTCTAGTGTTTCTATGGTCACGGGGAAACGACCCGCATTCAAGGCCTGTACGCAATCTTTTAAATGCAAATCCTTTAAAAGTAACTGTGTAATTCTGTCTATGGGGACTCTCCCGACTTGGCCGCGAGAGAAAGTGTTTTTTTATTTTTTTTATATAAGGCAACCACGGCTGTTTTTCTTTCTGTCTTCTTGATCTGACAGCAATTGACTAAGCCAGTCCTTAAGGCGTGACAAAAGCTTGGCAAAATCTTTACATTTCTTTTCCTCCCTCCCTCCCTCCCCCCCACCTCCCCTCCCTTCCTCTAACTTTTCTTGGATGGGCCAAGGTGGACAAAGCCTGTCTTCTCTTCCACTTGATTGGGTCAGAAGGCTGAAGTTAAATGTTTGGTTCAAAATTGTCTTAGCATTCCCAGCGTCATGTTTTCTCTCTCTCCCTCTCTCTTATTTTTTTATGCCGCTCAGGGAAGTTTCAGAAAACTATGTCGAATCGGCCACAATCAAATCATTTACGGTGAGCTCACAGCGAAGGAATTAATGCATTTTATATGAGGATGCCGAGTACGAGGCAAAGTCCCCTCAGCAACATGTGAGAAACCTTTCGCCCCCCCACCACCCTCCCCTCCTCCCCCCTTCCTCCCTCCTCTGTTTTACTTATTGAAATTATAGCTGTCACCCACTTCACAAGGAGGAGAGCCAGGGGGAAGCAGGTCATTGACTTGATTTTCATGGGAAGGCTGATTCGGCTATTCAGGGTCTGATAGGTCCAGTATTGACAGCCCCCTTTTTTTTTTTTGCTTTTTTTTTTTTTTTTTTTGCCCGAGGGGAGGGGAGCACGCCGCCTTCATTGTACCCCACGGTTTGCCGAGGAAAAACAAGAGAGCGCCCGGGAGACAAAGGCCTCAATGGGAACAGTAGCCCCTGTGTCCCCCCCTCCCCAACCCCAACCCCCTCCACCCTCCACTGAACCCCCCCCCCCCCTCCTCTTTGCTTCTGACTGCTGCTGCTGGGAGGCTTGTGTCTTTCCATTCTGGCCTCAAGTGCTACTCCCACCCTCTCTCAAACACCCCGCCACCCCTCTTCTCCCGCTCTTTTTTCATCCTGTCAAGTGGCTGCAGAGGTGTTTGCCGTTTCATTCTCTGACCCCCACCCCCCCCCCCCCCACACACACCCCTCTCACCGCCCCCTCCCCAAACACCCTCCCACCGAGTCCCCATCGCCTCCCGAGTGCGGAGGTTGTTTGTCATCTTCATTTGCAGAAGAGGGCACTCTTGTTTTTTTTTTTGTGGTTTTTTTTTTTTCTATCTGCCGCGAGACCTCAAGTGGGGTCACGTTATATTTACTGTAACACAAAAGGTGCCGTCTGCGCCTCTCCCCGTGGCCCTTTTACTTTTCATGAGCCCGAGTCCACTTCTATTCTCAGCAACGGCTATAAATATTGGCTGTTGGCAAATATCGTCCAGAAAACATTGGTACGGAGTCCAAGTCCTTCTCTCAAGCACTTGTTTGAACAAGTCCGTGTCAGCCAAACATCCCCCGGTCCGGTCGTCAGTGTGTACCAGGCCGGTCCGGGTTTAAGGTTATCTGGTCGGTCTTATCGAGGCCTCTCTTTGAAGTGAGCCCTGGCTCCGTTTCCCTCCTGATAAATACTGTATGTGGGCTTAGTCCGGGCAGACGTCCAGGATGTGTGAAGGATGGGATCATTTCTGGTGGTTTCAAAGCTCCTTCCAAAAACACACCAACTTAATATATGACGAAAGGCATTGCCAGAAGTCATTTTCAAAACCTGACTGGATGCTGAAGAATGCGGCGCCGCATCATCGGGTGCCAAAAAAAAAAAAAAAACGACGCCGGGGTCTCGACCTCGCGGCGTTGTTGTCCTGTTGTTTCTGCGGGGAGTTTGTTTATGTTTTTTTTTTTTTTTTTTAGCCTGGCATTAATCCCGAAAGGGTTTGTCATTGCCAGTCAGGCTTATTTATCTTAAACCCTTTCACGGCTAAATCTGTAATCTTGCACACAGATTAAAAGAACACACCAAACAGAAGGAAATATACGATTAAGAGAGAAAACGATGCGGGTCGAAAAGGTGCTCCTTTTTAACCGCTTGTGTTTTCTAACATTGAAAACGTTTTTTTTTTTTTGTTGTTGTTTTTTATGAGGATGGAAAAGAAATACAACCGCGCGGCCTGAACTCTAACCCCATCCTGACTTGGCTTCCAACCCCTGCTGCACTTTTCGACCTCTGACCTTTCTGGCAAACCCAGGAAATTGCGACAGCCTCCCCCCCGCCCGCCTCCCTCCCTCCGCCCTCCCCCCTCCTCTCTTTGACAGCGAGCGGGTACCATCATGGCGGACGTTTGGTGACGGAGACCGTAATGGGAACACAATGGGAGAAGTGGAACGCTCGCATTGACAGCGGAAGATCACGGTCCGTGAATTGGAGGTTTAAGACATCAAAAATGACGATTAGCCGACTGGTAACCATTAGCGCTGTTAGGAACTCGGGTCCGTGGCCTTCAAAGAAAACTTTGAGAACACACATTATCGTCTTGGTTTCCCCCCTTCGGGTTTTCTCTTTCTCTCGGTGACCGCAGTGGATCGGCATGGCCGACTTTGTCGAGGGACTCTATCCTCCGCAACATCCCACACACCCTCCTCCTCCTCCTCCTCCTCTTCCTCCCCCCCCTCCCCTCCCCATCCCCCTCTCGATCTAATACTGGCTCCTTTTGAAGTGTGGATTTTCTTGGAGAAGTGCTCCACAGCCCCTCCGCACCCCACCCCGCACACAAATCTGCCTATTGATGTATCAGGGCCCCCAGCTTTTCATATGGGGATATGGTCCCTCGATTTTGGGTCGTGAGCTCTTTATCGTAATTTACTGTATCAGGGAGTGCTTCTCTCCTGGTATGTGGGGATTGAAAGGAATGGTCATGTGCTGAACTGATTAAGAAGTTGGTGGTGACCCGAGGTTAAACCCTTGGAGTGGAAGAGGGAGGCGGGGGGTCGGCTAATATTACAAAAGGACTCGGAGCGGGCGCAGTGCACGGATAGAGGTGGTAAAAATGGGTCACATGAAAGGTGGAAAAAGAAAATATCTCAACTGTCGCGCTGAAGATGAAACTTTGCAGAAACTGAGATCAAAGGTTCGTCTCGCCCTCCGATGCCGGGGCTGTTAGGAACCAACCTTTCTTTTGTCATCTTGACTTGTTTTGGTTGAAACTCACCTTTTCCTTATCATACTCCATCACCTTGACATTACCTCACTCGCTCGTGTCTCCCCTCTCCGTACCCTTCCCATGATTCCAGGCACCGCCAGACTGTTTTTGTAGCTGGCTTGTCTCTTTTGGAGGACTCGAGTAAACTGAATGGTGACAGCTTTGCCTGCCAGGCGAGTTGTGTGGCGCAGTGTCTGTATTGAGTCTAGGCTTGAGTCCCCCCCCCCCCACCACCCCCAAAACCTTTCTCCCTCCCCACCCCCCCTCCGTGTTTGATGAGAATCAGACAGATTTAGCCGAGGTTTGAGCAAGCACAGAGGCCGACCGGCCGGCTCTCGGCGCTCCGCCGCTGCCATGCTAATAGTGACACGGCCTGGGACCGGCTGAGATTACGCGTTACCAGGCGGAGATGTCACAAGCCCCGAGGGGCTTTTGTTGCCTTCAAAGAGACGCCTGGTCAATCTTTTCCACCATTAGTTATCGCACCGACTCAGATGAAGGGCAGAAACGGGGGGGAACACAGTCATGAACTTGTGGCACATCTGATCCCCCAAAACTTCTCTTCTTTCTTTTTCCGTCCCATTTTACAGCCTATTCACCGTCCTAGAAATTCTTATTGCAGGATTTCCGCTTTTCTCCCTTTGACAATTAATTGAGTGCTGCTGTCCTTCCTGGCAGCGGATTTACATTTAAAAAGCTCTGACCCGTTTTGATGGTTAACTTAACCCAGCTGAGCAAAAGCTGGCTGGGGCGATCCGATGTAACAGCATATTGCGTTTAATTTGGAAAAAGTGTGTTAAAAGGGACTCTTCTATGAGCACTAAGTTGTCGTAACGGGAGGCGGATCGGAAACTATTTCTCCGCCAAATTGGTGGTGAAAGTCGCAGCTTCTCCGCTCCGGCAGCGTGACAGTAGCCTTATCAAACTTTAACAATCCGCCGAAGATGTCTCAATGCCGTCTTTGTCGGAAACGCTGTCAGTCAGTGCTCAGAGAAAACCGTGCAAAATCGAGCTAAGTGGAATTAATGAGCGAATTTTGCCCCGGAGACCTGAGGTGCCTCTGTCTTTGTTTGTTAAAGTGAGTGTTTTCACTGCAGCCCTTTTTGCCCTGGCATGGGGCTCGCCAGGATCTCTCGGGTCCAGCAGGTAATTCCCAGGCATTTCCCCTTGTTTGGCTGAAGGTGGGGGGGGGGAAAGTAGCGTCTACCCGTTTTACCCATCTGTGTATGTTAAAGTCATCAAGCCATTTAGTGAAAAAGAGAAAAGAAAAGAAAAGAAAAACTTGAGGTTGATGTGTGCAAGAGCGTCCTTAATGCTCATTACTTCGTTCAGAAAAGATGTGTCCCTGGGAAATGTTTTAAAACGGAGACACGAAGAGGAAAAAAAAAAAGGCAGAAAAGAGGCATCGTCATCTAAGTGGTACTTTTCTCTTTTACATCTGTCACAACACATTCGGCTTCTAGTCCTGGGAATGAAGTTTACTCAAGGAGTAGACGTGTATGTATTAATTTCCAGAGACTGTTTGATTCTGCTCAGCTAAAAGACGACCTCGCTACAGTTTATATAAAAGCTTTGAGCTCTGAAGGTCTGCAGCAGAAATGTTCATAACATTTATATCCCACTGCAGGTTTTTGGGAAAGGACAGCTGTTCCCTCGTAATTACTGCACGCTAATAGTATACAGTGTGTACTATATACACATTTTCATAGTATTCTCTTTCGAAATTGTGCAGCTAAACAGCTGTCAGATTGAGACTGCGGGACAAATGTGACAAATAAACTTCAGAAAGAGAAAACAAACTGCTTTCCTGAGATCCTCCCGAAGCCTTCGTTACCACCAAGGTACAATTTGGTTCGCTTTATTTTTCGCTGCTGTAAGTGGCTTCTTTCATTTCCTTTGTGCGTTGCATTGTGGGATAATCCTACACATGGACAGCTTGGGACTAGGCTGCTAACATTTACTTTGATTCCTGCCAAGCGTTTGCTCAGTTAATCAGTGGATTGCCGGGTTTATAAAATGTAAAGAAATGGTAAAAGGGGGCCACCGTAATTTCCATTGTCGTTCACTTCTGGTTTCAGATTGCTTGTTTTGTCCGAGCGGCGCTCTAAAACTCCAACATATCCAGTTTACTTTCACGCAAGACAAAGGAAAGCAGTAAATCGTAACAATTTCATTTTCTGTGTTTTTCTTGCTCTATAAATGACAATATATTGCTAACGTTAGTGAATATGTGAGTCCTTGTGTATGTGTGTGCCCGAGGTTGCTTTGTGGGTCTTAGTGGGGATCCTCCCGGGCCCCAAAGTGGGAAAATGATAAAAGCCTTGTGTGACACTGAATCACTGGCCTTTAGAGGATTTCCACGGCCCTGAAAGGCAACTGTGATAATTTGGGGACAATCCTACCCCGGTGGTCTTCCCCAGGCATCCCTTAATAACTATATTAGCAATTAAGGGATGAGGCCGAGCCACAGTCGGACCCTATAGCTGCCTCGGGCAGATCGTCCCCTCTTCCCCCATCGCGGCTGCTTGGGGCCGGGGCGTAATGGGCTGTAAGAAGACATCATCCATGTACTCTTTAACCCCTCATTCATTATGGTCTTCACCATAATAGATAACAGACTCGAGATAATGTCGCTCGGCGGTACAACGGCGAACGCAGTGTTTATTTTCAGTCACCGTCCCTCGACGATTGCGCAAGATAATAAATGAGCAGATCGAGCAACAGCTGAGAGCGGCAGAAATCTGGAGTTTGAGGTTACAGATATGGGAATTTCACCCCCTGATTTCAACACCTCCCGGCGTGGTGAGTGATGCAGGGGCCCAGGCTAGGATCCCCCCCGAGGGTTTCTGGGTAACATTCCTCCGGACAGGCATTAACGCTAAAATGTAATTTTGACCGAGTGGATCGCCCGTGTTTCGTTCCGTAATCGTAGTAAACTTTAATGTGCGGGATGAGTTCAAGAAAAAGAAAGAAAATTTTTAAAAAAAGAAGCTCCCCCTCACAGCCGCAGTGATCTGTCAGCTTATCTCCATACGAAGCTCCCCGGAGGCTTCGGAGCGTGTTTGCATAAAGCTGTTGTTGGATGAAACCCACATGTACGATATATTATGGGGCGCTATCATTGCGTAGTGGACATTTAGGACTAACTTGGAAGCCTTAACATGATGAAACGGTCTCCTTGACAACGCGCATGTCTCATCATGTCTTGTCCACTAATGAATAGAAGACCCTTAGTATTAGTACCTTATTGGATTGTTTAAGTTGAAAATTTTTTTTAGTCCAGCTCCCAATATTTTTTATTTTATTTACCACTCCATTTTTATTGGTAAAAATTACAATTGCAGAAATCTGAAAACAACCAGAAGACTCCCCAGACAGAAGAAATTTACATTTTCTCTCAAGAAAAACGTTTTACACGTGTAGAATTATTATAAGTATTTTTTTTTATTTTTTTTTAGACACAAGCTTACCTTTAATTCTTCAATGAAGTGTATTTGTAAATTACACTTACTTGAATTGACAAAAAGTTATAAAAAAAAAAGGTTTAAACGAAAAAAATAGGACCAAAACTTGAAGGAAAAAAAAGCCACAAAAACGTTTCGGCTTTATTTCGTGACCCCTTTGGAAGAGCCCACGACCCCAAAACTTAAAAGCAAATATTTGAGTTTGATTATTCATCTGCCTGGAAAGAAGACGCTTCTGTTAAGTTTCTGACTGGACGCGGTGACTTTACAGATAAGTGCGTGTTAGTTTGTGAAGTCTTAACGAGGTTGAGCTGCTGCGTTTCTCACAGACTATATTTCTATCGGACAGATCTCTGGTTGTCGCCAGAGACAGAAAACATCTTGTGAATCGTTTACCGCCAGAACAATATATATATATATATATATATATTAAAAAATCCTCCACAGAAGTTGAGATGAGCTGGTCTTTGAGCACATCATCTTTCTTTTTTGTTTTTTTTCTGGCACTTGCCACCTCGACTCCCGCCGTCTCACAAACCCTGTGGTCAACGAACGTTAAGTAGTTATGGATGAGCATACTGATTCCCCTGATGAGCAACTCCCCCCCCCCCCCCCCCCAAATCTCCCCTCCCTCCCTCTACATTCTGTCCTAATAGGAAACAGGGGAGATTCATCCTCCAATCCGCTGTCCACCCCCGGAGGCCCATGATTGGGGATGTGTATGGTGGGGAGAAACCAGGGATGACAAATAAAGGCTGAACTCTTGAATGGCAAGGTTCTGCTTCCCGTGGCTCTGTTTGCAGCGTGGACCCCGGAGGCCATAGCCCCTCCGCCCGGGGGGTTGTCAGTTACTGATGGCACTGTTGTTGGTTCCAGTGTGAAGGGGGCCGAAGAAGCCCCACCACAATCCCGCTTGTTAAATAGCATGAATTAATGAAGTGGCAGAGCTGGGAACTTCCTACCCCTGAGCGACTTGTGGGGGTGGGTGGGGGGGTGTGGGGGGGCACTTCCTTAGCATTTCTATGGGCCCCCAACTTCTTTTCATCCTGTCGGCTTTTTTTTTCTTCCCTCCCCTCCCTGAAACCCCCACTTTGTATACCCCCCCCCCCCCCCCCCCCATCCTTAAAAAAAAAAAACGTCTTTTTTTTTTTTGAAGTCCTTTAATCCTCTGGATTTATGCCGGGTTGGGAACAGCGACTGATAAGCGGCCTCAATAAGCAAGAAAAAAAAAAATGAAATAAGATGGCTTTTGCGGAGTTGTATATGTAAATGCGAATGTGAACAGTGGTCATGGCTAACGGCACGGAAAGTCGGAGATGAAAGAAAGTTGCAGATGAGAATGTTTGTGTTTCTGGTCCTTCGCTCTTTTTTTTTTTTTGTATTTTTGTATTTTTTTGCTCCCTCTCCGAAACACATCCCGCAAACTATTTCTTTCACGTTCCAA
The DNA here is from genome assembly GCF_022577435.1 of Embiotoca jacksoni. Classification (NCBI taxonomy): domain Eukaryota; kingdom Metazoa; phylum Chordata; class Actinopteri; family Embiotocidae; genus Embiotoca; species Embiotoca jacksoni. The sequence goes on from NW_027185398.1 coordinate 612,129, forward strand.
CTTCGTCTCTAACTTTTTTTTTTTTTTGTCTCTTCTCCAGCCGACTCTTTAAATATCCTCTCGTAAGCTTCTACCGAGAATAAAACATCGCCTCAGCAGCGGGACGGCATTCCCATGGTGCACCGGTCTCCGTTTTTTATTGCCTTTCCACCTTCTTAATATGTTATTTATGAAAGTCCTTCAGATTTAGTCGCTGCTTTATTAGTCTTATGTTACTCATGATGTCTGTCTCCTGCACACCTGATTTACAGATAGGCAAAGACACAGGAACACTTTTATAGAACTGTAAACTGCCGCGGTGATGCAACACAGTGCCTCTGTTGTGTTGCCGATGACCACGGGAGGCGGGGGGGGGGGAGGGAGGGGAGGTGGGTGGGGGGATCGGCCCAAAGGAAAAAAAAAAATCCCACCTGAGGGATGTTTATTCTTTTCAGGTTTGCCTGGTTCATGAGAACGCTCGCGCTTAAGGAGGGCTCATACTTGTTGATTTAATGCACACTTTTAAAAAAAATAAAAAAAAATGTGCAAAGTTCGCACGTACGCTCGCGGTAGGGCAGCTTGGAGAGACGATACGCATGGATCCGAACACGCTGACACCCCGTCTTCTTTCATTTCGGGCGAACAAGTCAATTTTATGGAGACGGATCGGCCCTTCAGACCGCGGCTGCAGCCAGACCTGGCTCGTCTCAAAGTCCTCGGCGGCAGTCCCTGCAGTGAATCACTCGGACCGAGGCCGCCTCGCAGATAACACGGGATCACTTTGAGGTAGAGGCTGGTCGGCTGCCAGCTCCCTAATGGGAGCGTGTTTATACTTTGAGTTTTTATCTGCTGCGAAGGGCCCGCCGCCGTACAAAGGCTGGAATTCCTCTCGTTAAACAGCCCGATACTCGAGCGCAAATCACGTAAATAACTAAATGAAAGGAATAATCGGTCAAGGTGGGTGGAGGAGGCAGCGGCGTGCCCGTCGCATGCGGGGAAAAGGAAAAAGGGGGGACCTCGATGGTATCTCGGTCCCGGACCAGAGCGTCCGTGCCGGGTCCGCTCTGCCTGTGTAAACACCGGCTCGGGGCTCGGTTCGGGCGCTCGCTTCAGGGGCAAAAACACTTCGCAGACGCCGATCCCCGGCTTCGATAGCGAGGTTTCCGTAATGCCTTTCATCCGAGAGTGCGGCGTTGGCATGGCGACTCCCGTGCGCGGTGTAACTGATGTAGACGTTTCCATGTCTGGCTGCGCTCGTTTCGGAAAAAAAAAAAAAAAAAAAAAGGCGGCCATTTCACGCCGTTATTATCGAGGGTAATGCGCAATTGCGGTTCATTCATCGGATGTTATCTCGAGCGTATCGCGTCCATTTTCAGCCTCATGAAGAAGAAACAACTTCCCTGCTCGGCGAATAACTATTAACACTTTTGTGCAAAGAGCCAGATGAATCACATGATAGGTCCCCCCCCGGCCCCCCCTCCAAAATCTGGATCTACGTCGCGTCACTTACCGAGTGAACGAGAGCGAGTGCGAGTTTATGTCGGCGGTGCAGGAACGCGATCGTCAATACAATCCCCTCGACTCGGTTGCTATTTGTAAGTCCTTTTCTAAGTTTTAGCGCAGCTTTATTTGAGGCGCCAGTCAAAAACAAGTCGGATTGTATCGTCATGATCTCTCACGATAACTTCCAAAAGAAGCAGTTTTAGCAGGAAATACATGAAATTTAACTACTCGTGCTTTGTAAATGTGGGTTTTTACATTGTTTTGTTTATATCCACATAGCAAGAGAAATATGTGTTGATTAGAATGACCCGGTTTGTAGTGGAAAATATTCTATTAAGAGAGCCTATAACTAAGGCTACTGAAGTTGGGTTTTTTAACTGAAGTGTTATTGTGGGTTTTTTTTGGTGTCAGAGAACCACTTTTAACAGAACTTCTCACTTCATCCCGGAGACTTCATAACGTCAGGAGCTCCCATTAGTTTTGTTGCTCAGCTCAGTTAACTACGTGACAGACATATAAGGCAGCTACTGGATGTTAATATTGCGCAACAGCTAATCTCCATGTGAAAAAGAATGTAGTTTGTGCCGTCGCGACCCGTTTTTGTTAATAATCGTAACGCTTTTGATCTCCGCTTAGTAAAAAAAAAAAAAACGTCTGAACGTTCAAAGAGCCAACGCAACGGGCTTCTCGGCTTTTTACACATGAAAAAAAAAAAAAAAACGCCCAAAAAAAAGTACACGCGGCGGTCCGTTAACTCTGCCGGGCACCACGTCGAGATTTTCTCTATTCCCCCCCCCCCCCCCCCCCGGCCGACTTGCTTGTCAGCTATGATATCACGGCAGCTCCCCCAGAATGAAATAACGAGCAGGTCAGACTCTCTTCCCGTGGACAAAACACTGGGAAGTGACCAGCTTTTTAAAACTCAAAGCTTCCCTTCCCCGTCTGGTGCCGAGCGACGTGCCCATTATCTCCCTGCTGTATTTCCCTGTGAAGGAACCCCCCCCCCCCCCGACCCACCCCCTACCGCAATAAAGACCAGAGGAGCTGCAGGTAGCGATGCTGAGCCGGCTCCTGTTTTGTTTTTTCTCTTTTTTTCTCAATCGACTTGAAGGGAGGGGCCTCCGCCAGCGCCCCTTTGAGAAGTTTATGAAATTAACCAATTAGGACGTGCGGGGTGGTGAGATAGAGACAAGAAAGGATAAAGAAAGACCCTTCTCTCTCTCTACTTCTTTCACACACACACACTGCCCACTCTCCCAAAGCCCAGCATGGATTAATCACTCTGTCTGGTGCGAATGAATGGTCGTTCACATCGCCGAGGCCTGTTATTTACAATTAAGTAGTTAGACAATAAAACTCACGCCGCAGAGTCTGCCCCGCGCCGCTTTCCGTCGTTCTGTTTTTTTGTGTTTTTTTTTCCCCCCTCCATTTTCTTGGTGTTTTCCTCGTATATTTCCACACAGCTTTTCATCTTCCTGAAGTCCGCTCTCTATTTTTCAACCCCCTTTTTTTTTTTTTTTTCCACCTCGCCGTTCTCTCTTATTCTGCTGAGAAGGAGCAGAACCAGATAATGAGGCGAGGAAAGGTCCCGGCCCGTTAGTTTCCGACGGAGGAGAGCGGCGCATTCGTACGCCTCCTAATGTTTCTTCACGGCTCCGAGTCAGCTGAGTCGAAATCACTTTTCGGGTAAACACGTTGACATGCCGGGTCACGCGGCCAACGTACACACTCGGTCTGCATTATTATAAATTTGCGTTACACTCTGTTTCCTTCTCTTTAGGCTCCGTGCACATGTTACCAACTACTGTTGCGTTTGTTGGCATTTAAATGGTTTAAATCGAAGGATAATAGAGAAAGTGTCACGAATCGATGTTTCATTGATGTCATATTTTGCTCTGTCAAAGGTACATTGTTTTTTGGGGGTTTTTTTAAGAATAAATGTCAGCACAAGAAAAGGAAGGAAAGGTCGGCTTTAGATGAATGGCCTAAAAACAAAAGCATTGGTATTAACCATAAATACCTCAGAATCTGTTCGATACCACAGTAAACAAGCAAAAGAATTCCCCTCAATATGTTTTTAGTGTCTATTGTCTGTCAGCTCTGAAGTCCTATTTTCCAGCTTCGGTAGTATTTCGGTCAACTAATTTGATGAAATGGGAACCAGGCAGCCGCGTTACGTAAGGGAAGTTTTCAGCATCGTAGATGTCGGCTAATTTTGGTCCCGTGCCGAGTTCACGCAGCGTGCCTCCTCATATTTTAGTCCGAAAGGTCCCACAACAAAGCATTCCGCAGTTTTGATTTGTTGGTTCGGATTTAGATGTAGAAAGTGCGAGCAAACAGTTCTGACACGATGCCTGCTCGAGCTTTAAGCTTCATTTTGGGGGAACAAAAAGAAGTCGGTCAAATCGGGCGAGTCGGACTCACGCGGCTCGTTGCGTCGTCTGTTCTCAAAAACGCCGCGAGGCGGAGGAACCGACGGTCCGACACCGGAGGAAGAATTCACGGTGCTCAAACCACCGAAGTGCCACTGAGATCCACCGACGTGCCCTTTGGTTTGCGCTCCTGACCTGATTCCCTCTCTTTGATCTTGGCCGGCGACCTTCTTCCTCTCTTGAAACCTAAATGCCCCCTTCTTCTTCTTCTTCTTCTTCTTCTTCTTCTTCTTCTTCTTCTTCTTCTTCCGTACACTTGCATCATCGTAGTTCCACTCGGATACGTGGCATTTGCAGCAAACTGGATTCTGGCAGTGGAAGAAACGACACGACGACGGGAATCGGACTCACGGCCGCGAAACGATGAGGGACGCGTGAATAAATCCAAAACGCGCGAACACACACAAACACACTCGCACTAAGTCCCGCAGACAACCCGAGGCGTTCAGCGGACAGACGGCGACTTGTGTCCGGTCATTTCCCCCCCCCCGAGAGTCACCATTTACTACAAAACAAATAACAGGAAGCCGTTGCTGGCTGCGCTGCGAGAATTCCAACAATCCCCACCCTTGTGTTTCGCTCCTTCCCTTCTTCTGCTGACTTAACTTTACGACCTCCTCCAGCCTCGTGTCGCCTCGGTCAGATGTGGCCCCCCCGAAGTGGTTTGACACCGAGCAGCGGCACTGGGTATTGTTCCAGTCACATTGTTTGTTTGTCCGGCTCTCGCCCGATTTAGGAGCAAAAAGACCAAAGATGGAAACGTGAGAGGGAGTCCGTTTACATGCGTCAAACAAAGACGCTAAAAACAAAACAAAAAAACAAAAAAAACAGCAGAATATCTCCGCCCTGGCTTTTTTTTTTTTTTTTTTTTTTTTTTAGCTTTGTATGTTTTAGCTTTGTTTCAACCTCAGCTGCTCTTCGTCACTGTGTTTTTTGTGTTTTTTTTTTTCTATGCCGTGCGCTATTTATTTCGATTGCAGAGGTAGACTTGGACTTGGAAACTTGTGCTTCCATCCTTGATCTGGCTCACTTGACAGAGGCATCTTTTTTTTTTTTCTTCTTTTTTTTTTTCCACAATACTCTTCCAAGTAATTTATAAAAGTGGTCTGCTGAAAGCTTTTCTTCCTTTGAAGCTCTTGTTCTGAAACGGAGAAAGACGCCATTTGAAAACTGTCACGTTTTGTCTGATTAAATCACTCTTGACATCACAGTAAACGGGTGAGTTCATGGATTAATGTGTCCAACCATAAACAGCCCCATCATTAATAATCTACCCAGCTGTTCTTTCGAAACGTACAAATAATATTTTCTTAAGAAATAAGCTCAGCATTAAACCTTTTATTCTCAGCTGTTAATCTTTCACGCACACACTGTGTCCTGTATGACCATATAGTGGTGAGTAAAACTGGTTTGGTTGTAAATCCCCCCCCCCCATACTGGTTGTAAAGCTGATTTACAGACATGATGGCCGCAGTTGGTTACAGTTTGAACTAAATCTGGCTCAGCTCTGTTTATCTTCTAAATCTGGATGCTGGAAAACCTTTAATTAGTGTCAATAGTGGTTTAATTGTTCCATTCGTTTTCATGTCATAGCCTATGGGCAGCGTGCTGCGCCGCATAAATACACTTGTGGAATTTGTGGAAAATGACCAAGACGTAGTACCCTTAAACTGCAGCGAATACGTCTTGATCACCCTGCGACAAGTTAATCATGTTTTATGTGGCCTTGTTTTTTAATTTTTAACAAAAAGCAGGCCTCGCCTAACAAAGTTTTTCATCACAATACAAGAGTGTAGCTTTGAGAGCCCTGATGTTTCATACATAAGCATGAACCAACTTTGGACAATGTCATCAAGATAGAAATAAACAGCCTTGGCCGAGTGAAGGCGGAGAGGTTTGGAAAACTGATTACAGGCCTCCGATTTCTAGCCCACACTTGCCCAAAAAATCAACATATTTACTGTATAACATTTCAGGAATAGATGAGAAGTAGAGACCAAACAGGGGAAAAAAAAAAAAAAAATGAAAGAAAAGAGAGTGCTCAACAGAAAATAGCATCACTCTCTTGGATTGCCAGCTCCAGGGCGTTTGCCAGGAACAACATCGAGGGGAGTCTGTTGCAAAGAGGAGAGCACTCCTTTATGGATAGATTACATTTACAACCTTTGTTGAACTCGGCCCAAGAAGAAGTGGAAAAAAACAAACCGCTCACTTTGGAAGCCGTAGCAGATAGATGCAAACACTCTGCCCTTATCTCATCGCTTCTAGTATCTCTTAAAAGCCGATTTAACCGCATTTGAGGTTTTTTTTTGTTGGGGTGGGAGGTAAAGATTTGATCCTCCGTGCATGCACTGTACATTTCCCTCGGTTTGATTTATAGAGGATGAATGGCATCCGTAATCTGTAGTTTGTTTTCAAACCTGCGTGCGGGTTGAGATAATGCAGAATACGTCAGCCCCAGCTCAGACGAGGTTCAGACCGCGTTGACTGATTTGCTTCTGGGTTATCTTAATTCTTTCCGATAAGGCGGACAGTTGTCAGACTCCCACACTCTCGCCGCTCCGCCGTCTTCGCTGCCTCGGATCCTACCTGCGGTCCGCGTGGATGCAAATTAAATGATGCAAATTGGGGGTTTGCCATTTGCGCAGATCATTGGGCTCGGAACGGTGTCGCGGGCAGCGACGGATGGACGGTAACACGACCCCGTTCAGTCAATCACATTTTCCAGATCGAGCCCGAAAGCGCACATAAGTACGCAGCAGTCATTAGGGCCAGAATTACGTCCACATTTGGGTTTGATTGCCTCGCATGTGCTACAATGGCCTCAAATGGCTCATAGTCGAGGCTTCAGCCAATGATCTATTCTCCAAAGACAAATGGCAAAACTGTAATACCACTTATTTTCTTAACCCCGGCCAAAGTGTAATGAACATCTGCAAATATTACACATCTTAATAAGATTTTCCAAACAGCTCTCCACAGTTTGTTTGACGTCAATTCTCCCCTCCGTTTCTTGCCATTTTTCTTTTTTTTTTGCCCCCGAAAATTCGTACCGTTCCCTTTAAAACGTGCCCCGCTTCCCACCCAGGCGTTCTCACTCGCGGTGACAGACACCATTCATTAGCGTCCCATATTTTGTCCGTGCCGTTCGGCCTTCTCCAAACAAAAGAGATGAAGCAAGCACCCAGGAGCGTCTAATGGTCTCCCCAGCTGTTGATGCACTAATTGCGGAGGTCCTCGGAGCGCCGCGCAGCCGTCTTTGAGGCCGTGATGGATCTTTGAGAACAGTTGCGGATGAGACGATACACGCGGAGTATCACTCCCTGGTTTTGATAAATAGTTTCCTTTCCCAAACACAGCTGCCTTGTCAAATTTGACTCCTTTCCCCCTTTTTTCTTTCGCCGTCGCCCCAAGGAAAATGAAGACTCTGTGGATAAATGTTAGTGTCCCACCTGAAATCACTCAGACGGGACGCAGTGTGGGATGCATTATCCCCGTCTGCCTCTGCAGGACTCTTTGACTGTCCTCTGTTTGACATGCCTTGAAGCCTTAAAAATGATTTTCTAAGATGTCAGCCAAATGTTTTCTCTCTGAATACGTCTAGCTTGTTTTCGGCTTTAAGGCTTAATTTTCTTCTAATGCACTGTTGCCATGTATAATATGGACCAGTGTTGTACAACACAGCAAAAGATTACCCCAATAATTGACTTCAGGGGAGCTATGAATTTACATTTAAAGGCCAAGACTTGGTGAAGGGGGACTCTGTGTCACTGTGTTAATGTGGATTTGCCTACACATTCTTCAGTTCCTTCTGCTGGTTGGTCCCTTCTGGTATGCAGTAATAGCCTCAGAATATAAAGTACAGCACTTGATGCCGCTTGTCATTGTTTGAGAGATTAATCTTAAGCACCTCTCGGTGCCACAAGACCCTTATAAACCTGGCAATGTGCATGATATACCCTAATCGCTGAGTTACAATGGAGCCCAGTTACAGAGTGACACGACGAGGTGGGAACCCACGCTTATTCATGAACTGTGGCATTTACCACAATAAGTAATCTGCCTTTTATTAGCACGACTTAAAGCAGAGAACAACCGAAAAGAGTTGCAGGAGGTTACATCACCGCAAACTCCACGACTCCGAAGCAAATTCTATCTACAGTAAAAGGACACTTTTTTGTTTTTTTTCAAACTACTATTTCCGAGGTCGACAATGAAGTTGATTTGTAGCGCCCAGAATCTGTCGGCTTCACGAGCTCACGACATCCGAAGTTCTGAAATCCCAAAGTTAAGACAGCAAAACTCTTAAAAGAGAAAAAAAACTAAACAAAAATAAATATTTTGTAGCAATAACACTATTTATGGTTGGCTATTACATTTGGGCAGAGGGTGTTTTACCTATCAACTCTCCAAATTATCATTGGCTATTGATTATTGGCCAAGACTTCCCTTTAAGTCCCCCTACTTCACCTGATCTGACCGTTAGTCTTGTGACCAATAGTATGCCTCGTGACGCCAGTGTCCCAAATATTTCCATGGCAACAAAAGCTCAGCACACCTGCTGTTGGTCCTCCGTGCATGTCGTTGACCAGTGAATTTACCAGTCCATATATTTGAGACAGATTTGCCTGTTTATCGATAATTAATAATAATGTGGACCAGAGGAAGACTGTAACAGAATTTGAGGTTGTTGTTTTTGTATTATTATTATTATTATTATTATTATTCTTTGAAGCTGATCCCTTCTATTACGTGTATAAGAGCGGTCCGGCTGCATTGATGCATTCACTTTTGTACACTTTCATACACTTCACACTTTCAGTATTCAGCGGACGCAGCGTGGGCCTGACCGAACGTCCCGCTGGTCCATTGATGTGATGAACAAAAATGACATAATCTTGCTATTTTCTCTGCGCAAAATGGGTCCGTTACCGGAGTAACGGGGGAACTATTTAGGAATTTTGCCCGTCGACGCCGCCGCGGTCATAAAGATACGTTGTCGGCCCCGGTCGTTGCTTTTAGTGAGTGAAAGTTTTGAAGGGGGAGTCTGAAAGAGATGGTTGAAATGCAGATAAAAATCGGCCGGTGTGTGTGTGTTTGTAAAAAGAGAAGAGGCTGAGAGAGAAAGTGTGTTTGTCTATAGGCAGAAGATAAGGAGAGGGTGAATTAGATACAGCGTGTTCGCAATGAAACCAATAGGCGTGCCAACCGCATCTGCTAATGCTATCAAATAACCCTCCCGTCTGCTCGCCTCTCACACCTAACAACTCTCTTGTTAAAATTCCGTTCACGGGTCAGTCCAGTCACACATTTCTCACACTGATCGTTTCCTGGTTTGGATCCCTTTAAATTTAAGCAGAAAACAAACAAACAAACCAAGCAGTCGTGAGATTACGTCAAAATCTTCTCACGGTGCGACAAAAACCCCGCTCCGGTCCGGTTTTTTGGTGTTTGTTTCACGTGAGCGTGCTTGGCTTTCAAGTAATGAATCCGATCTCTAAAAGGTACCCGCCGGGCCGGGGGGGGAGGGGGGGGGGGTGCGTTCGACAATTCCATTCCCCGTCTGGCTGACCTTAATCTGGATTAGCTGATTTTCTTTCCTCGGATTAACAGCTTGTGGTTCAATTAAACATCACGCAGCCCAACGAGTTTGAATCGTGGCATTGCAGAGTTGCCGCGGGGTGCTCAAAGCGTAACTAAAAAAAAAAAAAAAAAAAAAAAAGCTCCAACCTCAGTGTTTCCTCCGTGGGAATCCAAGGCCTCCTCTGTCCGGCCAAACCATCTGGCCAGGAGAGATTTTCTTCTTTTTTTTTTGGCCTACCAAGTTTTAAGGCTACCGTGCTATGCAAAGGCATTCCTAGACAACGTGGAGACATACAGGGAGGCAGTAGCTAAAGATTTAGAAACACTCACGTCTTAACTATGAAAACATTCCTCAGAAGTGTTTCTTTTTCTTCACTTTTTTTTTTTTTTTTTTTTTTTGGCTGGAGTTAAAGCTTTATGGAGACAAAAAGACATAATCTACTGAAAAGTAAGGTGAGACTGAAGTCTAAGGAAAGCTGGCACTCTTATTCTCTGTTCGGTTACATTTCGTCTATATATCTATATGTAATCCAAGTTTGCCGTAAGCTTCGAGAACTGCGGTCTCCAAAATCTCCAGGAAGGACTTTCATTTGAAAGTAGGAAAACGAGAAGTGAAGGAGAAAATACTTCCTCACTAAATGACCTTCGGGCGCCCTTGAGGAAGGCACTCAACCGCTCACACAAGCCCCAGCTGCTTGTTGCAGGTGTGAAACGTATGAACGCGAAGCGAAACGTCTCCTCAGCAACAAAAACCTCGAAATGGATCGAAAGATGGAGAATTCGACGGTCCGCTGATGAACCGAGCGTCGCGTCAGATGGAAATTAATATCGCCCTAATTGGGAAATAAAGCTCTCGCTGTGCGGCAGTCTGCTGCGCTGTATATTTGAACCGAGTGGAAACCTTACAGAAAGCATCAATTTTGTTAAAAAAAAAAAAAAGAAAACAACAATGTTATTTTTCTGTCCTATTATTGTTGTAACAGGTAGGAAATAAACAGCCCGAGCCGGGTTTACTCGAAAGCTGAGCTGCGTGTCGGAGGAATCTCGAATGAAAGAGGAACTCTGGAAAAAATAGAAACAGGAATTAGGAAGCGAGAGAGAGTGGACGTTGCTTTCACTGACGGTTGACTCTCGGAGGTTGATGTAGTTTCGAACATTTTGGTGCAGGAAAGCTGCATCGTACCTTTTCTTTTGGAATTTCATTTCATTTCAGGCATAAAAAAAAAAAAAAAATAAATCTGCCAGTTTGTTAGGTACCCCGAACGGTCTGGCACCAGTTGAAGGTTGTGATGCCGTTGAAACGTATCGCATTAAGAGCGGCGGTTTTCTGTTATTTAGCCTGCCCTCATTTAGGTGGAAGAAAATAAGCCATTTTAAAAGTCACAAGGAAAAAGGTATTACTTCCTTAATGCGTTCTATTTCCTGCTGAAACTGGATGCGCAGGCGGGGACGTGACAAAATGGGAGATCCATCGTGAGAATGAGTCAGTTTTACTGAGGGGGCAGCGGGAGGGGTGGGGGGTGGGGGGGTTCACAAAGAGGGCGATGCCTCGAGGTCACCGCTTTAAGATTCACTGTTTTCCGAGGTGCAGAAAGGTCACGCGGCCTTTTTAAACTGCAACTACCGTCGGAGGGACGCCGCAATGGAGCGGACGAGAACTACGGCTATTGGAAGTTCTCGGTTCTCGGAGGAAGAACCGTGTTTATTTTATCGGCTCAGTTCGTAGCCGTGGAACACTTTTGGGACACAAACACCGGCAGGACAGCTGAGAGACGGACTGAAATGAAGCGGGGAGGGCGGGGGGGTGAGGATGAGGGGGGGGGGGGGGGGGGGGGTGTCACGATAAAAGAAAAGCGAGGTTAAGAGGAGGGGAGAGTAGAGGGAGTAAAAAAAGGAGCAAGAGAGGGGAGACAAAGAGCCCCGATTGACTTTAGGGCCTCACTTGTCTTTTTCTGCTCTCTCAATTGCTATTCGCTTTTTTTTTTTTTTTTCCAGCTCTCTAAGCCCCCCCCCTTTCTTTTTCTCTGTCCCATCGTGCCAAGTGGTTGATGTCGTCCATGCATGCCGGGTCTACAGCTATGGATAGAGATGGGGCGGGTGGAGGGGGGGTAGAGGGGGTAGGGGGGGAGGTTTAAGAGGTGGTGACTGCTCCTGTCGCTGACCAGATCATATGTGACACTGTAAGCCCTTTTACCCCACCGCAGCCCTTCTTAAATCCAATTCTCTGAACTGACTGACTGACTGACACCAGCCAGACGCACCCCCCGCCCCCCCCCAGCTTAGACATTAGAAGCTTTTTTTGTTTTTCTTTTTTTCCTCCCTCCTGCATTGACACACCAATATTTCGATTTTTATTTTTTATTTTTTTATTCACATTGCATGTGGTGGTTTTTTTCCGCCCCGAATCCACCAAAAATAACAAAACAAAAACAAAAAAGTCATGAAAGTCCTCCTGACAGTTTTGTGGGTAAATATTGTCTTGTCGTCGTTGACGTCCCGTTAAAACTGTCCCAAACACTTGGCAGGAAAAAAATAAATGCAGATCTGATTTTTACAACGTTGTTTCAGGATAAAAAAATTTTTTAAAAATCCCCCCCCTACCCACTTCCCCGCCTCCCTTTTTGGTGTATTTGTGTTATCCGAAAGCCGCTCAGTCTAAACATATCTCGCGAAGATTTAGAAAACGATCCGCCTTTTCCCTCTTCGGACGCATTGTTTAAAAAATGTTGTGTAAATGTTGAATTAATATGTAACTTCTCCGGGGTTTGTTTGTGTGTTCGCCCGGGTGTGGAGTGACTTTTTTGGATACAGAGTCCACGTTGTTTACCGCAGATATTGATAATGACGTTTGATTTTTTTTTTGTTTTTGTTGTTGCGATTGTTCGCCAGACTAAACAATTTCCTCGCCGGTAAACATCAACTTTTTCGGTGACTTTGGTGTTCACTGTTTTAAGGAGCCCTTTGTTTGAGTGATTGCTGGTTTCACTTCCCAAGTAAAAAAAAAAAAAAAAAAAAAAGAGGAGGAGGACAGCGTGTCTTCTTTTGTTGTCTGAGTAATTTTTTTTTTTTTTTTTTTCCTGTCAAATTCCCAAATACCCTCAAGACTTGTTGTCTGGGCAGTCTGTCTCGTTTTTTGGGGTAAAAGTCTGGAGGATTTATGTAAAGCAACAAGTGATAGAAATAAAGAACAGAAGTCATCTGCTCGCTCTCGTCTTTTCTCCTCCCGATGCGCAAAATACATGTCAGAGCTGCAGGAGAGGTCAACTAACAAATGACACCCCCTTGTACTGAACTGGGGGGTTTCTGACCCCCCCGGAGTAACCAAGGGACGCAACTGCTCCGAGGAATTAATCATCACCTCGTGACCTCTCGCGCTGACCCTCCAAACCCTCCGGAGAAAAACCTGAAAGGTGTAATGGACGGCGGTAAGAGACGGAGAGAGAAAGGAGGGAGGGACAGTGAGGATAAGGAAAAGAAAGAAAAGAAAGAAAAGGCCTCGGAGAATGAGCTGCTTCCTCTCTCAGAGGGGTGTCAATGGGGCCCTCTACGAGTTGACAATTAATAGTCTCTGTAGGTTTCCTGAAAGCAGAATTGAGACGGATTGTCTCTCGGTCATTCGGCTGCGTTCAAGCGTGCCGCCAGACAAAAAAGCAAAAAAACAAAAGGGGAAACAAAAACAGAAGAAAAAAAAAAAAAGAAAAAGCAATGGCAGCGAATTGCCCATAAGGCTGTTTTTGAAACATTTCCTTTTTGTTTTGCAGACAGAGGCCCGATTGGGAAGACCCCCATGCACTCACTCACACACACATCACACACACACACACATCACACACACATCACACACACATCACACACTGGCACACACACCACCCGGCGAAGTGACCATTTTCAGGAAAAAGCCAGACATCTGCCAAAAGCAGAGCCACTTTAAAGTAGTGATTTTTCAACAGCTTCTTCTTCTTGCAAAACCCGTCGAGCCGCGCGACCGGTGAGAGAAACCAGATCGAGGCCGACGTTTGTTTGTGCTCGACGTCTGAAGGCAGAAATGATATTCCTCTCGTTTCGGTAGCCGCCGAACGACACTGTGCGCTTTACAGACGGCGTAGCCGTTGATGTAAATCAGGACGAGAGTGCCTCAAATTATGTTGAAACTTAAAAAGGAAAGGAAGAAGCGAAAAGGCTTCTTTTTTCCTCCGCGGAGAAAGTTTTGGAATCGCATCCATTGAAAAAAAAGAAAAAGAAGAAAGAAAAAAAAAAGGATGAAACTGGGAATTGCCATGAACAGTGGGAGAAATAATGAAATGTGCAGGCAACATGGGAAGACTGCAGAAGTTGTTGTTTTTTTTTTCTGGTTTTTTTATTTTTTTTTTTATCCGCTAATGATGTCTTAGAGGCCCAGAATGCGTCTTTTGGCCACAGGATTTCTTCCCATGCTGTTTTGTCTTGAGGGGCTGAAGTGCATACAAATGGCTTGTTAATTAAGATGGATGGTACTTCTTTAAAGGCCCATCTTCACGATAATAAGAGAGAGTTAAACATGTGGAGCCCTTGTAAGACCTCCTTGCAGTGTGGAAGTACTTGCGGAGGTATGTGTGCGATGGGGTGGCGGCGGGGGGGACGGAGAGGGGGGGGGGTGCTATTGCGTCGCACATGTATGAATGAGCATGTCATCGCCTGCCGTGTGATTGGTGCACGGTTGGCATTGTTTTTTTTGTCCATTTGTATCTGTGTGTTGTGAGAAAGAGTAAAAAAAAAATAAAAAAAGGAGCGGTACCTCACGGTCCTCCGGGTCTGTTTCCATGAATGGCCTCGGCCGGGGGGGAAACTGTCCCTCATTGTCAAGTTATTTGGCAGAAGTCTTCTTTTTTTTTTTTTACGCTACCTCATGTTAAATTCATCAACATTTCTCCGTCACTTTCTTTCTTTTTTTTTGCCCGTCAGATTGGCTTCAGATCAGGTTTTTCTTGCCTGCTGAGGCCTAAATGACGGCGGCAGATGTACAAGTGCGGCAAAAAAAATAAAAAAAGAGGAAAAAAAAAAAAGAGCGATAGATGTCGTGACGGCGACGCTAAACGGATATTTGGTATTTTCTTGGATCGGGAATGACGAAGGAGTTGAAATATGTGGTGCGCACACTTCCAGAGCTGGATTTAAGGTGGTCTTTCTATCAGATGCTATTTTTAAAATGGCATTTCTTAACGTAGCTAGTGAGGACAGAAGGTACCGTGGCTGACATGCGAGCAAACCAGCTTATTTATATAGCATATCTGTCCGTATGATAAATGTAAGTCCAATATTATTCAAAACAATAATCTGCTGGTGACATTTTTTTTTTTTTTCAGCCCGGCTCTCCGGCTCCGTTACTTAACGCGCAGACACGGAGAAGAGTATCGGGCGTTTCACCGCAACGTCGTTATTAAATTATTAAATTAAAAAAAAATGTCATTAAATTGAAGCATTGCACGAGAACAGGAGCATCAAACGGCATCAAAACGCGACGAGCTTGCAGCTGTGAAATCCAAACTTTTCTGTCCGTCGTCCCGAATCGTCACTCGAGCTCCCGTGTTATATTTTTTTCATTTGGTCAGCAGTGGTCCTGCGTGGCAGTCGGGTTTCCTCCTGGAGCGTAGGTCAGCCGCTGCATCCCCCCCCTCCCCCCGCCAGTCCACACACACACACACACACACACACACACACACACACACACACACTTATACACGCACCCTGTCCACCCCCCCACTCTGTTGCTCCTTTGCACTAATGTTTTCAGGGGTTTTTTTTTTCCACATAAACAGGGGCTGCAGGGGGTGCCTGAAGCTTTTCACACAACAATCCAACTCCTGTTTTGGATTAAAGCTGGTTTCTACACCGCCCCTCACACACACACACACACACACACACACACACACACACATCTGTCTGTACATTCCTGAGTCCTCCACTTGCTCGTGTTCAAATGAGGTGAACAGAAATTCATTATATTTGTTCAAATCTTCAGCTTCGGTTCGTTCGCGGTTAAAAAAAAACTAAAAAAAAACTTAATGACGTGCAAAAGCAATGATTTTTTTTTTTAGTAATATTTCAACCGTGGAAACCCTGAAAGTTGATCTTGTATTTTTTTCCACACTCGATAAGACGTTTCAGAAGAGATTTCAAAACGCTTCTCACTAACAAGCATGCAAAGTCTGGGATCAACACGGCCTTTCATGTTCTCGCAGCCGCATCAGCAACCACGATGGGAATCAGATCTGACGAACTGATAATCATATCAGACCTACACATGATTACATTAGTCTAATTGTTTAACCTAGATTTCCAGGTTACAGAATTAGCTTTCTGCACAGTGGGGAGGGAGGTGGGGGGGGGGGGACGGGGGGACGGGGATGTCATCGCAGATGTGACTTGTTAATAATTAGGTCAAATCCTACCAGAGATCCTTTGGCTAGTGTCTAAACCCCCCCCCCCACCCCCCCACCCCCAACCCCCACCCCCTCCAGCGCCTGTAAATCTCGTGCATTCATCACTGGTTGACAGCGAGTTTGAAATGGATGCCATAATAGTCTTTAAAGCCTCCCGCGGTCCTTCCAGAAGTCTCAGAAACCGACGCTGGCTTTGGAGAAAGGTGCCTGATATCTGCCGTGCATCACTCCGATCGAACGTTCCTCGCTTCAAATCCCACCGATGTGAAGTCTGCGGAATAATCTGCCCGTCTCGCGCATATTACATTTACGACGGCTCACCTCAAAATGGCGTTTGGAAGAAGACAATACTATAACTTTTTTTTGCACATCATCAGTCCTTCACTTAAGCACAGAGCTGTTCGGTACTGGAATAATATTCCATGAAGTAAGCTCGAGCAGCGAAAGACACTCGTGTATCTGAAGTGCAAGTGCTTACGGTGAGGAACGGTCCTTTCAAAAGCGCTAAATTGCCGACGTATGAACCCGCACGCTCTATTTTGAACGTCGGCGAGTGGTCCAGGTGGCACCGACCGCGACTTCGTCACGCCGGTAAAGAGTTTAAACTGTCGAAATGTGCTCTCGGCCGCAGCTGTCGGCTGAAGGCTCGAAGCCCGTATCTCCCGATTCATTCCTTTTCTATCAGTCGAAGGGTTACACGCTCACCGTACGGCCTGGAAACTTTCCTCTGACCTCTTTATCCTTCGTGAACATATATTGTCATCGAGGCTGAGAGAAGGGCAGCGCTTGAAAAGATGACATTGTTATCTGGGAGCTGCAAATGAGCCTTTGAATGGGAATTATTTTTTCAAGCGAAGTAACCGAACCGCAGCCGATAGACGTCAAAGAAGTTCATTATTTTGCTTCTTCGGAAGTGATATTACACATGCAGAATATTTTATGGTACAGAACTTGTACTTGTTGTCTGCTACGATCTAGATTTTCTTTTTTTTTTTTTATCCGAACTTGTTAAAAAACTCAAAACCTTCGTGTTTTTGATCTATTTTGAGGTGCAATTACAAAGCCCTTTTGTTTTTCAGTTCCTCTCCTTTCCATGGTCTGTGTGGTTTGAATGCCATAATAGGCGGTAATTGCGGAGAGAGCTGCGTGATAAGGCCGTAGAGTCACGCAGATTCGGTGGCACCAGCAATCAGAGCTAGGCGGCCGCTACGGTTCAGAGTCCATTTTTTAAGAAATCCTTTTAAAATAAAAAAGAAAAAAAGAAAAAGACAGACAACTGATAAAAAACAAAATACATTTCTCTCCACATCTTCAAAGCATACTTTTCACAAATAGGCTAATTATTTTGTTTTTTAGCTTTCATCTCGCGCGGAGGAAAAAAAAAAAAAAAAGAAAAAAAAAAAAGGGTTGTTTTGATGTTCTTCTAACCTTTTTAATCCAGAGATACAGAACGCGCTGCGTTTAATAGGCGGCTATGGTAATTTCAATGATGGCTTTGAATTGTGCTCCAGCTTCAAGGAGAGCTAAATCTCGTCTCGCCTCCATTAGCTCTTGCTCTGATCTCGCACGAGGTCTAACTCAACTTTCCGTCTGACTCTCTCAGGTAGGAATAACAGGGAACACGTTACGGCTGATTCACAGTGAAGAAGAACTCCTCAGTTTGCGCCGGATACCCGGACCGTTAAAAAAAAACCACAAAAAAAAAAGCGGCAATCCATCTCGACCTGTTTCCACGTTGCCGAGATGTCAACAGGTTCGGATGATGACCTCGTCGGTTCCTCGGTCCGTCGGATTACACGTCCCGGCAGAGAGCTCTCCGAGGGAACCTCGTTTGGCGCGAGTGGTTCGCCGGAGGCTCGAAGAGGCCCGTCTGTAGACAAACAATCTTTTAACAGTTGGTGAAGTGGTCCGCCGAGAGCACTGCGATCCCCTTTATTGAAACCACTTGTCCGACATTGTCTCTCCTCTCGTTGGTCACATGAGGCCGAGGTGCTTCGTGAGTGTTTGCAGACACTTGTTTTGTTTTGTCTGTCTCTTTCCTCTAACTTCTTGTTTTGTTTTTTTTCCTTCTTTCCACGGGCCTGCAGAAGATTTTTGGGGGGATTTTTTTTTTTATTTTTTGGGAGGTGGGGGGGGATGATCGCATCCTGACTTCTTTCTCTTTCTCTCTCTCTCTCTCTCTCTCTCTCTCCCTCGCAGTGCGTTGAGGTTTGGCCGGCGTCCAGCTTTGTCTGCTTTTTCCCCGGCAACATTCCCGTCTCCGAGCACGCTCAAATTCCTGCCTCCGGAGCGCGCTCGCACGTCGCCGGGCCCGACGGCCGCGGTCGCAAGACGAATTACTCCGCAGGCTTTTGTTTGACAGATCGAAGGCGGTTCGCGATCGCACACGTGTTGAGAGAAAGCCGTGCGGAGGGAGATCGGCTTGACCTCGCCCTTAATTATTTCGTTGCGTTTCCCTTTCTTGTTAAAAACAAACAAAAAACAACAAAAAAACTGGAGCACGGGATGGCACTTCTAGCCATATCCTCGACCCGCTGAGCCCCGCGGCTTCTCCGGCTCCATAAATCTGGAGCCGAGAGTCGACGACGGTCTGTCTAAACAGCTGAGACGACCACGAGGAGAGGTAGAGGAGGAAGCGAAGATGAAGTGAAATAATGACGGCCTTTGTCTGCTGGTATCTGGAGCCGCGGGAAATGAATTGTCTCGGACGCGGCCTCCTATCGCCCGGGTCCCTCTTTACAGTTCCTCTTTCATAGCGGGGAATTCATCAGACGTGCGCGGATCACGCCATACGGTTTTCAGATTAAGTAAGTCAAACACAGACGCGGGGCCTGGGCTTCATCTAGACGGTGGGTAATCCATTCCCGAAGTCGAGCGGATGACAGACTCCATCACACAATACGGCGGCCCCTTAAACAGAGCAGGAAGCGCGGTGAACGTATGATTTGGGTTTTTTTTTTCCAGAATGCCGCTTTGGAAGTTTGATCCTCTGTTGAAGGTGGCTGTGGGAATTATTGAGGATGTCCTCGCCGACCCGTACGGGCGCGGCCCCTCGAAGGTTCCAGTCGGCGGTTCGACGGGGTCGCGACCTCTCCGTCTGAACACCAGAAGGCTCGGCGAAGACTCTCCGGGAAACGAAGCAAAGTTTAGCCTTCGAATTCTTCCGCTTCTGTCGGAAAACTCTTGCGAACCGGCCCAAACTGTACCGGCCCTCGCTTCTGAGCCCGCACGAGGACCGGCTGGAGCGTCCCGCCGAGCGTAACCTCAGATAACCGCCGTGTCTTTGCAAAACAAACGCCGCTTCGCACCTCAACATTTGATTAGTTGTGCTCATTTGTTTATCGTACGTCATTGTAACGAGTTTCAAAGGGTTTTTTTTGGTGTCGACTCTTTTACGGCATTGCAAAAATTCCTTTTGTGCCATTTCAGTGTTTATACCCGGCCAAAAAGCCTGAGTAATTTCTTTTAACAGCATGCGATTCTGGCTCTGGCTCGGCGATGAAGTGTTGTATGCCGGATCGCTTTGTGATCACACTTTTTTTTTTTTTTAAACGCGGGCTTCGAGCACATCAGTGGGGGGGGAAGAAAAGCAGATGATGCAAAATGGAACCGTTCAATCTAAGACGACCGAGTATATAACGAGAGCTGGAAGTCGGGAGCTTCCCCCGACCTTTGACCCCCGAGTCGTCAACAGCGTCTAATGAGACAGTTAATCATTTTGAAATGATTGTTTCCTGCAGGAGGCGCACCCTGCTCCAGTGTTTCTTTTTTTTTGGTTGTTTTTTTTTTTACGATCAGATGATGTCAGCATTTACAGGCCAACTGTTGCATCAGTTGCACTCAGAGGTCGCTTTCTTTTTTCTTTTTTTAGGGGGGGGTGGGGGGGGGGGGAGAAAAGTTCGTACTAATGATGTGAATTTGACCCTTTTTTCCACTCGGAGGTTCGTGGCGTTGGACGGAGCGAGCGTGCACCGTATTACTCATGCAAACCATCGCTCACTTAATTAATCAGCCTTCTTCTCTCGGTTATTAAAAACAACTGAGTCGGTAACCGACAAAATATGTGCGCAGCCTACACGGGACCGTGTTCTAGTAATAGATCTCCTGCTCCTGCAGCGACTCCCCTCCACCCTCCACCCTCCACCCTCCCCTCCACCCTCCCCTCCCTCCTTGTCTGTCTGTCTGCAGCCGACTTGGCAGGACTGCAAGCATGAGACGTTTTTTAAGTGGGAAACATATGAAAAACCTGTGCTACTTCCACTTTTTTTTTTTTTTTTTTAGGTGGGGATGCGGGGGGGGGGGGGGGGTGGCTTCTTCTTCTTGCTCTCAGGGATGCAGGTGATGTTTTTACCTTCACCGGGAACGCCGGTTTCTTCTCACTGCGGTGCAATTATTTGGGGATTTTCTGTTACTCGCGTCTACTTTTGCTTCTGTTTTTTTTAGACGGTTTAACGCGGAGGGTCGGTATGATTTTAAAGGGTCAGTTCGCCCCCAAAATACTCAAAAGATATCGTCTCATTTCGCCCCGACGGTCAGGTGAAAAAAAAAAATCTGAAATGATTTTGCTGTTCAGTTGGCAGAAATATATTCTCCCGTGCTTTTGCTGCGACGCATTTATTTTGGGGGGGGGCCGCAGCAGGACGTTTCTCAAAACCTCGGCGCATAAAAATTAAAACAAATACCCGCGCGGCTCGACGAGCGGGAGGTTCAGGAAAAATATGTCTTTTTGTAATTCGAGCGGAACGGCCTGTTCAATTTACATTTTATGAGCGAGAGAGGAGACTAGATTACATAACACGAGCTCAGACATCTAAATAATCCCACCTGTCATTCCCGCGTATATCAACGCAGGCTGTGGGAATTTTTAGCGACAAGACTTAATTTATCTCTGGAAGTACGAGCTCCAGCCGAAGCCTCCTGGACAAATACCTTTCCATCACTTACGGCCTCATAATCGACAGCCGCTTCAGGAACCCGGCTTGACGCGTGAATCATTCATACCTCCCCATAAATAATAAAACCCTGGCAGCCGGTTAGCAGCACCTGCAACTTGAAACAGTAGTTCGTGAAACACAATCTTTTACCTTGTAAACTAATGTGTTTCACCTGCGGCCCCCCGGGGCCGCGGCAACTGGGTCCGCCGCTGCCCGCCCCCGCCGCCGTACGCCCGCAGACAGGTACGAGGGAACAAAACCCTCTCTTACCCCCCGCCCTCCCCCTCCCCTCCCCTCGCCCATCCCCCCCCCCCTCCCCCCCCCTCGCCTGACCTTGCTTCCTCTCCTTCCGATGAATTTTTCACCAAAGCTCTTTGATACGCTGCCGTCCCCGGGGGGGGGGAATGCAAACTGGAAGCGTGAGGCGTAATTATTTCTCCAAACTGCACTTCTACCCTAATTAGTTCACTCCTCAGAAGTGGGCCGTGCATTATTTACACATCAAGGGGACACGCGGGGCGGGAGATAAATATTCATTGTTTGTTGACTTTGCCCCGGTCCCTCGGCTCGGGCGCGAGTCGAGTCGAGTGTTTATGCCGACTTCTGCATCGCCGGTGCCCGGGACATAATCCGTCTCGTTCCTCCGTAATTATCTCCACTCACGCGGGCGGGCGGGCGGACGGACGGGCGGACACCAGCTCAGTTTCAATAGGTGGGACGACGTCCAGATGAACGAGCGTTCGCTGATGAGGTTTTCTCGTGACCTCGCGCGGAGTCAGCCTCGCCGTGTCACAGCAGTAAGCAGGAGAGAGCATGTTTTATTCAGACAGGCCGTGACACCATTTCAGTCATTTCTCTCCCCTCCAACCCCCCCCCCCCCCCGAAACGTAATTTCTGGGTCATCATTAATGAACTGAGCTTTTCTCCGAAACGAATCGGCGGCAGCTGTTTTCGAAGGGTTTCCTGCTTCTGTTGGTTTGCAGAGCAGAATCTGCGGGACACGTTAAGGCTGCTTTTCCTGTCAATAGCTGCGTATGAATAGACCGCCGCATCTGACCCCCACCCCCACCTCGGTGGTCATACGTCCTTGAGGCCCATTGTGCGCTCCACAAATGCCCGCTGGGAAACTCTCGTCACCTCGAAAAAAGCTGCGGCTCATTGTCGACTTTTGACAACTGTTCCCCCCCCCCCCACCCCACCCACCGCATTTCCTATTTCATCTCGACTCGTCTGTGTGGGTTACAGGAGGGTTGTGAGGGAGAGGTGGGGACATCTTGTGATGCCTGGCACAAAAATTACCATAATCACAGTCAACATTAATGGAGATCCTATCACTGGAGAATTTAAACACGGCTTTTCCATATTTATAGAAGCAATAAACAGAGAATGCGCAGCAAAATGTCTGTTATGATTCAAAAGTGAGCCATGTTTACTGGCTTTGAAATGCATATTTGGGTTAGTTGGATGAGGCGGGAGGGAGGTGGCAGTTTAAGTTGTGGGATAGGAGTGGAAATGTAATATCGCCACAGCAGACACAGAACATCTGAAACCATAAATGTCTTCACTCTCACTGTCTCCAGGGTTTCCACTTTCCCTGTGATGTTTGGACAGCCAACTTTATTTCTTTCTTATTTCTTATTGTTTCTTATTGTCCCGTGAAGTAGTATAAACTATCGCTTGTGTCCACATTTTTTTTATTATTTCTGTTGCTCTTGTAGGTAGTTTGATGTTTTTTTGGGGGGGTTTTTTTTGGGGGGGGGGGGGTGTCTTGTCAAACATTTGAGATGATGGCCGCTGGTGTTGGAGGATGAGGCCTGGTTTTGTAGTCTGCGTTTGAGTTACTTTCCACACCGAACTGGGTAAATCATTTCTTTGCGGACTTGGCTCCGTCCTTCAGGGCACTGTCACATTGAAGCCAAACGGCAACCAACGGTGACGTCACCCGCTGGTTTGTGAACAGTCGTTATAAAGTCTCGATTTTCTGATTTTGGCCGGCGCCACCTTGCTAGTTCGGAGCGGTTTGGAGTCAGAAGTGACCGTATTTGGACGAGGTGGAGAGGAGCAGGCGGTGGGTCTGACTCCATCTGATTTACAACCCAAGGACATTACGCACCGCCCGCCGATAGCTGTGACCTGACTGCAGCACATGCCTGTCAATCAAACAGACACGCCCCCAAAATCACAGCTTTTTTAAGCTTTTTTTTTTGTTGTTGCTATTTTCAGGGTAATTTCACAACCTTCACTTCTAAGCTCATATCTTGGTCATAATAGTGTCGAACCATTCATGCTATATCTTGCTTTTTTTTCAGGACAGCCGAAACCTTTCACCATTTATTTTGATAATACAAATATTTTTTTTACATTAGCCTTCATAGGAAGGAAAAAAAAAAATGAATTTGTCTTTGCCGTCTCTGTCTTCTCACCATGAAATATTGTCAGTAGAGATATCTTCATATAGTTGTGTAGAAGAGATTGTCTAGAATCTGATCGGGTTAATTGAAACTAACGACCTATCCAAAACCAAATATAAAACCACGAATCGTTGGGGATCCATAAGTTTGCTCCACGTGGTCCTGTGTAAAAATGACAAAAGGTTAAACGTCACCTTGATTTACTCGAAAATCACGTAATTTATACCAACATCTGATCTAATCACAGGTTTCCCCTCTTCCCACTGCTGCATGTGCATTAAATTTAATTTATCAGAACGAGTCTCTCGCTACACGGGACAGAGTTTATCCACATGGGGGGTCTGTGGTCTACTGTAATGTGTGTTTATTTTGCTTTCTGAGACTTGAAAATCATAATTCCCTGAGCTGCAGTTAGTTTGCGCTACTGTTACACTCTCTGCAGGTCTCGACGGAAAAGAGCCTCAAGTCAATTTGTACGTTGTGCAGTTTCCATGAGTTTCCAGTGGCAGTGGGCTACATGAGGTCTACCCTCGACCCACAATGCAGTTCTGGAGATATGTTAGATTATGGCTGTTAAAACATGTGGGTTCAACTGGTGTCTGGAGCAGCACCAATACTACGACTGCTCCACGACTACTTATGTCACGACAAACAAATGTTGTCGTCTCTTTTTCAGCTTTCCGGTCCATTTGAACAAACTGCTCGTTGCACATTTAAATATTTGAAATTTTATACAGCAAAACATGTCAGAAGATCTTGATTGAACAGCTAACCAAATATAGCTTGTGCATTTTGGCTTTGACTTATTCCAAATAAATGATCTTTGGATAAAACAATATTCAGTCTACTTTGTTTTTGACCTTTCAAGGCAATACACCGCACTTCATAATTTCACAGTTTTTCCCTCGCCGGCCTCTCTGCAGTCGGGGAATGATGAATTTCCCCTCGCTAGCACAGCTTCTCCATCTTCTGAAATTCAAGAAGATGGACACTTTTTTTTTTTTTTTTTTTTTTTTTTTTTTTCTCTTCCTTTCTTTGCAGTGAACTTAACAGCTGTAGCAGGCGGACCGGAGCAGTTTGGCAGAGCTTTAATGGAAACTGTGGTGTTTATTCTTCCTCTGCAGGTGGAGATCACGCTGCAGGACGTCAATGACAACCCGCCCATTTTTCCTAATGACATTCTTGACGTGACCATCGAGGAGAACGTCGGAGATGGCTTCAAGATAATGCAGCTAACAGCCACGGATGCAGACGAGGTAATGGCTCCACGAGTTTCTATTCTGTCTGACAGTGTTTTTGTACTTTTCCTTGCCCGTTTTCCACACCGCTGCTTTCAGAATAGATATCCTGGGAGGGAATCAAAAATATGCTCAAAATTTCTGTTCCAACGGTGTTGAAACCGCTGTAGCTTCAAATGGGTTTTTCTAGTCCAACACAGCTGTCAAAATTTAAAAAGGAGTCGACATTTAGCGTCTTCACACTGGACCATTTTCAGACCAAAATTGCAAATATTCAGGGCAGAAAAGCTTTTGAAAATGTATTTAGTCCACGGTAGGAAACTTTGCCTGTATCCTGGTCATGATAAAGTTAGTAAGCGTCCATTTTTGTTACTGTTTCCAAATTTAAAGTCACAATCTGCAATAATAAACCCAATAAAGCGCAGAATATCATACCTATTCACGGGTTGCTAAAAGGCTGAGACCAACCTGACACCACTACAATCCTCCTTAAGCACCTTTATTATGACCCACAGCTCCATTTTAAAGCGAAGTGACCTCTAGTGGTCGTATAAATAATGACAATCCTGCGTCCCGGAGAGGTGACCCGGTTCAGATGAAGTCCATGTAATGCGAGTTTGTCCTTGTTAGGAGATGGCTGCTTAGGTGGTATGGTCCGATACGACCGTAGACTTTGGTGCTGGAGAACGATGTTCGCTTCCCGTTTGCAGCCACGAGTTACAAAACCAAGTTTTTCCCCCAAAAAAATCAATTGAAGATAACTTCACGGAAGTAATGACTTAAACACAGAACATAGTTCGAGTCATTATTTCAACCTAAACCGTTAACTTTCCCAAACCACAGGTGCTGATTTTGGAAAACACTCCCGTGAGTCATAAAAACAAACAATCTTTACAGTCATATGGATTTGGATTTGAGGACTTGTTCAAATTAACCGTGATATGAGAAGTAGAGTGGCCAATTTCAGCCATTTAATAAAAAGTCGTAAAGCAAAAATAACATTTTTGGTCACTTATGAGGCCAAAATACCTTTGTGTTTTTCACAGGTGGTTGAAGACGCTGCCTTTGGCTGCATGAAATTGTGATCTTAGATGACACAAAGTGGCCGCAGCACCACAAACATACAGATCATCAGGTTATAACAGTCTGTCTCCATTTATGGTCCTTTGGTCTCCCGTGTTGACGTTATCGGACATGTTTTTAGACCGTTCGTGTCACCCGGCATTAAGGAGAGCGACCAATCGATTGATTTTTTTTTTTTTTTTTTTTTTTTCGCCCCGCCGCTTCTGACAGTCCCTCGGCGGCCCCCGTAGTTCACATTACATCACCGGCATCACTCTCAATTTCTGAAAGGCTCCATCTTCAGCTGCTTTCGGCAGGATATGGACATTAAACCCTGCAGTGAGCAAAGCGCAGGCCCCGCCGCCATCTCAGAGGTCTGCGGTCCGTCGCCCGAGCCAAAGGACACAAGTCGAAGAGGAACGGAAAAAAAAAAAAAAGGCCGGCCGTCGAGGGGTAGAGAGAGATTAGAAAGAGGGAATATGGACTCACATTTAATGTTAACTTATGAGGCCACACGTTTTTTTTATTGCACAGCTGTTGCCTCACTCCTTTCTCCTCTCTCCGAATGTGAGAAAAGTCGTAGAAAGTCCCACTTCTGGCCGTGCCTCCTTTTTTATCGGGATACTATATCGACTGTAAATCTCAGACCTTGGAGGTGGGTCGGCCTTTTTCAGTGGGAGGATTTGAGGACCTTATTTGATGATTTTCTGATTTCAAAGCTAAAGTAGTCACAGTTTTGATCTTGAAAGGTTTAGCATATGGTATTGAAATCAAACGGCGCAGTTGTTCACTTTTTCCTCATATCTAGAGAGTTCAGAGGCCTGTAAGCCCGAGCTGCGGTCCGTAACCTGAAACCTTTTAGTCATTAGTAGAAAAGCAAGCATTCATTTTTACAGGCGCCGATGTGCACATAAGAACAATCCAACTAAAGAGCTTTCATTCAAGACGAGTCACATTTAGCTTCCAAGCGGGGGGACTCGACTGAAAAAGAAAAACGCGGACACTTAAAGGGAATGGAGAAGAAGCCTTTTTAGGAATTACAGATTCTAGCGATGTTTACTCCAAACTTCAGCGCTGCCATGAATAGGTCGCTAAATAGAAGCCTGTACTTCATTCCAGCTCTCGCTGGGAGCCAGATACGAGCCCCGGCCAAGTGTTTTTGCCCACATCCTTACGCAGGAAACTTAAGTTGCGCTGACATTAAGCGTACAGAACGCGTTGGAGCCCGTGTTGAGAAAGCCACATGTGTGAGCCAGTGAGAGGCAGCCAAGAGCGCAAGCTGTTGGCCAGCTGACGGGGCTGAACTCAGACATCATAATGATCCCATCCAATTTTAACAGTGCTACATGTGGGATTCATGTGTGAGGGTATTAAAATGCTGTTTCTACGCATCCGTTTTTTGCTATGCCCATTTCCACCAACCCCTCCCCCCCCCCAAAAAAAAGGAGGGTGGGTGGGTGGTGGCATTAGGGTTGAAAGCAAATCAATATAAAACTTTGCCCCTTTTTCGAATGTAAGTTAGGCCTCTGAAAATGTTTCTCACCTCATTTAGAAAAAAAAAAAAAATCTGCAGCCTTTTTTTTTTTTTTTTTTTTTTTTTTTTTTTTTTTTTGTGTGTGCTTTTGGAGAAACTGCGAGTGTTTTATTAGGATTCTGACCTTATGTGGAAAATATGTCACAGGTAAAAAAAAAAAAACTTGAGGAATGAAGAAAAATGCAACAATAGGGGTTTTAAGAGAGGTCCCTGGAAGTAAGTGCAGCCTTCATAATGAACAGTAATGTGTTCCAGAGGCCTTGAAAACCCACTAACCTGCTGCACATTTAAACACCGGCAGAGCCACCGGGTGGATCATCCCTCTGCTTTCAGGGGCTTTTTTTTTTTTTTTGTATATCTTTTAATGTCAGTAACAGCACACTGCTTGTTGTCCTGGAGTTATGAATTATGATTGGCCGGCTGGCTCGGTCGCCGCTGTTGCATTCAGGAAGGCGGCTAACTCTCCCACCCCCTCCTACCCCCCCCCCCCTCCTACCCCTCCCACCGCCGGCGCTGTTTGCTTCGCACCTCTCATCGGGGGACGGCGTGCTCCCGAAAACCACTCATCTGCTAAATGAGTTTCCTTCTGCTCCAGCCTGGTACGCTTCGCTCCCCGGTACGCTGCTGTTTAATTGGTCGGTCCTCTTCCCCAAACAAACCCCTCCGCGTCTTTGGAGAGCTGTAAAGTAGTCGTGCTCTCGAGTGAAGGTCGACAGGTCAAGAAGCGTCGGGTGCGGAAGAGCGTTGTTTGTAAGATCTGAATTGCTTGTAAAGATAAAGAGACGGGACAATTCGGGGAAGTTAAATGCACTGAAATGAGAGTTAAGCTACTTTTATAGGTGTGTAAATACTCGCCGGTGCCCGTAATTCATATAGGTATGTGCGAGTGTTGGACTGCGGCCCGGTTGGACTCCTTGCTCGGCCTCTCCCACCTTCCTTGCTCTGCCTTTGAACCCGATCAGAAAAATTAATTGGCAAACCATGGGTGTTGGGTTCTGGACTCGAGGCCCGGGTGGCTAATGGGATTGCCAGATCTGGAGCCGCTGATTGATGACAGAAGGGTCCTTCGATGAGCAAGAACCTCCTCGCTCGGTCCTCCTCGTTTTTGTTTTTTTTACTGGACCTGGATCTCAGACCGAGTCTCTGGTAATGCAATGAGACACGAGGTCAAGAAGACGGAGGTTTTTATTTGTCGTAAAAACAAAAAAATAAAAAATAAAAAAAAACAGGCCACGGGAAAGAGATAAGAACTTAGCCTCACGTTATTGACTCCGTCTGAAGCTTTCGACGGACGGCCACATGTTCGGGCCGGTTTCATTCTGCACAACGTCTGTAAAACAGACAGGAGGTAGAAAAGATCATTTTTAACTTGTTTTTTTTGTGACAGACAAATTGTTCTCCTCAGATCTGGTCAAACTGTGTGAACTTTAAAAATGAGTCAAATACTGACTCCACATGTGCTCAAGTTTTTAACCTTTTACCATTCATTCCTGCGCTGGCAGGATGCCAGCTCTCTGCGTAACTCCCCCAGACTGCTACTGAGGAAAGCTACGTGCATTTGAACATGTAATATACTGCATTTATGGTCTTGTTTTTGTTGTTGTTGTCATTTTCAAAAATAATGCGCCGTCATGAAAATAATCCCACGAGCGTGAGCATTAGATAACAGTGTGGCTGTGGCAAATGGTGAATGTAAACTACACCAATGGATTTTTTTTTTTTAACTACTTGGAG
Organism: Embiotoca jacksoni; assembly: GCF_022577435.1. NCBI lineage: Eukaryota > Metazoa > Chordata > Actinopteri > Embiotocidae > Embiotoca > Embiotoca jacksoni. Next base: position 640,958 of record NW_027185398.1, read on the forward strand.
GCAGCAATAAATACGTATTTGACATATTATCACCAAGCTGAAAATCAAAAAGGAGAAAGCAATAAGTTCACAATAGACCTGAAACTTAAGGAGAGAGAGCACGTTGCATTTTGTGTCAAATATTTGGGGAAAAGAAACAATCGTTACTTCATATTTGCAGACTTTCTGAAGCATTTCAACGGCCTCTGTTCCCGATTTTTACAAATAAAATTTCATCTGCTCAACTCTCTTGATGAAATCACTCCATTCGGGAACGAGATATAATGAGAAGTGAGAGCCGGGTAACGTTACGCTACAGCGCTGTCGTAAAGTTTATTTAAGACGCAGCTCGTCATGTGAGAAACATCGTCCGCCGGGACGCTCAACGTGTCGGTATGCAGATAAAAACCGTCTCGACGCAACACCTCCCCTTATAAGCCTTCCCATTGTTCAGGCGGGATCAAAAAGCATCACGCAAACATCAGGCATAGCTGAAAGCGTCTCTTTTAGCTTCGCTCTTAACCGACTGAAACCGGAGCCCTCGCTTCAACCTCGCCGAACGGCAGCAGCTTTTTGATGTTGCTTTTTTCTTCTTTTTTTTTTTTTTCTTTTTTTTGGCAGAAGACACAGAGTGAGACAGTTGTCTGATCTCTCATTGTCCCCGGCACAAATATAAACGTCAAGCTCTGTCGTCGGCCTCCATTCACTCGTCCACTCGGCTCTCCTCTTTCCAAAGGCTCCCTCCCTGTCTCTCTCTCTCTCTCTCTCTCTCTCGCTCTCTCGCCGCAGCGATCGCATGCGTCACGGCGCTTCAACTCGTCCGAGGCAGCGAGCGATCTATTAGTCGCATTTATAGAGGAACACCGCGGCAGCCAAAAGTTCAAAGATGAAGTGCAGGTCTCGCCTGAATGTTCTCATTCAGCTTTCTTTCCCTCGTCCTCCGTCTCGTGTGACCGGTCCTCTTCGGCGTCGCGAATGACACGTGTTCCCTCGGGGAAAATGTCCTTTCATCTGTACGGAGGTGCTTTGTGTTTAAAACCTACCGCGGCATGTCTTTTCGAGCAAATCAGAAAATCCACCCAAACAATGTCGTCGTAATCGCAGCGCAGCGATTTGCCTATTCCGTCTTATTCTTTCTTCAAATTCTGGAAAAACTTGACCCTAGTTTGATTTCTCGTTTTAAGAAGATAATCCCGTTGAGGCCGAGTGAACAACGTGAACGACTTGATGAGACGGATCGAGCTCGAGGCTCGTTTCACGTTGACGAAGGTCAGACGCTGCAGATGTAATCTGTTTTCGTCTCTTCTCTTCGTCTCTTGTGTGCGTTTGTGATCTGCTCCACGGCCCTTTTGAAATCACGAGCCTCCTCTTTCCGGAGTGTCTCCGTGAAGAAAGGCGCCGTGAAGGGTTTCATTCATGCCGGACAAGCAGGTAGTTTGATCTGGATGCGTGACGGGCGTAACGTGTCGTAGACGATCTGATTTCCTCCCAGAGAAAGGGGACGCTTTGATGCCTGTAATCAACGATGCGCTTTCCTCTCCCGCGTCCTGAGAACGTAACTTTCCAACCAAAGTTCGGCAAAGTACGTGCGACCCTCCTGGCTCCGAAAATAAACACCAAAAATGTCGACTCAGCATTTCTGTTCTGTCCTCAGTTTTTTTGGGGGGGTTTTGTGCTGTAAAACATCCAGATTTACTGCTGAAAATTCATGCTTTCCTTGCAAAATCAGTCCGAATCGTGACCCTACTGTTCTCCCCCCCCCTCCCCCTCCCCTCCCACTCCTCCCTCCCATCCTTTAGGGTCCCAACGCTCTCGTGACGTACACCATCATCAGCGGGGCCGACGACAGTTTCCGCATCGACCCCGAGTCCGGCGACCTGATCGCCACCAAGAAGCTGGACCGGGAACGCCGTTCCAAATATTCCCTCCTGGTGCGCGCGGATGACGGGAAGCAGTCGACCGACATGAGGCTGAACATCACGGTGAAGGACGTCAACGACCACACACCCAAGTTCTCCCGCGTCACGTACTCGTTCGACATCCCCGAAGACACGGCGCCAGGTAAAGCCATCGAAAACGAAGCGTTCACGCACGAAATGCGAAGAACGGCTTTGAGGTCGTAAGACTCGGGGAATGTTTTACCTTCGGGCCGGACTTGGACGGCTCTGTTAAGATCATCAGCGGCCTCGAATTATAAAGAGAAGCTTCTTTGTCGTACGAATTTGACTTTTTTTTTTCTTTTGTGAGAGTTGGAGCTTCCCTAAAGCCTCTGTGTCTTCCTTGAGGGGAAAATCAAGACTTTAGTGGGTCAAAGGGACGGTAACTGAGATTTGATTTATATGGAAATCTATCAGCAACAAGTAGGATTTACAACAATACTGACATGTGCCTGGCACAGCTGCTTTTTCCCTCTCGCCACGTCAGTCACTGGAAAGTCTGGAAATCAAAGGAGGAGGACGCGGTGTCAGGAACGGCATCACGCGAAGCACTAAGAAAACGCATAATAATTAGCTGTTTGATTAGCAGTTGAACCGAAACGTCGTCGGTAAATGAACACCAATAAAAGGTTTCGGGTTCCAACAATAATTCGGTTATTTTAGGATCTGGCGGCACAATCGCCGAGTTCCTGATATTAATAAACCGCTCTAATAACCCCCTGCAGACATTTTTGTTCTACAAGAGCTCGTAAAGTCGTAACTTCTCGCCTTTGGCTGTCGCAGGCTCCATCGTGGCGGCGATCCTGGCCAGCGACTCTGACTCAGGGGTGAACGGGGAGGTCACGTACTCGCTGGAGGACGACGACGAGGACGAGACCTTCCTGCTGAACCCCGTGACGGGAGTTTTCAACGTGACGCGCCCGCTGGACTACGAGACTCAGCAGTACTACATCCTGACGGCGAGGGCCCGGGACGGCGGCGGGCAGGTCAGCGCGGTCCGAGTGTACTTCAACGTGCTGGACGTGAACGACAACCCGCCGATCTTTAACGCCAGCGCGTACAGCGCGTCGGTGTCGGAGGGTCTGCCGCCGGGATCCAGCGTCGTCACGGTCGGGGCCCGCGATGCCGATGACGGTACGTACATGTGAGGAATTATGTGGGAGGTGGTAATCATTTACGTTTTGTGTCCATGTCGCTGTCACTATTTTAGATTTGCCACAGATTTGCTCATAATGACAGCATATTTTATGATGAAAATGACAAGTTTGGTAACAAAGTTACTCTATTTCAATACAAAATTCAAGAATAATTTAATAATGTGCATATTATATTGAATAAATATGATACATATACCAAATAAGGGTCAATTGTATTTTAACAAGTAGCCAGTAATAAACCATTTTCCTTCCATATCTGCCCACATATATTGGTGATATCAAAATATATTGAATAAACTTGTATCAGCCAATCATGCACTGATAAATATATGATTGTTGATGCCTGCCATTCAGTCCTCTCAGTATATTCATTTCATTATTTTTCTAAGGATATCACTGCTAAAATTCAAATATTCTATTTGCAATTTTGCTCATTAGATCTATTTTGTTTGTCATTATCAGATTTGTATTTAATTGTAAAGTTAATTGACAGTTTGATCATCAATCAACGTCACTTATCAGACATAATAAGAAAATATATAGTATATGACTTTCTGTGGGGATTTTCCACGACTATATTTAGCAACATTTAGCAATAATGATCGAGGAATATGTCCTAAAACCGCTCTTTAAAATTGTTCTTGAAACCTCTGTTAAATCAAGTCCCGGCGGTATCTCTGACGTGTTAATATGTTTAAGGAAAACCAGCTCGGCGTGAACGTTTTAAGAAATATCATAGTGCGTAAATCAAGCGTGATTTGGCCACAGAAGATTAATTTAATGTCGGCCTGTCACTGTGTTATGACAGTCGGTTACAGAGAAGCTCTCAAGCCTACATTTAATGTTTCTTTTTTTTTTTTAGTTTTGAGCCGCGCGGTGAACGATTCGATGAAATACAACGTCTTCAACGTGTGATTAAGTGGCCGTGGAGTTATTTTCCGAATTTTCAGGTGGCGGCTTTTTCTCGTGTTTTGTGAAGTGCCGTGCGGTGTTCGAACAGCCACCGCTGCGCTCCACCGCTGTAATTACCGCTTCGGCCGGGCCTAATGTGGTTATTGTGACCTACATTCCTGGGAAAACGCGCTGCCTGGTTCTCAACCGGAGTCTGGCTTCTCCTCTCCGCCGTCCACATGATCTGACCGCGCCGTCCTCCCAGATATATAGCTGCCCGTTTTTCCACTGTCAAAATAAAACGCCGCCATTGTTAGCACTTCCTAAGCCCTGACCCTGCTCCCCTCACCCCCCCCTCGACCCCCGGACGTTTGTCTCCGGACGGTGTAGCCTAAACTCGGATGGAAGCGGCTCTCCGGCTTTTGATAAGGGATTACTTGTGTACTGTAAATACACTCCGGAGTGTGGGAAGGTGCCGATGTTTTCCACATGAATACCCCGTTGAGTTGAATTACAGACGCTCAATTTAAGCTCATTTTAACCCCCTCCTTCCCCCCCCTCACCCCCCTCTTTTTCAGGGCATTTCTGCGGATGAGGCCAGATTTCAAGGATAGATAGTTTTGCTGCATCCATCCGCTCAGTCATCGTGCAGTTATTATGTCATTTAAATAAACGCTTCGATCGCGAGGGGTTTTCCGTCATTTTTTGTTGTCAGTTGAGGGAAGTGGTTTGCAGCGGTGTTTCTCTTTCGACAGCAATCCGTCACGCTGCATGAATGGACCGTCCGCTCGGCGGACAAAAGAAACAAGCCAGCTGTTGCGCGTCCACAATTTGCGGAAATGGATGTTGATAACGCGCATAAAGAGCCTCGATCCAACACAGTACAGAATATCGAACGATTAGATGTGGAACAATAGACGCCGTTCAGCATCCGACCTCCGCCGCACCGTGTTCTGCTTGTTATCCGTTTGCTTTTTCTTATTCAGGGTCATATTAAATAGTTCTGTCAAGCTTGATTTTAAACTCTCAGAGAGCAGATCGTTTGTTTGCGTCGTTGTAATCTCCCGGAACGGTTTCAGAAATCTCCGTCTGTCTGTTTGTCCTCCACGTCCCTCCGATGTCCCGCCTCCTTCGAACTCAGCAGGTGTGACTCCGAGGACTCGAGGTTGGGCCTTTCTGTCCGATATTATTATTAATATCGAACGTGGAAGTGAAAACATTGAGGAGCAGCGGCCACGTGCTTTACTTTAACTTTCGCACGAGCCAAAATCAAATGAGATGAAATAAAATACAATTTGTCGTGACGTTGTCGAGCGTGTCCGTACCTACGTCCTCAGCGGACTGGTCACAGCAAGGAATCAATACCGCCAAACAGGCTATTTTAACGGGCATTGGACTGGTTTATCTAATGTGGCTTTAAAAGGTCGCCATAAATGACGTGTAGCGTTTGTCTTTTAATGATCTCCCCGTTGGCGTGTCTTTCAGGCCCAAACGCTCAGCTCCTCTACAAAATTGCGTCTGGCGATCCCCAGGGCCACTTTGTCGTCACCAAGGAAGGCGTCCTCCAGACCAAGAAGGCCTTGGACAGGGAAACCCAGTCTTTCTACAACTTGGTGGTCACGGTCAACGACCTGGCCCCGCCTCCCATGACCCGCTTCACCAGCACCGCCCAGGTGTCCATCATCCTCCTGGACGTCAACGACTGCCCGCCGACCTTCACCTCGCAGAAGATGACCTACATCCAGGAGAACACGCCAGTGGACACGGTGGTGTTCGCCGCCAAGGCCGCGGACGCCGACAGCGGGCCCAACAGCTACGTGGAGTACTCGCTCAGAGGACCTTTTGGTAACAAGTTCAGCATCGGCACGATCGACGGAGACGTCCGGCTGATCGGGGAACTCGACAGAGAGGAGCTTTCCAACTACACGCTCACCGTCGTGGCCACAGATAAAGGCGAACCCCGTCTCTCTTCGACCATGGACGTGACCATGATGGTCCTGGACGTCAACGACAACACGCCGAGTTTCTCGCAGAACATCTACGACATCGAGATCGAGGAGAACACGCTGACGGGGACCGACGTCATCCAGGTGTTCGCCAGCGACGCCGACGACGGCACCAACGGGCAGATACGTTTCTCTATCTCCGGCGGGAACGCCAACTCCGATTTCAGGATCGACTCGGTCACCGGGGTGATTTCAGTCGCCAAGCAGCTGGACCGCGAGGCACGGTCGTCCTACTCGCTGGTGGTCCAAGCCGCGGACCGCGGCAGCAGCCCCCGGGTGGACCGGGCGACGGTCAACGTCGTCCTACTGGACGTGAACGACTGCTCGCCCGTGTTCGAGCTCTCTCCTTACGCCGTCAACGTTCAGGAGAACCTCGAGAACCTGCCGAGGAACATTCTGCAGGTCGGTGTTTGTTTTGTTTTTTTCATTGAAATTTAAACAGTGTAGGACACAATTAACATTCACAGACGGGTTGCGTTTTGAATGACAGTCCTAAGACCTTAAACAAGCTAATGCCTTAACCAGATTTGTAGTAATACTAACCTAATAAGTGCAGGTATGTGAGCGGTATCGGTGCATTGAACCGCTCAGCACGGTGGTCCTATTTGGCCAGGACGGGTACCTGACCGAGATGATAAAAGAAATGATATATGACTGCAATTTGCTCTGCTCAATTAGGGTTTCACCGAAATATGAGACTCGGCTAAATTGCATGACGAGGCAATTAAACACACGAACCAGCCTGACGACTAAATGAGCCATACGTAAAAAGGAAAAAATGGAGGGGGGAAACACTGATTTCCAATGACAGAGCGGTTCCATTTTCTTTCTCGTGTGTACCTTTTCAGGAAATGAGGGTATGTGGTGGGAAAAGATCCAGACGTACCACACAAGAGTTTAAGTCTGAGCGCTGACTGCGGGCGCGCACGGGCAGGAAGTGCTGCAAAAGCCCACGATGCATTTGGGCACAGGGCGAGGGAAAAAAAAAAAAAAATCGTATTCGGAAAGCATTAAATAAACGTGGGCGCCGAATCCTCGCGGCGGCCCGGAGTGGAGGACGAGTCGAGGACACGTTTGTGACTTTTTTTGTGGAATTCCTGGTGAAGTCCGATTAGACAAAGTGAATAAGTAATGATCTTCCTCCCCTCGATAATTACCTTCGCCGTCACGGTGCCGGTGATTAACCACTCGGCTGCTTCGCTGGGACGGCTCGGCGAGGACAGCGGTGACGCTGGGTGACTCCCATTTAAATGAAGGTGCTCAACTAAACACCATCGGGGGATTAAAAAAAAAGAAAGAAAAAAAAAAAGAAGAGGAAACCTGGTAATTTGCGAAGACCGTTTTTGTACCTTCGGGAGATGTCGCCGAGGTTATGGGCTCGGTGTCTCCTCCCCGACGTCACCTGTCAACTAATCTGTGTGGTTATTACACTGAGGTGTCAAATCAAGTTCATTTAAATGGACCCGAAAAACACAAGTTTGATGTGATGGAAGTATATTGACAAAGGGGCCTGTACCAAAGAATCATTTCAAGATATTTGTCTTGATGTAACTTTTATGGTTGTTTATTATCCTGAGGAACGAGTACAGAAGAGTGCTGTGTCTGTTCTTGTCATCAACTCCACTCTGTGATGTCAGCTGCACATTAATATCTTCAGTTTGCCAACACAAGCTGCTTGTCATAACACTACAAGCAGGACTGCAGAGGCCAAAAACCGAGAGCATGTTGGATTGATTTTTTTTTTAATGCAAAATGAAATGAAAAGCTCCATTGTGTCAGTTGAAGTAATTATAGTTTGCTTTTTAATAAAAAAAAAAAATTAAAAAAAAATAAAAACATTTTACATACGGAACATGATCAATAACATTTGATGACTCAACGGTTTGCAAAATGATTAATATCAGCCCCGCCATGACAACATGAAATAGTTGATTACACTTTAATGCATCAGTGTTAATAGTCCAAAAGTGTAATAAGTATAATGGAAATACTCAAAATGCTTTCTTACTCACAAGAGGCAGTACCACAGTTTAAATATACTTTGTTAATACTCTGCTTTCAAAACTTCAATGAAGTAAAAGTATGTAAGTACTATCAGCAAAAAGTACTTTAAAGCACTCACTAAAGATGCAGAATCGATATTATTACAGATGCCTTAATATGTAAGCACCAGTTTGATGATGTAGCCGGCTACAGATGAGCTCATTTTTGAAATTTAATTCACCGTATAATAATGAAAATTGTAATTTTAATCTTTATCTGCCAAATAACTTGTAATTGAGTAAAAAGAACAACATTTCCCTCTGATATGTAAACTCAAAACACTAAAGTACCTTGAGTTCATGTGTTGTTGTTGTTTTTTTTTTTATATATATATTTTCTGTTTTCCAGGTGGTTGCCAGGGACGACGACCAGGGCGCCAATGGTCAGCTCAGCTACATGCTCAGCGGCGGGAACGACGAGGGCGCCTTCAGCCTGTCGTCCAGCGGTCAGCTGAGCCTGACGCAGACGCTGGACCGGGAGTCTCAGGGGAAATACGTCCTGCTGATCACCGCCACCGACTCAGGTACGGGAGCACCGGACGTCGGTCCGGAGCTGCTGATGGCGTCGCCACATGTGTCCTTCGGTGGGCGCTGTTGAGTTTTAGCAAAAGCTCCAAACTTGTTGTGTAAATGAGTCTCCACACGCTGATCTGAGAAAGGATATTTTCACGAACCAACAGAAATGTCAACAAACGGCATTTTGATTTCACAGCGTGCACAGAGCTCCTTTGGTGTGGCACGATAACTTAAACACCGCGGAGAGTTTTTAGCTTTCAAAATAGCGGGTGTTTTTTGGGTTTTTTGTTTGGGGGGGGGGTTGTTTTTTGACCTCTTCCACAGAAGTCCTTCCCTCTCGCTGGCTCCGATTCAATAGCATCCTCTGTTTATTTGGATACGGCGGTAGAGCTCGTTATAGCCAGATAAAAGGTTAACTTGTTATTGCATGGAGGCCAGTTAATGTGTAGTTAAAGGAGTACATGCGTATCCCGGGCTGCAGCCAAATCACATGGTATCCCAGTTAAGTATATGTTTGCCCCCCCCCGAGCTGCTCTCTGGCACGGCCGTCACGGTCTTGAGGGTTGGTTCTGTTTCATTCCTGGACTGACCATGTGACCGTTCATAACGCTGTGTATTTTTGACCGTGCACAGACTTTATGTGAGAATTGAGACGATGCTGCACAGAGAGTGTTGTTTTGAAAAATGTTCGACACTTCGACTTGTGAAAGAAGACTTTGGAAGGATATGCGTTACCGTTTCATTTGATTAACTTGATATTTATAAGAGGGGGAAAAAAGAGCCTTTTTGAGTACATTTTTCATATTAAAAGACTCCATAAATCATAAGCCTGAAGAGCCCATTTTCTGATAATCAGATCATAACTAAAGCAAATTGAAGAATTTTTTTTGGTGGAGGTTTTTCTGGCTCTGTGTGCTGTTAGGAGGTCTGTGCCACACAGACAAAGTTGCCCAACAAGCGAACATACTAATTAGGCTTCGATCTCTTCTTGTACGCTTCACCAGAGCTCCATATTTAGAGCCCTGACAAACAATTCCAAAATATTTTGACAGGCTGTTTCAGTACAGTGTTGAGGCAGAAAAGAGGGATTTGGGGGTTAGAATATCAAAATATAAAAAAAAAAAAAAACCATAATCATAGTACAGGCCAAATTGCCCGGCAGCGTTTTCTCACATTTTTGAGGCCTCGGCTGAGACGGCGGGGGGAAATGGTTCTCCCAGGCGGCGCTATCTGGCAGGACAATTTTTTTTTTTTGAGAAGGTGGATGGGGGCAGACATGTCTCCGAGTCTGCCGTCTACCGTGACCCATTTTCAACCGCAAGGCATTCATCTCAACATGTTAAAGTCCGCCTTTGTCTTCCTGTGCTGCCCTATTTGACTCGTTTCATCCCGAAAACACCATGTAAAAGACAGAAAAGGAGGATTCATCATCCAGAGGCTTCAGTCTGGAGAAGTAAAGATTTTAGATTATCTGTTTGTCAAAAACATGCTGCTTCGTCGTGTTTGGTGCACTCACTGTCCCCTACAAAGACTTCACCATGACACAAAATAGATAATTGTGTGCTTTAATCAGTCCTTCTGGAGTTTATCAGACTTTGCAATTTATTTTATTTTTTTCTGAAAAATTGCGATGTAATTTGTTGAGTTTAAAGTGAGTTTAATGCGGTAAAATTGCGGTAATTAGAAAAAAAGGGATTTTTTTTTTTTTTTTTTTTTTTTTATCTACCTGATAAAGGAATAAATATGTAATGACCTTCTTTGATAATAATCATGCTGCACATCACAGAAATATTCTCACCTATTTCAATTATTTATTGAACTTAGAAAACCATGGAGCAAAAAGTTACTCCAAAAAAAAAAAAAGTATCTTAAAAGTGATGCAGATGTGTCTGTGACTAATATAGACCTCGATCACATCAGATGTCAAAATAAGAGCATTAGATGCTGTTAAAAATATTATAAATTCGTAGGCATACTGTATGCACAAAATCAAAGTGGATTTTAAATACATCATTGTCTCTGCATCGTGCTCCCCTCCTCTCTGGACGTATTGTCAGTGAAGGTAAACTCATTGAGAGCTCCAGGAAACCTCTCCGTTGTGCTAACTGCTAAATCTGCCATGAAATTGACGGAAACAAAAGGAGCTCACCGGCTGCTGGTTTCTCTTTATTGGTTCTGGCTTTGGGAGAATTCCAGCACAATTTGGCAAAAAACCTCCGCAATTATTCGAAAATTCCAGCTCAGCCTCCCAAAAAAAGGTGTTTTACAAGGTTGAGAAGAAATCTGACATATTTCAGTTTTGTTTTTTTTCCCCTCTTTACTTTCTTGTTCATGGAAAGTTTGTTTGCTGCATTTCTGAGTTGACTAGTTGTGCAGATAAAACGAGATATTTGTTATTAGCTAATCTTGTGTTTCATGTGCCCGCCTTGGTTTTTGACAGCTCAGTACAGATCAGAATCAGCTTTATTGGCCAGGTGTGTTCCACAGGTTAACAATGTACTCACAAAGACAACAGTAAATAGACATATGAAATATAAACAGACACGTATGTTTACATCCTTCAAAGAAACAAATCCAAATGAAAGTATGCAAGTTAAGTTTGAAAAAAACAAAACAAAACAGATTTAACTTCAAGTGAAGGATTTAATTTCAGTAAAAGTAAAATTAAGATTGCACTGAGGAGATAAAACCGTTTTGTCTCGTGTATGGACTCAGAAGTCAGTGCATGGATGCACATGCGTTTATTCCACGTATGTTTATATATTTGTGTTCGGTGTGGTGTGTGTGTGTGTGTGTGTGTGTGTGTGTGTGTGTGTGTGTGTGTGTTTGTGCGTTTTGTATCAGTGTGTTGCTTCCCGAGTCTGCATGTGGTGGTGAGAGTGTCCTCAGGTGGGCGGGGAGGGGGGGGGTCACACATTGACATGCACAACGTTTGACCACATTTATTAAAGAGAAGGCACAGTAAATCCCTTGGCCCATGCCTTCTTAATGGCCAATACGGTCGCATAGAAATCCCACGTCTTTCACATCCAGCCCTGCAGCTCCGTCGCTCCACAGTGTTTGTATGTGGGTCTTTTGGCTGGTGGAGGGAGCGGGGGCTAAACAACCGCTTAGCAGATAAAGAATTTTAATGACCATCCCCTATTTAAGAGCAGGATCTTTTATTTCCCCGAAATGGCTCCCATGAATTTGGTGTGTAAACCCTCCAGTCTTCTGGAGGTTTTTTTATTTATTTATTTTTTTATTTTATTTCCTCTGACTTGATCAGTTGATCCGTCAGTCTCCGGGGGCTGTCATCGGGATTTAAACAGGAACTACAAATCCAATTTAATCCCAGCCGTTGTCTATAAATCTCCGTCATACGAAGCGAACACGAACACCGACGTTAAAACTCGTCCGGTCGACCGCTCCATCGCCGTCCGGACGTTTTGCCACAATAAACCTTTAACGAGGCTCCTCGTTCTGAAGTTTTCAACCAGTCTAGCAAGCAACGCAATACTTTTCATCCAAATAACATATCAGGTTCCTCAAATGAACTTTCAGAGAGCAGGAACATTCTGGAGCAGGCTCTTAAAAAAAAAAAAAAAACTAAAAAAAACTTTGCGGTAACAACGTGGTCTCGCCGAGTTTTTTTTTCCTGTTTTAATTTTTTTTTTCCACTCGAACAATCGCTGGATCTGAGTGTGTTTTGTAAATAGCTTTGGTAAGTAACGAGGAGGAGGGAGGGAGGAGGTTATTAAAAAAGGTTGGTGTGGGTTGGATGATTAGTGCCTCAGCCTTGGCGAGATGCACTTCTTTTTTCTTTTTTTTATGATGTTTATTCGCTGTTTCTCTCAGGACTCCGGTTTGTTTTCTCACAACAATAATTGCCTCATAACTCGCCGTAGCGGTTCATAACCTCGCCCTCAAAACACTCAGAAGTATGTAACGTGTGTCCGAGTGCACGCTTTCGCTCTTAAACACTTTTCCCCAAGTCATATTTTCATCTTCATACGGCCCGCGTATGAACATTATAGAGTCGTATTACGAGTTATACTGTAAGTGTTCCACATCTCGCGCCGGTTGTGATCTGTTGGATTTTGCCATGTCACCATAAAATGATGTCGCTGAATGGTCTGCAGATCCGGGCACTGGATTGTTGTTTTTTTTTCTTTCTAAATATCCAAACAACACAGCAAATAAAAGAAGCCGTGCAATAAAAAACAAAAAAACACAAAAAGGCAAAAATCACTTCATTAAATTGCACCACAGGCCCCTAAAATATGAGGAAATAAAAAGCAGCAACTGTGTGTCTGTTGATGTGCTTTTTGTAAACCAGCCAAACTCCCTTATCTGTAACATATGGGGAAGAAAATTATGCACAAAAAGCATTCAGACGCAGCACTCCATAAATAACTGGCGCGCTGCATAACATTTTAGGTTTAATCTGATGAATGCCTCTGAGATTATTAGAAATATTCCCTCTCCCTCTCCTCTGTATACTCGGGGGAAGCGGCTTCTGAGTGCTCTGCTGCGATATCCCTTTCACTCTGTCGCTTGTTCACTGTGAGAAAACCTCTGTTTGCTCCGTCGTGTTTGGCAAACCGTGCAGCGGGACGGCTCTGCACCCTGCACTCGGGCCCTTTCACGGGGGTTTGCCGGACCGGGGCCGCATTAAAAGAAGCTTTGTCGCAAAGCAACAGGTTCTCAGAGGCAGAAAAATGTCAATTTTGCCTCGTCCGCGGCCAATTCTCTTTCCCTCGCTCTCCCCTCGTCTTCCCCCCCCCTCCCCCCTGAGTAATGATGTGTTTTATTTACGCTGTCCCTTAAGAGCACAATCTAGCCGCAGTCCATAAAACCGTAATTAACCGTTTAGCCTTAAGCTTCGAGCTACAGATGGGCTGTCTCATAAATTTACACATTCAATCCGTCTTCCCCTCCTCCTTAAGTCAACCTGTCCTGGACTTCCCGGTTTAATGAACCCCCGGTTTGTTTGGACACCCCCTCTTCCTGTGCGAGGAGGCTTCGTTCCGAGTTTTCGGTAAAAACGTCACTCGGTCATATATCGAAGGGAAGAGATTATCTCTTGTGCCAGCAGAGACAATCAAACCTGCTTCTTAGCGCGGCTTAGGCCGAGAGACTCGGGGTCGACTGGCAGCCCATTCCCAGGAGGTGGGTGCTGCTGTTTCCCTTCAAGTCCCCCCCCCCCCCCCGCCCCCCACCTCACCCCCATCACCCCTCCCTCACCAGGGGGCTCTCGCAGCGGTGTCCAGTCTCGTAGCAGCTGCAAGCGGTCAGAAAACACATAGCTTAATTGTCATTAACACATGTATTTGTACCCCCTCCGGTTCCGAAAGTATGGCCACGCCACCTTCTTGGAGGTTAATGTGATTTGTCCGGTGGTAATGGACACTAATAAGGTGCTTAGACCTCGCCATATGTTTACGCGAGACGATGCTTTCTGAGTTGAGAGGCTTACCGGGGGGAAAAAAAACTGTCTGTGGATCTCTTTCGATGGGCAGAGGAGGCGACAGATGGTCAGCTGTTCCACTTTAGCCTCCGGGTTCGGGAAGCTTGTTGTTTCCTTTTTCCGTGAGGGGGTTATTCTGTGGTTCCCCGAAAACGTGACCCGCGACGAAGCAGAGCTCTTAGATCTGGTCTCGGATGCAGCAGTGAAATTTTAGCAGTCGTTCCCGGTGCCAGTTTTCACAACCGCTTTTAAGGATTATTGTGAAACGTCTTAACAGAGGGCTCTCTTTTTGGTCGTCGCTGCCCCGACTGTCTCGTTCCCAGATCTGAAGGGGAAATGTGCTGCGTTTAATTAAATGGAAAAAAAAAAAAAAAATGGTGTTTCTATTTTCAATTAAAGCAAAGGGAGGAATCCTCACGGGGCCGGAGCGCTTTGAGGCCCCCCCGCCATCCCCCCACCCCGACGGGTTGAGTTGCTCCGCGAGAGAAAACGAGGTGCGCTGACACCAGTGTCGTTTCCACTTCGGCCCTCATTGTGTAACGGCCGCTCGGAGGATGAAAGCGCGCTTATCTCAATACCATCAGTCTGATGTCGTCCCGTGGAGGGAAAAAAAAGCCTCGGCCGTGGCGACGGAGTTATCATAACGGGCTTAGCTTCCATACCTCCTCAGAGTTTAGTGACTAGAAACCGCCTCATGGAAACACGGTACCACAAAGTCCACTATTTTCTTTACTGATTGAGGGAGCCAAACTACTTCTCCTCATGTGCAGTAATAACCAATATGAATCAAATATAGTGTACACACACGCACACACTTGATGAGTGGCAGTTGCTTCGAAAACAATTTTCTAGCCGCAGCAAAAGTTCCCCCACTGTGAAAGCATGCAGCGGTTTGAGTGTTGATGAGTTATTGGCGTGAGGTGAATACCAACGATGTGGAGTCGTCATCGTAGACTGGATTATAAAAGTGGACGTAACGTCCGGCTGATGCGGGAGTGCATTAAGCTGCGGTACCGCCGAGCGCCACTAGGTGTTGGCTCCAAAAGGCGTCCGGCTCCATCGACTCCCATTCAACTTGTCCAAAAAAAAATGTCTACATGTTATGAAGGGGCGTGTCCGTTTGATTGACAGGCCTGCGCTGCAGTCAGATTTTAGCTATCGGTGGGCGGGACGTAGTATCGTCGGGTTTCCAATCAGGTCGAGTCAGATCCACCGCTCGTCCAAATATGGTCACTTCTTGGCTCCAAACTGCTCCGAACTAGCGAAGATGGCGCCAGCAAAAATCCAAACTTTTCATGACGGCCATTCATAAACCCGACGGCTTTGTAATCACCGCGAGAACACGTTCAGGTCGTTGTGGTTTTCTCTCCTGAGTGACCCCAGATTAACCCCTGAAATAAGATTATTCACAAACTTCAGACCGGGGTAGTGCCTTGATTGCCTTATCCGTTTCGGCCCTAATCTGCAAAACTACAGCTCTTTAGGCTCGGCGACGACCGCGGTGCATTTTCTGTGATGGCGGACGTAAACTGTAACTTCAATGTGGTTTTTAAATGTCAGTCAGCATTGATGAACATTGTACTGGCTGGATTTGTTTCATGGACACTGGCGGCATTACGGCTGAACCCTTTGAATGTCTTCCAACGCAAGAGGCAAAAACAAAAATTAAAAAAAAAAGGCTGTGGTTAGTGCAGCCCTTAAAAATAATAAAATTTATCTGAAGAACTACTGCAAAAAATAATAAAAGAATAAAGGGAACGGGGACGGGATTTGCCAACGGAAAAAAATACTTGTGTAACCGCAGCGCATGGCGAGCCACCGGTAGGCAGCTGACTTCCCGCTGCAAATTTCCACCAGCTCTCTTTCCAACGGTAACATGATGTCATCGGTCGTAGAGCGCTGCCAGATTCAGGCATATTTCCTCGCCGTCGGCCGTACAGCTGCACGAGGTCGACACCCGGCCCCTCGGCTGAAGTCGCCGAAAAACCATCGACCCCGACGCTCCTTCCCCCCTCGGGCTCTGCCAGGACCCGGCAAAGAGCGTTTTTCGGAGGAGACGCTGGCATGTCTCAGCACTCTCGGAGAGCATTCCTCTCCCGTTGAGTCACTCGCTCCATAAAAAAAAGAAGAAGAAGAAGAAAGGGATGGAGGTTATATTGTACGTATTTCCTACTATTTCAGGTGCGGAAATTTAAGAATCGAAAACCCGACGACGTACTCGTGCTGTTATTTAGCGGCCGCCGTCGTACGACGCCGGAGAATGTCTCGCCCCGACCGAAACTATGCGAAACAACTGTCATTTACATACATTTGCATACCTTCCACGATATAGTGTTCCTCGACTAAATCTGTCAGCCCCACGCGATGAAACAGGATAGATCTGAACTATTTACACGTCGGAGAGGAGGTTTGGAGGAGGAGGGGAGGAGGGGAGGCCGGGGGAGAGGAGGGGTAACAGCTGCCAGGGGGTTATGTGATAGCGGCGAAGGAAGGCACGCCGCCGCGGCTGGACGGAGGCGCACGGACGCTGTGAGAAGTGATACGGCGGGGAAGATGTGAAAAAAAAACGGGGGGCGGGGGGGGGGGTCTCTGTTTGAGGTTTCCACGGAGGAGCGTCAGCGGGGCCTCTGTTTTTTTTAGTGTAGTTTAGGTCTTCAGTAAAAAAAAAAAAAGAAAAAGGGGTGGGGGTGGGGGGGGGGGGTTGTGGGGTGTCTTTTCTCTGCACTTACTAAGGATTAGCTGCAGCAACAGTGTCCCCACGTCTCGCGGTCCGTCCCCGTTGCGTTCGGCGACAAACGCCGCCGGAGGTCAAAGGTCGCCGGCGGACGAGAAGCGCCGTTCGTTCTCCCGAGGCTGTAAACAGGTTGTGACCTCACATCCTGCGCAGAAGTGAAACGCCTGGAAAGGAGGGCGCACGCACATACACACACACACACACACACACACACACACACACACACACACACACACACACACCCACCGGTGCAGCCTCGTGGCTTGGCCTGCTTCCTCTCTTCGTGGGGGGAAAACAATGCTATTGAAATGCAACCATGTGCGTTAACAGAAGGCACTTTTTTTTTTTTTTTTTTTTAGCTCAGAAAGAAAAAAACACAGCAGCTGGCTCGATATTCAAAAACAAATATGTTCCTCTCGCTGCGTCTCGAGGCGGGAGCTCATGGCATTCGAAGACAAAAACGCCACTTCGCCCTCAGAGCCACTTATCGGCCCGGCAGCTCCCGCCGACGCAGAGCGTCTTTGATCAACGACGGTCCCGGCGGAGTTGTTGACTGTCAAACGCGGCGTCGCCTGACAGCTGCCGCCGCACGCAACTCAAACCGACACGGACACCTCGACCGACTCGGGAGCCGCTCTCTCAATTAAAGAGGATAAGCCGGGCGAAGGAGCGGCCTCTGAAATCTTGTCGCCGTGACAACCACTCCCCGAAGGATGACTCGCGTCAATACCGATCGCGTTGCGCGCTCGAGCGGGTGACAGCGCGGGATTAAGTCGGACGTTGACGAAGTAATCCCGCTGACTGCATTTGTTTCGGGCTCTCGGCCACATGTTGTGGTTGTTTATTACGTAACAGCTCCTTAATGATACGATACGGAGCGGATAGATTTCCATTTCATGCGGTGTGGTAATTCTTCTGACACCAAAAATGTATGGTGGGATGTCTCCCAGAAGTATTTTATTTACAAGTAGGATCCTTATAATTGTAAATATTTGCAGAGGTGGAAATACATAATTACTTAGAAATTCAAACCTTTGCCCGTACATGGCTGTAAACATCTTATAAGTCAGCGAAGTCGAACGGCCGAGGACGCGACTCGGTTTGGCGATGAGTCACTCCAAGATTAGTGCTTTATGGTTTCTGGGTCTCTTTTGGGGTAAAAAAATAAATAAAAATAATAATAATTGTTTACCGTTAACCTCTGTTTGTGTCATCTTGTTTTTTGGTTTCTGGAATTCAGCTCTTGTTTATTCTGAACGCAGATCGTTAGCCACTTCTGTTCTGACCAGAAAAACAAAAAAAAACCTGGACGCACGACAAAGCTTCAGGTCGAATGTCTGTTTATTATCGCGGTGAAGTGACGTTACGGTAAACCATCTCCGATCTCATTTAAGCGAGGAATCTCCCCCCGCTCTGCCCTCCTGAAAGGAGCTGCGGTCGTCTCCAACAATACCTCCACAATCATGTTCAAATTTGTTGACGTTTCGAAGGGAAATTCTCCTGTTTTCCTCAGAGTTTAGTTTCAGCAACTTCACAGCAGCTGGAGAGCTTGTCGGGGATTTTACTTCTTCGTGCTTCATAGTTGTTTAACCGGGAGTTTAAACCTCGCTGGTACATTCTGGTTGTAAAATGCGGATTCCTTTAATTTAGTTCCTTTTTTGGGGGGGTTCCAAGCAAAATGTGGCATTAAATGTCGGGTCTTGTTTAATTAAATTATATTTCATTATTTCTAAACTAGTTTTTAGACCGTATTGACTATTTTAGAAAAACAATCGTGCAGGAGTTTAGTATTTTTTTGTTTGTTCACGGTGGCAAAGCTAACATGCGAAATGTACAGTTTATAAATGCATATCATTGGTAGAATTTAAACAATAGTCTTCAGCACTTTCGGCACAGTGAGACTTTATTTATGCACGGATTTGAGCTGAATGCTAACATTAGCAACATGCTAACAGGAACTTGTGTTTACCACGTTCACCTTCCCAGTTTTGCATGTTGGCGTGCCGATATTTGCTAATTAGCACTGAACACTTAAAGTACAGCTTTGTATTTATTTTGCCAGAACTGAAAGGATAATAAGCCGTTGTGCAAAGGAAACAAAACCAAATAAGGTAAAAGCCACAGGAGAGAGAGGGACTGGCTACCTTATATGGTATAGGAGACCGGACCAGGTGAGCTGACGGTGGCCCGATTTTTACCGAAAAAAAAAAAAAGATTCCCACAGTCGTTGAACTTCATCTTCTCGAGCGATTTCACGGCGATCAATGCGAACATGAACATAAGTTTATGTTCGAGAGGAAAAGCTGTTAAAATCCATTTTTCTGGGGACCATGATCGTCCGTACGTGATGAAGTCTCTCCGATATCACGCTCCTTTGCCCCTCTTCATCTTTTAGTGACATAAACTATAAGTACGAGGACTCATTTTTATCAGAAGTCTTGGTCTGTAGTGCAAAATATAGCAAGCATGTGACCCCGATTTTGCTCATATTTATAAGATAATCCACGAGTCCCCGAAAGCCGTCTCTCCGACCCTCCGCCCCGTCGGCACCCTTTCTTTTCTCTCAAGATTCTTCATGTTTTGATTTTTGCACGGCACGGCATTAAGGGAGAATTTTCTGTGGCCGTCCTCCAAATGTTTTTTATTATGTCTTATTAATCTCAGCCCCCACGGTACACAAGTTCAAGCATCTGATGTTTTCCACAGCTGAGCACACAGGGACGGGAGACACGAGCTCAGGACTGTGTATGTTTTTATTTTCGGTGTGTTATAAGTTGAACATATTCACACAGATTCCTGAAGAGAGAGCGAGCTGCGAGAGGGGGAACAGGTTCATGTTCAGAGGTTCAGAGGTGGGGAAAGTGGCTTTCAGATCTGACCTTTTTTTTTTTTTCACTCCTCAGGTGCTCCTCTCGCTGTCAAACCATATGCAAATCATTAAGCACTCAAAATATCTTCAAGCCTTTAA
Source organism: Embiotoca jacksoni (assembly GCF_022577435.1). NCBI lineage: Eukaryota > Metazoa > Chordata > Actinopteri > Embiotocidae > Embiotoca > Embiotoca jacksoni. The sequence continues at coordinate 660,637 of NW_027185398.1, forward strand.
AGATGTCCCCAAATCCCGCCTTGTGACTTTCGGTAACGAGGCTTGAACTCGTGTTTACGTTGGGAATATAGATCAGGCAGTTCGGCGGGCCATTTAAGGAAGGATTATAAAGAGCAGCTCAAGCAAGGCAGATGTCTTTTTTTCTCTGTCTCTCTCTCTCTCTCTCTCTCTCTCTCTCTCTCTCGCTCTCTCTCTTCAGGTTTTTCTGCATTGCGGCTCGTTTTCATCTGCTATTGATTTAAATCCATACCCCCCCCCACTCCCTCCCCGAGGGCCCAATGAGCCCCGTTTCGTCACCCGCTCTGGGAGGAAAAAAAAACAAAAAAACGGTTAGATTTTTTTTTTGCTGGTAATAGCATTTCTTCCTTCGCTCAAATTCCAACAGACCGACTCGCTCAGCGCCGCGCACCTTAAAATAGATACCTCGCTGAGCAGATTAAATCTGTGAGTGTCCGAGACCCCAGGAAGGACGCCTGAAAGATTTAGTTTCACAGACTTTGAGCCCCCCCCCCCCCTCCCCTTTAGTGTGTTCTTCGCTGATGTGTGTTGATGTGACAGTGTGACCGATGGAAATGCGAACCACCGCTCGGAGACATTCTCGGGAATTAAATGCAGCGGGAGCATGAATTGGTTTCAGTGTTGATCTTGCTGCAAATGACAAGTCATGTACATGTGTCTTAAGTCCAAACTGGGTGTCCTTAATGATGTACATGTGTGTCCTGTGGCACACACAAAAAAAAAAAAGAGTTTGTAATTCTATCAGTGAAATATCTCCTTGTTGAGTCTGTCATGTGAGTGGAAAGTGTAATGAGTCGCTTCTGTGCCGGCCGTTGAGGCCATTTTTTCCTTCGCTTCTCGTTTAGTGTGCTCGCTGGAGGAGAAGTTAACTGCTATTGTCACCAAGCGGTAACCAGCAGTGACGTCGCCCCTTGGATTTTGCGAGCGGCTGTTATGAAACCTCGAGTGACCGTATTTGGACGAGCTGGTTGGAAGCGAACGGTGGATCTGACTCGATCTGATCGGAAACCCGACGATACTACGTCCCGCACACCGATAGCCGTAACCTGACTGCACCGCAGGCCTGTCAATCAAACGGACACGCTCCCCAAAAACAGCTTTTCTATTATTATTTTCTAATTAATGACGGGATTCATTTCAGATGGACCTCCAGAAAACGGATAGGAAGAAGCGACTTTAGCGAGCAGAAGCGATACATTTTATTGACAGAGAATTTTGTGAGACTAGTTGGATGGGAGTCTATGGAGCTGGAGGCTTTTTGGAGCCGACCCCTAGTGACCCTCGGTGGTATTAAGCGACCTCCGCATCTGCCTCTTTTTTTCAGACCCGGAAGCTACGTCCACTTGAATAATCAGTCAAAGGTTATCAACTCATGGTTATTTTCTTCCTTTTCCACCTCCAGGCTCTCCGTCGCTGAGCGGAACCGGCACGGTAACGGTTCTGGTGGACGATGTCAACGACAACGTCCCCGTTTTCACCTCGTCCACCTTCCACACCACCATCACGGAGAACGCCCCGACGGGGACGGACGTGCTTCTGGTCAACAGCTCGGACGCAGATGTGGGCGTCAATGGCGTCATAAGGTATCCTCATTTTGTTAGACATTTCTATGAGAGAATTTTCCTCCTTATTCTTTTGACCGTTATAAAAAAAAAAAAAACATTCTGGGGACAGTGCGGCTCATCGGGACCCCGGTGGTGCCGTGACCTGGTTACATGTTTGTAGACATTTACTGAAGGGTGAAAGGTGAAAAGAACACTTTTAAAAGGGGTCTCATGATGAAATAATCACCCCAGGAAGAGTTTTACCAAAGTTGCATTAAAATTCTCTCGTTAAGAGTTTTAATGAAAAATGACCAGAAGTAGCAAAATCACGAGAACAGAAGATCATATGCACTGAAAGTTTATTCAGATTTAATTAACTCCAGAATAAAAGCTTTTATGTCCATTAACAAGTCCATTTTTTACAATCCAGAGGAGATCTGTGTCTCTCTGTACAGCTGTCCAGTAACAACTGTGAGTAATCAACTTTGCTTAAATTCCCTGGTGTGAATAAATAGCCTTTTCAGGGCCGAGCTTTGGCTTCCCTCGCGCCCCCCAGCGAAACGCTTTTACCTCATCACCGGCTCTGTGAAATTCCAGGCCGATGTTGCAACTGACGACAGGAGTTCAGTCGCAGAGTGCCGAGTCTTAAGTCTTAGTCAACACCCAAAGTCATTGTTTCGGACTGCGACACCCCCCCCTCCCTCCCTTCCCCCGCCTTCCCCTCCCCATCCCCACCTCCTCCATGGGGGACCTTGTAAGAGCTTCTGGCCGGTCTCTCTCAAAGCCGGACGCTGACTCAAGTCCAGCCCCTCCTCTTTCCTTGGTAACCCCACCGGGTACACATTGGGGGGTACCGCAGCGTGCTCCAGTTTCCCCAAAACACAGTAATGAGGATGTTAATTGCCTATGACAGTACGAGATGTGCCCATCAGGGGGCTCCAGGGGGGCGGGGTGGTCGAGGCCCTTAATGGAGACCAGAACTGGGGTTACCTTCAGTTTTGGGATGTTGACTCTCGCACCCCGTTAAACCCCGAGTCCTAAACTTGGACTGGTCTCCGGACTGCGTTCCGACCGCAAGCATCTGTTTATGTTGTCGAACGATGTCCAAATAAGCTTTGCATCCAACTCGGCTTTCACACGTTGTTCTGTAATTTGTCATCCCATCTCTGGAGGGGGAAGAAACCTTTTCAAAATATGCACTGGTGTGTACATGTATGTGTCAGTTTACATTTGTGTCTGGGTCCTGCCAGAGACTCATGAGATACAGTCTGAAACATGATATTTGTTTGAAAGCAGGAGAGCCCCCCTCCCTCCCTTATGTCTCCTGATGGTATACACGTATGCACTTCATGTTTTGTTTGGACTGTGTGTGATATGTTATACTTTTAATCTCATTTTCCTTTCGTCATTTCAAAGTTCTACTATAAAGTAAATTAAAACGAGTGAGATACATTAAATAAAAGATTGTGGAGAGACTGTGTGAGCACCGAGGTGGAAAACAGTTGCTGCATTCGCTAGATGCCTTAATCGGTTAACTCACTGCTTTGAAGTCTCTTCAGTATAATATGCTGATTAATACTGAGTATACTTTCCTCTCAAATGTCCCTTCTGAACCTGGAAACAGTGCCCTCTATGGACCACATAGTGTCAGTCCTGATTAAAGGCCCTTCAGTCCAGTGGCTGTGTGTTGCAAAGTTGTGAGAAACTGTCTTAAATGTAACAACTCACCTGATGCTCATTACAGACACCTAAAATAACACCGTTACCTCGCTGCAATACCAGACCTGCTCGTGATGCAGCAATTGAAGCAGCTCCACAGCCACTGGGTGAAAGTAGAGACAAGAGTTTGGTGGACTAAGTTTTAATTTTTTTTTGTAGTTATTTGAAGCACAAAAAGAAAAAGTGTAAATGCTGAAAGTGCAGTTAAAAGTGCAGTAAAACTCCCTTCAGAAGACCTGTTAGTCATTTCTCTATTTTATTTTTATTAAAGCAATTCTCACTCTTATTACTGGAAATGAGTCTTCACACTTTGTCAGACAAGACTAATGCTTTATTTTTGTAGTTTGAATTTTTTTTTTTTATTACATCATTACAAATTACTGTGACAGATCGTCAAATATCCGAAAGCTTTCCCCTTAAACACGTCCTCCTCGATCTCTCCCACAGCTACAGTCTGACCGGAGGACACGGTCAGTTCTCCATCAACCCGGCCACGGGGCAGATTATCACCAGCTCCCTGCTGGACCGGGAAGACAGGGCCAATTACCAGCTGCTAGTCGTGGCGACAGATGGAGGGCAGCCCGAGGGCCTGTCCAGCTCCTCCACCGTGTCCGTGACGGTGGCCGACATCAACGACAACCCTCCGCGCTTCCACCACCACCCTTACGTCACCCACATCCCCGCCTCCACCGCAGCAGGTTGGTACGGGCCGTAAAAAGGTCCTAAAAACGGTCTGCACCTGTTCTCTCTATTGCTGTACTGCGCTCTTAGACGGGGTTTAATTATAATGTCGGTGGTGGGTCGAACTTTTCCCATGCTGATAGGAATAAAAAGTTTTCTTTTCCTGCAAGATAAAGTATTTTAATTACAGTAAATTATAGTGTGACTTCTCTTTTTAAATTATTTAAGTCTACATGTTCTTGTAAAACAATACAAACGACAGATTTATTAAATGCAATTAAACTAATTTGTTTCCGTTTGTTTTCAGGGTCCTTGGTGTTTGCCGTTACCGTCACCGATGAGGACTCGGGCTCCAACGCCCAGCTGCACTACTCCCTGATCGGACGCAACTCTGAGAAATTCAAGATCGACCCGGTCAGAGGAGCCATCACCGCCAACGAGAAGCTGACCGGAAGTTCAGAAGTCACCCTCACGGTTCGAGTGAAAGACGGAGGAGCGAACCCCAAAACGGACACGACCACCGTGACCGTCCGCTTCGTTACGGGAGGAAACTTCCCTGTCATCAAGCTGAAGGAGCGGGCGTTCACGTTCCCCGAGAGCCAGCCGAACAACCACGTCGTTACCACGGTGACAGGGTCTTCCATGAGGGGTGGACCGCTGTCGTATTACATCGCCAGCGGTAACCTGGACAACGCCTTTCATATCGACCAGCTGTCGGGTGAGCTGTCCATCAGACACGCGCTGGATTATGAACACATCCAGAAGTACGTTCTCTGGATCGAGGCCAGAGATCAGGGATTCCCGCCGTACTCTTCCTACGAGAAAGTGGAAGTTACTGTGCTGGACGTGAACGACAATCACCCCGTGTTCGATAAGGACCCCTCCCACGCTGAGATACTGGAGAACCTCTCACCTCAGCGGGTGCTGATGGTCTCCGCTGTCGACCTGGACAGCGGGCCCAACGGACAGCTGGAGTACGCCATCATCGATGGCAACAGAGAGACCAGTTTCAGCATCAATCGAGCCACCGGTGAAATACGAACCACTCGGCCGCTGGACCGCGAGAAGGTGGCCGTGTACACTTTGAAAGTCAAAGCCACTGACCGCGGTTTGCCACCCAAAAACACAGCAGTCAAAGTGCTGATCAGCGTCCTTGACGTGAACGACAACGCGCCGAGGTTTTCCAAGATCTTCAGTGCTACGGTGGCTGAAAATGCGCCGGTGGGTTACACCGTCACCAGAGTCACCACGACGGACGAGGATGCCGGTTCAAATGCCATCAGCCGGTATTCAATTACGGACACCAGCCTTCCATTCAATATTAATCCCAACACAGGTGACATAACAATTAGTAGACCGCTCAATCGGGAAGATACCGATCACTACATCGTGAAAGTGACCGCCCACGACTCCGGCTGGACTGTAAGCACAGATGTCACCGTATTTATCACGGACGTTAACGATAACGCCCCCAGATTTAGCCGACCTTCTTACTATCTGGACTACCCTGAGCTCACAGAGGTGGGCTCCCTGGTCACGCAGGTCACCGCCACCGACCCCGACGAGGGTTTCAACGGCAAAATTTTCTACTTCATCCGATCCCAGTCTGAGTATTTCAGAATTAACGCCAGCACCGGAGTGATATTTGTGAAGCAGCAGTTAAAGTATCAGAACTCGACAGGTGCCAGCAGTATAAATATAAACCGCCACAGCTTCATTGTGACAGCCTCAGATCGAGCAGTCAAGCCTTTGATGAGTGAGACCACGGTAATTGTCAACATTGTAGACAGTAATGATAATCCTCCCGAGTTCAATTCGCCGAGCTACTTTACTCCCGTCACTAAAAGCGTCAAGGTTGGCACCAGACTGATTCAGGTTGCAGCTCACGACAAAAAAGACTTTGGCCTTAATTCGGAGGTTGAGTACTTAATAACAGGTGGAAACAGCTCGAGTAAATTCAAACTAGATAAAACAAGTGGATGGATTAGCGTTGCCTCCTCCCTTACTTCTGATATGAATAAAATGTTCCTCATTGACATCAGAGCGAGCGACAGAGGAAACCCTCCCTTGTCGACAAGAACGTCGGTGAGAATCGCAGTCACGGAGGAAAACCACCACACACCTGAGTTCTCACAAAGCCAAATCTCAGCCACTGTGCCGGAAAGCCTCGCTGTGGGAACAGCAATAAGGACCGTGTCCGCCAGAGACAAAGACAAAGAAATGAATGGCCTTATCACGTACAATATTACTTCAGGCAACGACAAGGGTCTGTTTGCACTTAACAGTAAAACTGGAGTGTTGTCCTCCGCTCAGCCTCTGGACTTTGAGGAGAAGCAGCAACACGAGCTGAGAGTTTCCGCCACTGACGGCGGTTGGATTGCGAAAACGAGCTACGTCTCCGTCACGGTACACGTGACCGACGTGAACGACAACCCTCCCGTGTTCGATCCCGACGAGTACTTCCCCGTCGTGCAGGAGAACGTTCCCAGCGGCACCACCGTGGTCAAGATGAACGCCACGGACCACGATTCGGGAGCTAACGCCGTCATGGCTTACGTGATTCAGTCGTCAGACAGCGACCTATTTGTTATCGATCCGAACACGGGCACCATCACCACCCAGGGCTTCTTGGATTATGAGGCGAAGCAGGTCTACCATTTAACTGTGAAGGCCTTTAACGTCCCAGACGAGGAGCGCTGCAGCTTTGCCAACGTCAACATTCAGCTGAAGGGAGCCAACGAATACGTTCCCCGCTTTGTCTCCAAACAGTACTACTTTGAAATCTCTGAAGCCGCTCCAAAAGGCACAGTGGTCGGGGAAGTTTTTGCCAGCGATCGAGACCAAGGAGACGACGGAGTGGTTTACTACCTCATTTTCGGTAAGAGCAGAAAGAAGGGATTTGGCATCAACAGGAAAACGGGCCAGATTTATGTCACAGGTACTCTGGACCGTGAGAAAGAGGAAAAGATTTCGCTGAAGGTGCTGGCCAAGAACGCAGGAAGCATCCGCGGGGCAGATATTGACGAGGTGTTTGTGAATATCACTATACTCGATGCCAACGATCCACCTGTTTTTACCCAAGAGCTGTACGACGTGCAGGTTAGTGAAGGTCTATCACCTGGTGGTCTGGTTACCTTCGTGAGCGCAGAAGACTCAGACTCAGTCCCAAGCTGGAGCAGATTTTCCTACTCCATCGCTCCTGATTTTGATAAAAATGTTTTTACTATCAACCCCAAAACGGGCCAAGTGTCTGTGGCTGCAGAGCTGGACAGAGAAACAACTCCCGTGTATAATCTGACTGTTCTCGCCGTGGATACTGGCACACCTCCCGCGACCGGAAGCACGACCGTGATCGTGAATCTGGAAGATATCAACGATAACGGTCCGACTTTGACGACCGCCTACGCTGAGGTAATGGAGAACCAGAGAGCTGGCGGCGCGGTTACAACACTAACAGCCTCCGATCCAGACCTACCACCCAACCAAGGCCCTTTCCTATTCAGCCTCCTCAGCTCCGGCTCTGCCAACAGCTACTTCAGCCTGAGTCCAGCTGGAGTGTTGACCACCAGCCGGGAGATCGACAGAGAACAGATCAGCGACTTCTACCTCTCTGTTGTGATCAAGGACTCCGGTTTGCCTCAAATGTCCTCCACAGGAACCATTCACGTCAAAATAAACGATCAGAACGACAACCCGTCGCAGCCGAGGTCCATGGAAATCTTTGTCCACTACTTTGGAAACATGTTTCCCGGAGGTTCTTTGGGAGACGTCAAGCCCCAAGACCCTGACATTCAGGATAGGTTCCACTGCTCCCTCATCCCGCCGTCCTCCGGTCTGTTCAGTATCCCAACTGGAACGTGCAACCTCAACTCCAAAGCCCGCTCGACAGATGGAACTTTTGAGCTCACCGTTCGCAGCAGCGACGGCGTCCACGGCTCGGTCAGCAACACGGCCAGAGTCCTCTTCATGGGCTTCACCAACGCCACGGTGGACAACAGCATACTCATCCGGCTCCACTCGGACGGAGTCAAAAGCTTCCTCACCAACCACTACCTCAGCTTCTTACGCATTGCCAACTCTCAGCTCGCGGGACTCGGCACGGGGGTGCTGCTTTACGGAGCGTTCGAGCTCAACAACCAGACTTTCCTGATGGCAGCTGTGAAACGGGGCCACGGACAATATGTCAACCCCAGCGGCGTGGCCACATTCTTCCAGAGTATCAAAGACATTTTATATAGACAGAGCGGGGTGCAAATAGATGCGGTGGACCATGATCCCTGCACACGCAACCCGTGCCAGAACGGAGGCAGCTGCAAGAGGCGTCTCAGTGTCGGGCCCGATATGAAGACAGAAGAAAGCGTCCCCGTGATCCTTGTTTCCAACCACCCCCTGCAGCCGTACGCCTGCAGCTGCAGGCCGGGATACGCAGGAGCTCTGTGCGAGACAGACATCGACGAGTGCCAGCCATCGCCCTGCCATAACGGCGGCACCTGCCACAATCTGGTGGGGGGGTTCTCTTGCACCTGTCCCGAGGGTTTCACCGGCATGGCCTGCGAGAGGGATGTCAATGAATGCCTCTCCAATCCCTGCAAGAACGGGGCGCTGTGCCAGAACTTCCCCGGCGGCTTCAACTGCCTCTGTAAATCTGGATTTGCAGGTACTACACACACCGTCGCAGTCACTCGTGTAAAGCTCAGAAAAGAAAACCCGTGCGGTGGGACACTCACGTACACAAACTCAACATTAATACAGTCACACACGGAGTTAGGTCCAATGAAAATATTTGCTTCGCGATGTTTCCATGGGCTGTTGTAGCCATAGCATACAAAAGCACGGCTGCCAAAAACAGTTTGGTTTTGTGGATTACTGGTTTGGAGGGGTGAGGGGTGGAGGGGGGGGTATCAGATGTGATGCGTATCAGCCTGCTGTTTGCTTTAATAAAAAGGATGATGCTAAGCTGACCCTTTGTCAGGACTCGGAGTCTAGACTCCATACACAGTTCACCGCTCTCACGTTTCATTGTGTGCCTTCACGCGCATGCAACTGTGACCACACACAGATACATTTTCTAATCCGACTGTATACACAGGGATTCCTTAATCAAGGATTTTTCTCATTTGGCCGTGTTTGGAGTTAGTATGACAAACGAGCAGCTTTATAAAAGATCCAATCAGGCCTTTTAATTTGGAAATGTAATGAATACGCAACATTATTACCCTTGATAAAAGGGGAGAGGAGTTTAAGTGGAATTACTTACAACAGTCATTTGGATCCCTGAACGTTGTCCAGCTTTCTGACTGCAGCATCTGAAAGACATTTTCACGAAGCAGGCTGCAGCAGACGATTTGCCTCAAGTCAAGTCATTACTGTCCCTTTTTATTATGACGATAAAAAATGACCACATATCTTGAGGTTTCATCAAGATGAATGACCCTCCTGCACAATAGCACCTATTGACTTACAGTAGTTTGCATGCCCTCACAGCGAACTCTCAACTTCCTGTTTTCCCCAACTGCTTTTTGGCAGCAGGATCCATCTCCATTAAGCAACTTGTCTCAGGATTTACAGCGTGAAATATATTTTCAGAAGTTCAACGTCAAAGTCTTTTTTGTATTGTGCCATGCATGAGTCATTTATTCTCTTGTCTATTATTTTTTTTTATTATCAGTGTCACGTTCCTTATCATAATGTTAAAACTCATTTAAGTGTTTCCCTGTTTGTGTGGCAGTGATTCGTGTACGTTGCAGTTGTTTGTCTTAATGCACTGCAAGAAAAGAAAAAAAAGAAGCCGTTTCATCCAACTGTAATTTGATCTCGCAATGAATGAATCAGATTATTCTTAGTGAGAAGAATCTGCCAGTTGAATGAGATCATTTCTCTTTTTTCCAATGAGAGTTTCAAGATGTTGTTTTGTCTCAAATGATGTCATCTTGGACAAGCGGTCTCTATTTCTTTCGCTTATTTGAAGAAATTTGAAAGTGAGTGAAACTAAAACACTAAAACAGGTGAATTTACAGCTTTCTATTTCATATTCAAGGTTGTGCGAGCATAAATAAAACTTCAAGGCTGACTACGAAGCTTCTTTTTGTCTTGTTGCAGTGCATTTCTCAGCTGTGAGGTGTTGAAAGGTCCGCACGGCTCGGCCTGTGGGGAAAGTGAACTGTGTTCCCCTCGGGGTTTTTTTTTTTTCCTGTGTTGTCTGCCACCCCATCCATTTTAATTTGTGTTGTTCTGTGAACCCAGGCAAGACGTGTGACTCCATCATCAATCACTGTGAGTGTAACCCTTGTTTTAATGGCGGGTCCTGTCAGAACCGGGTGGATGGATATTACTGTCATTGTCCGTTTGGTAAGTAATCGTAGGAAACTTTCGGTGTAAATTGAAAAGCAAGACGGACACTTTTTAGATGTGCAAACAAAAGTTATTCCCTTCATTCTTGATTTTTTTTTTTTAAACAAATGTGAACACTGTCATTTCATTTTGTGTTTCCATTTTTCATGCTTTGTAATGCCGCTCTCATAAATACTCCGCAATTTAAGCAAAAAGAAGTAGTTTGTACCTTTTTGATGATTTTTTGGCGAGATTAAGACCCGACATCAGTTTTTATCTGTTTCATCACTACTACACAACATATCGGATTCTGTTTTATCTGCAGATATTTTTTTTTATCACAGCTCCGCCGTGAATCATTCGGCGGCTTTCTTCTCCTCTGATTCTTGATTCTGGTCTGTTTTTTGTTTGTTTTTTTCCATCCTCAGGGGTTTTCGGCAAACACTGCGAACTGAACAGCTACGGCTTCGAGGAGCTCTCCTACATGGAGTTTCCCTCTCTGGACCCCAACAACAACTACATATACATCAAGTTCGCCACCCTGAAGAGCAACGCACTGCTGATGTACAACCACGACAACCAGACCGGAGACAAGGCGGAGTTCCTGGCGTTGGAGATCTTCGAGGGACAGATGCGATTCTCCTTTAACTTGGGAAGTGGAACTTATAAATTGATGACCATGATAAAAGTTTCGGACGGGCAGTTCCACACGGTCATCGCCAGGAGAGCCGGGATGGTAAGAACGACCGCTTTTAAATCAGAAATGACCTCACATGTTGAATTTCTTTTATTGTACACTGGTGAAAAATGTTATTAATTTTTATGAGCCTACCAGCAAAAGAAAATGAGGATAATCAGTAAAACACCGCACGGTATGGACGTGCACTAGCAGTTATGTCGTCGGCCTTTATGGCTGAAAGCGCCATCCACATTTGGCCTTATATTCTTTTTTGCACCATCAAATGATAATTAAACTCCCCTCTCCAAACCACGGGTAGCCCAGCTTATGGTTTTCATGGTTTGTAATTATATTTTATTGCTCGTTGTGATTTACAATACTGGGATCCAAAATGGCCCAGGAGGCTGACATTTTTTTGTCTCCTGTGCTCTGAATGAGCAGCTTCTCCCTGCCAGCAATGCGGTGGCAAGGAAAGAAAAAAAAGAAAAGAAAACCCAACAAGGCCCTGTCAAAGCTGCTATAATGTAGCCCTCCTGCTGGACTTCAAATCTGTCATTTCCCACCGTGCACTGGGAGTTTCATAGGAAGCTGGTAAAATCGTTAAATTGTCAGTTTTGAGATGGTGCAGAGTGACGGGATGGAAAGGAATACAGCACACGTCGAATACCGAATATCATGCGGCGGCCGCGTTAGAGCGATTTAAGGACCAGAGAGAAGTGTGTGTGTGTGTGTGTCATGCCTCGAGTGCCAAGGAGAACCTGATCGCTATGTTTGCAAAAGGTGCTACGGGTCATTTCAGTGGTCAGGCTTGATGTCTGCTGTGAGCCAATCTCATAAAGCAGAGAGAAACCACAGCCACGGTCGTTGCGCCGCCTCATCGCGACTGGCTCCAAGTAATCAGCCGGAGCAGAGAGTTCACGGATACTGTTACGATCGCAATTAGCGTCGTCGCCGTCGGGAGTCGGGATAATCATCAAATACGATGAATGTTCTTGCAAATTGTCTCCATCCGGTGAGTCTCACGGTTCGACAGGACGCCGCGTTGGAGTCACGCTCACGCTTCTGTTTGCCGAAGCTGAAAAATGTGTCAAATAGACAGATTGAAATAAAGAGTTTTTGATTGAATTTCAAACAACCACATCGCTTTGTTGCCGTAGTGACTGACGCCGTTCACACTGTCCAATCACCCAACTCATCAAACCAAAGTGGCAACCTCCGGGGCAAAAAAATACAAATAAAGTGCGGACAAACTGCAGTTCCTTAAATGGCCACTTGAGGCTGTCTCACGGACCTCCGTGTTAAAATGTCCAATTTAAATAAACACGTTTACAGCCACAAACAAGCTACGGTTTTGATTTCTACATCTAATTTTGCCGTTCACAACAACTGTATGGGGTGGAGGGGGGGGGAAGTGGGGAGGTTGTTTTATATAAGTCATCCATATCAATTCTCTTCAGGGTTAAAGTTATGATTAAAGATGTAGCTGCTCGGAGTGACGGGTCGGTGCCGGTGACAGGTGGCCAGCTGCCTGCGGGTTTAAGGTGTAAACTGTCCAACCCACTACAATGATCTACAAGGGATCCGGATTAGCATTAGCATTGTCTGTATACAGCCGGGGCATCTGATTCAGTGCAACAACAAAGCTAATCTCATAACATTTGACAAATCTCCCTTTTGGATTGGTACACTGGTATTTGTCGGAACATTTGATTTTTCATTTTCACAACCGTTAACTCAAAAGCTCCCAAAGAAAACTCATTAAAACACGGCGACACCAGTAGATTATCCTGAGGAACATTATTCTATTATACTCTTATTATTGTTTTACATCAGATTCAGTCCACCTGGAGCATCGGCACAATCAGGGCCCGCACATTTCTGTATATTTGTACATGCAAGTTCTTTCGCAGAAAAGTCTGAAATGAGCTTTTAAACAGTGCCAGTAGTGACGTTAGAGGACTTGGGGGGAAGAAAAAAAAAGCCGGGACTTCATTTGGGGGCAATGAACAGCGACATGACAGTCACAAATGACACAGGAGAACAAAAGTGTCTGTGTGAGTGATTCTCGCCTCATGTTTCTGGAAACACCACTTCCTGTCCAACGAGATGCCTCTCGGGGACAACTAGAAGAATAATGAGCGTAATTTGGATGAAATATCGTGTGACAGTAGCTGACAGGAAAAAAACACAGATGGTAACAACCAAGCCAAGTTCGTTTATTTTAAAATCAGGGTTTTAAGTCGGGGAAAAAAAAGAAAAGAAAACCACAGTCCTCTGTGAACGAGGTTTGTAGATGGAGTTTGACAGTTTGGTGTTTCGCTGCCGTTGATTAGCACCTGCGGCTAATCGTCGACGCTTTTGATTAGGCGAATTTATTTGTTCTAGAAAAACCAAACAGAAGTTACCCGCACCACAACAGAGAGCGGATGCTACGGTCGCTCCATCATATTAGTCACGGGGAGCACAGCGATCTCCAGTCCGGCTTTCGTTTCAAGCACTAAAACCAAACCTCATCGACTTTTTGGTGACGCATTCGGCCCTAATTTCCCGTTGTTGTTTTTTCTTCCCTCTGTTAGAAATATTTCCCCTGCGCTGTGTGAGACACTCGACAGTGAGACCTTTGATCACAGGAAGGGACATTAATACAAAAAAAAATTTTTTTTAAAAACGCTCACGTGGTTTGTACCTTTTTGATGTTCTTCGCTTTCGCTGTTTTTATCGCTGCGTTTGGTTGGTGTGTTTTATTTTCAGGTTTGGAAGTGTGTGTGTGTGTGTGTGTGTGCGTGTGAGTGTCAGTGTGTGTGTGTGTGTGTGTGTGTGTGTGGTGGATGATTTGTGTGTCGGGGATGTGGGTCGGTGTGGTCCGTGTTTACTTTAAGCTCGCAGGAGAGGTGGAGCGTGATTGTCCCGGTTTTTCAACACTTTCACACACTTTTCCGGGCAGTTTCCTCACCAGCCCATTTTTCTTTTTCCTCCTCGTCGGGTCGTCCCCCCCGTCGGAGCGCAGAGAGGGAAAGAGAATAGCCGACACATCTGGGCGAAAGCTTTAGTGCCATTTACAGGAAATGGGAAATGTTCGCTGCAACGCGTGTAATGCGTTTCTGGTCCCACTCGCCACCATCAAAACGCCGCGATGGAATGACGAGGAATAGTTTTGTCTGCGTTGTGTTGTGGTAGGGAATTGCTGTAAACGGTAAAGTCGCTTGAACAGACTTTAAAGGAATAGTTGGGCATTTTTTGGGGGGCGCCGTGTTCACCTTGGATAGATGAGAAGGCCGACACCACTCTTGTATCTTTAAGTTAGATATGAAGCTGCAGCGTCTGGCTGCTGCCTTACATTAAATGGACGTATGTATAAGAATCATATGATTCTTCTTATTTCAGTGACTCACCTAAATAGCCGTAGACTATCTCAAGCTGCTGGCCTGTATTTCTTCACTTCATAGCAAGAGTGCAGCTCCACCTTCGGGGCTCCTTCCACTTGGGCTCCACCCACTGACACCGAGCCCAACCAATGAGGTTATTCACCCCGCTGATAAATATTCATTAAAAATGATCTGCGTGGCGCGGCTGAAATATACCCTGCACTCTCATATGACACTGATTATGAAGAGGAAGTGACTGATATTGATTGCGTGTTTGATGGGCACCCCCACACACACTAACACACACACACACACACACACACACACACACACTAACACACACACACACACACACACACACACTAACACACACACACACGCACACCACAAATAACAGTGAGTAACACAGCTTGTTGGTGTTTATGTCGACCGCAGTCTGCCAGAAATTGGTTTAAAAAAAAAAAAAAAATAAGTACTTTTCCTCCCTGAACAGTAATTGTATGAAGCAGCATGACTTTACAGCTGTTACTGTTAAAGAGGACACACACGTGACGCGCGCGCGTGTGTGTGTGTGTGTGTGTGTGTGTGTGTGTGTGTGTGTGTGTGTGTGTGTGTGTGTGTGTGTGTGTGTGTGTGTGTGTGTGTGTTTCCTGTCATCGTGCAGGCGGCGTCGCTGACCGTGGACCTGTGCGGTGAGGACCAGGAGCCGGGCTACTGTGCCGTGAGCAACGTGGCGGTGCACACGGACTGGTAAGGAAAAATGTTACACGCACAAACAGACACGTAGCGCATGTCGCTACGCGGAGCAGCTGTTTTCCACGACGCAGTCAAACCGTAAACGTCGGTTCCGAACCTGCGAAAACTAAAAAGAATAACAGTTCAATAGTGGTAATGAATCCGTCGGGAAATTGTACGTTCGGTGTTCGAGGGCTTAAAACGTAGTTGCTAGGCAACGTGGCCGGTGTCTAGAAGCCACAGAGGCTAACAAGTTAGCGAGCTGACGGAGGGGGAGGCCGGGGGGGTGGGTGGGGTGGGGGGGTGATGCAGGAAATGCAAAGACACAGAAGGAAGAAGATGAAGATCAATATTTCCCTCAGACGTAGGCTGTTATCGAAGTCATGAAGAGAAACTCTACGTGACTAAAATTACAACACATTAGCTGAACATCTTGCCAAACATGAACCTCCGTGGCACACTTTCTCAAACTTTACAACTTTTATTACTTCTGTTTTCATTCAAGTTTTAACGTTAGTTTATTTTTCTTTGCAATCCAATGTTTTTCACGCTGTGACATTATGTAAACCCGAAAGAAAGGACAACATAATCCAGACCGACAGAGAATCAAAGCCTTTACTCTTTTCTTTTTTTTTTTTTTTGCATTCCTGCCTTTCTGTCAACGTCTCTGGATGTACGTTAGTTGCCCAAAAAATGTTTCGTGCCCGTCTCTCGCATATTTCTACGATGATTTTACAGCAATGACTCAAAAAAGTCATGAAGTCATCTGTTGTAAATATACAATACATGACGTAAACCTTCATTAAATTACTGGATGATCATTGCGTGTAAAACACAGACAGCTCAGAGCCAAAACCTTGCGGGGTGAAAACCTGAGACTGTGCATGTTTGTCTGTGCGCGCGCGCACGTGTGTGTGTGTGTGTGTGTGTGTGTGTGTGTGTGTGTGTGTGTGTGTGCTGTATATGTGTGTGTGAGAGATTTGGCAGATGAGAAAGGGCCACAGAGGTCTGCAAAAGGTTTACTTTGTGAGGGACCATGTTGTTGTGAAACCCGATGACCCGCAGTGTCTTTCTGTGTAAGTGTGTGTGCAAGTGCATAAGTGTGTGTGTGTGTGTGTGTGTGAGTTCATAAGTGTGTGTGTGCGAGTTCATAAGTGTGTGTGTGCAAGTTCATAAGTGTGTGTGTGTGTGTGTGTGTGTGCGAGTTCATAAGTGTGTGTGTGTGCGAGTTCACACCTTTTGAACACATGAATGCATTTGTGAGCTTTTGGATTTCGCCGCATATGTACTTTCTTTGTCTGCATGCATTTCAAGCCCGTGTGCTCCTGTTCATCTGTCCGTGTGTGTGTGTGTGTGTGTGTGTGTGTGTGTGTGCAGGATCCTGGACGTGCAGCCCAACAGGCTCTCGGTGGGAGGCGTCAGGTCAATAGAACCCGTCCTTCATCGGCGCGGTCAGGTCGCCACCCACGACTTCGTCGGCTGCATCATGGAGTTCGCCGTCAACGGCCGCCCGCTGGAGCCCAGTCAGGCGCTGGCATCGCGCGGCATCCTCGACAGGTCGGCCCCGCCCCCCCCTCGCTCTCACATCACTCTCGCTCTTCTTCCCCCCTCCATCTGTCCGTCTCCTCCGACCTCCTTGACTCGCCGTGGGACATCTGTTCACACTTTCAAACCCTCTCGAGAGTTCTCAAAAAGATTTTTAGTTTTTGGTTTTTTTGTTTTTTTTAATACAAACGGCAGATTTTTGTTGACGGAGGGGAAAACCAATTGCAGAATTCCAGAGAATTTTTTCCTTTTTCTTTTCTGTCTTGCTGGTGAATAGGGAGGCGAGAACAGATCTTTTAACATGCTAATTAACCGGGGGGAGGGGGTCTTTATGGGTTGGTTTTTTTTATGTTGCCGCACGGGGAGAGAAATCACAGCTCATCACAGCCGCTGTTTTTTGCAGTTTTTCTTTTTTACGGCCGACTTGTCAAACTGACTGTCTGATTGTCCGTTTTTTGTATCTTTGTGTCCCGAAGATGTCCGAGACTGGAAGGAGCCTGCACCGCCAGCCCCTGTAGACACGGGGGCACCTGTTTGGACCGCTGGTCTTGGCAGCAGTGCCAGTGCGTGGACGGCTTCACCGGCAAATTCTGCGAGAAATGTAAGTACATTGCCTTTTGAAGTGGGGTTTTTTTTTTTTTTTTTCTGCTGAGGTTGCACTTTCAAAAATATACATATTCTTATCATGATTATTTATGATCCATCCCTCTTGAGTCATCGAAGTGCACCATGTAGCTTCATATAAGCTGCGCCGCTGAGTTCTGAGATTCATTTCAAAGCATTTGTGTATTTTATTAAATAAATACTCATTAAAAAATTTTTTTTTAAATAAGGCTGAGAAACCTTCACAAAACCTGCGAGACACTTATAGCTCCCGTGTAAGGTGCAAACGTTATGTTCAGCAATGTTCCCCCCCCCTCAGACAATTCTCACCACGTTTATTCGGAGGCTTTCGTGTCATTACTGGAGACAAACAAGGTCGTTACTGAGAAAACTGGGAACTTTCTTTCTCTGTTCGCCATCAGGTTTGATTTTGTGGGAAATCTGCTGGTTTTGCTTCATTGCACGAACAGTGGTGAGGGACATTTTCTTTCTAATACAAAAGGAGTGTGCTCCGTCCGTGTCGCCATCGTCAGTCCTCCGGGAAGAAGAAAAAAATAAGAAAATCAAGTAGAAACATCCTCTTCTCATCGACAAATGTCCAAATTTGGAGTAATTGCGACATAAATAAATCCAGTGATGTCACGTACGAGGCGCTTTCGGATCGGAGGGGCCGAGAACCTTTTTGTTCCTATAACTACGTTTTGTGGGGACTTTTTTTTAAATTTTAGGTCCTCCCTCTGCCTAAGGTCTCTTTCTTTTAAAAGGCTGTAGGGCTTTTAGTTTGAAGTGTTGCGTTTCGGATCACAACAAGGCTTCAAATGAACGAGTTAATAACGTCTTAAATGTAATTAAAAGTACTGCGACTGTTCCATTTGTTTTTTTTATTGGCCCTCTTGTATGAAACACGCTTTGGATCTTCAAACAGATCAAATATGTTCATGAGTTTCAAACCAGATCAAGTAAACTGAAAACGTTATTTCCTCAATTAGCGAAAGGGAAAAGGGAAACTCGGGGTGGGGTGGGGGTGAGGGGAGGGGAGGGGGGAGCTCCTCCCAAGAAAGTCCCTAGAACTGGTCATGTGGTTTCAGTACATTTTTTTACTTTAGTGTCACAATGTCTAATTCAATTCAATTTTATTTATATAGCGCCAAATCACAACATATGTTATTTCATGGCACTTAACACATTAAAGTCCTTACAGCAAGACTTTACAATGTTATACAGAGAAACCCAACAATTCAACAATTCCCACCTCCAAAAAACCTCCAACAGAGGGAAGGAAAAACTCCGTCTTAACAGGAAGAAACCTCCGACAGAACCAGGCTCAGGGCCTCGACCGGTTGGGGTGAGAGGAGAGCAGAGAGAGAAAAGGACAGCATAGAGATAGAAGAGAAGAACTGTTGGTGGAGACGACAAGCGCAGGGCAGAGACATGCAGCTCCATGGCGGGACATCTGCAGAAGAAAGGACAGAAACTACGCGAGCGAGGGAACTGAATGGAGAGACAACAGATAATAAGCAAAAACTGTGGGAGAGAAAAAGATGGTGAGGTATGAGTCAGTTAAAGATTAGGAGGAGCTATTAAAATGAACTGAATAACTTTTTTCCATCCCATCCACCCATCCAAAAAAAGTTTTACTTCAATTGCGCACATACATTCTTCTTTGAAGGCAGAAAGACTAAATTCAAGATACAAGAATTTAAAAAAAACTTTAGTCTGATCTTTTCGTCACACGTTTCAACTTGACTCGGTGTTTATTCATATTTTTTGTGCCGATCTTTGATCAATGTTATGCTAATGTGCTGACTGTATATTATGAAGAGGGCTCGTATTTCTTCTCATTACAGTAATGTTTGATCAAATATTGGCTTGTCGCTTTAGAAAATGAAATCACATCCTGTGATTAGCAGGTTACACATACAAACTTTAACACTCTTTTCATTATACTGACCGGACGTTTTTCTGGATTTACAGTTAAGACGCGTCAATTATTTTTTTTGTATGGATTCAGTGTCTTGCTCAAAGGCACGGAGGCTGCTTTGGGGGCTGACCTACATCTTTTCGGTTATGGGAAGAGGGTTGTAACCGCTGGTGAGAATATGAGGGCCAATTTGTGGTTATGGCAGCGGGATTAGGAAAATCATTTGTACCCGACCGTCGGCCAGGAGCGAAGTGGAAATAAAAAAGTTTTAGCGTCTCCTGTGAAGTCAGGACCGGACTCAGGACGTTCTCTTGTGTCTTTTTTCTCTCACACACACAGACATGACGGCGGACACCGCCCTGTCTCTGGACGGCACGGGCCGCCTGGACTACTCCCTGAAGCAGGGCCCTAAACGGGACGTCCTGCTGAGGCGGTCGTTGCAGGGCGCGACCTCTGACCCCGTCGGTCCCAGCAGGTTGGAGGTCAAGTTCAGGACGCGCAGCAAGAGCGGCACTCTGCTGCACGTGCAGGAGAGCAGCAACTACACTACTGTCAAGGTAAGGGATAAAGGGAGATGAGTGCAGAACATTTTCAAAATAAAAGCGTATAAAAAAAAGCACAAAAATAGAAGATTTTGCTGCAAAAAGAATAATGTTTGTAATATAATTTTCATGAAAACGGCAAAGACAGCCTAGTGCACAAGTATGTCATTTTAACTGGAAAACTGAAGTCACATCCATCTTTTGATCAATTCTCTTCATGAAAATCAACACTTTTTTTGGTAGATATTTCAAAATAAAAGCTTCCCAAGTCGGAATGTTGATTCTAACTGTTTAAGTTGTGTTTGTGAACAATAAATAAGTAGCAAATGGGATAAAAAAAAACTGTTGTCGAAAAACAATAAAGTAAAAAAGAATAAGAAAGGCTTCTTTAAGAAATCAAGCCCTGCATGTGATTAGTTGTGGTGAATAAAAGATTGATTGGTTCTTATTTGAGAATTAGTGGAACAATGATCCATAAACAGGCGTTGCGTTTGCAATCATAAATCTCCCGTAAAACAACATGCATCACTGAGGAGGATCAACTCATCGTGAATATGACGCGAGATTAATTGTGTCGAGATCGATGACTATCTGACTTTAAAGGGAAATTATCTCATGTACACAGAAGTTACTAATTAAAGCACTTTTATTGTTATTTTTTTATTGGGATTTTAGCAAAGTGGCCGATGTTAGCAATTAGCCACTTTGCAGTAATGCTGACTCGGCTCGAATCACTATTAGTTCACGATTGTAATGTTTTTCTAGTCAACGCCGCCACAAAACACCAGCTTCATCTCATCTGGTCTTTTGACGTGACAGAACCACGAACCCTCCGACGTGGCTGCCAGATGAGGATACTGTTGTACCACCAACAGCATTTATTTTCTTTAAGTCACAAACATACATGTACTCAAAACATGTCTACATATGCATGTGTGCGTGTTTTTTGGCCTCGTATTGTTTTCACCACCGGTCATCCTCCCACACTTCCTCTTTGTATAAACTTGTAGGAAAAGCTACCATCCCCATTCCCTCTTTTCTCTCCTCCCATCCCGTTCGGCTCCCTCTGACCGATCCTGGGCCGCTTCCCAAAATTGTCCTTTCAGACACCCTCCGACCGCTTCTCACTTTTTTTTTTTTCTTTTTTTTTTTAGCAACTCTCTTTATGATTTTTTTTGTTTTGTTTTTCCGGCTCTGAGCAGCTTCTGGTGCTCATCAAATCACCATCACGGCTTCCAAACCCGGTCCAGAAAAGTATTATAAGATCTTCCGAACCCCCTAAAAAAAAGAGTGGTAGGGGAATACATAGTGTATGTACATACTGGATGTGGAGAGCGAGAACTATATAAACTGAGATATATAAAAAAAAAAAAAAACAAGATGTTTAATAGATAAAAAACCCCATGATGAGTTTTCCAGCTTCAGAGCTCTCAGTATTCTTTGGCTTTGGGGACTTTCCGCTTTCCCCATTTTAAATCAATTCTTCCGGAAGCTACTTATCATTGCTGATTTTTTTTTGGGGGTCTTTGAAAAGGGAGGAAAGCGGGATTACTTTTCCATCGAAAGTCTGGAAGAACACATGAGATTACCATACGCCGTGTAAGCCGCAAATTTGTTGTCCGTGCCAAAGTGAGCTCGATTAATTTCTTTTAAAGACGCGCTCTTTCCTCTCTCCCCTCTTTAAAAAAAAAAACCAAAAAAAAGGCCCCTTCAATCTCTGGCGGGCATTTTCATGAGCGTGTTTTCGCTCAAATTTGAGCTTCTGATCATCTTCTGACTGAATGACATCGACTCCACACACACACACACACACACACACACACACACACACACACACACACACACACCAGTCGTGAGAACATGATTAACTGCAGTGTCCCAGTGGGAGAAAGATTTATGAGCATCGAGTTGCCTTTTTTGTTTTTCGCTCTCTGACCTCAGCAGCCGAGTCTGAAAGCGCTGCGGTGGTAGTTTTGTGGGGGACCCGAACGAAGACTTCCTCTCATTGGTCGTGATTGATGCCGACAGGATAACTTATTGTATTAATCTTAAACAAAACGACAGTTTTAACCCCTTGTTTGTGTGGACTCCCCTCAGAGAAGATTAGTTATCATGTGCTTAAAATTAGGAATTATAACAATAAACAGATTAAGAGAGTGAGCAGTTTCAAAAGTTTCTCACTCGGTCTTGTCATCGCTGATCTATGGTATGATGTGTCGCATGCATATTAAAGTAGAGACATATTACTTTATATTGATTCGAAGCTCCTTATGTTATTTATGTACTGTATATAAAAGTGGAAGTGCGTTAAGATGCAATACCACCGAGTGCCACTGGAGGTCGGCTCCAAAAAGCCTCCGGCTCCATCGACTCCCATTCAACTTCTCTCATGAAATACAAAATCAATACATTTTTTTCCACGAGTTATCTCGGTGTTGTTAGAGAAAGTCGCTCCTTCCTATTAGTTTTCTGGCGGTCCATATGAAAATAATTCCATCATTAATTAGAAAATATTGTGGTTTTTTTTGGGGGGGGGGCGTGTCTGTTTGATTGACAGGCCTGTGGTACAGTCAGGTTATGGCTATCGGTGGGCGGGACATATTATCGTCGGGTTTCCGGTCAGATCCCCCGCTCGCTCCCCATCTCGTTTAAATATGGTCACTTCCTGCTCTGAACTAGCAAGACGGCAAAGCCCAAAATCCGAAACGAGAGGCTTCCTAACGGGCGTTCACAAACCGACGGGCGACGTCACCGTTGGTGGTGCTGCTCGGTTTCGCTCAGGAAAACAAAATCCAATCACCTAAAGTTTGCCCGGTTTACTTTCGTTTTTTTTTTAACCATCTGTGACCGCAATGACCAAACCTTCATCTCTTTATTCCTTCTCTCAAGCTGAGGAACGGCAACATCCACTACATCTCGGATGCGGGCGTCGGGGGGAAGGTGGAGCGGACCGTGGGAGACGCGGTGCTGTCCGACGGCCAGTGGCACACGCTGCGGCTGGTCAAGAACGGCTCGGTCACCGTGGCTCAGGTGGACGCCGGCCACCCGAGGGTCATCCCGCACGCCACCCAGGACTTCGGAGGTCTCGGCGTTTTGACCTTCTCCCTGGGGGGGATCCCGCCTGGACCCGCGCAGCAGAAAACCGGAGCAGGTGAGGTTTGACAATGTCAATGTTTGGATTTTTGGAAGAATGAGATAGCAGGCCATCAGATGAAGTCATTTCTGGTCTATTAACGACCTAATTTCTTTACTTGCAACTGGAAAATTACCAGTTTGATTGCCTGAGGGAGCACATTTTTTGCAGTTAATGTTATACTCAAAATGTAATTTGTACTAAATGCATGTAATAGGAACAGGTCATGTTTCTTTTAAGGAGTTACAACCTGCTAATCTGCCACAAAGAACTTTATGAATATGAATTTAAAATTGGAAAACACTGGAATTTTGAATTGATGTTTTAGACAATAAATTTGTCATATTTGCCATCAGTAAATCTCATCTTTGATATTTCCTTCATGAAAACTGATACATTAAAAGTACACTATATTTACATGTGTTTGAATGTACTTTGTGTATTTATGATCTGTGTCAAACACACATGCTGATGCGTTCAAAAACTTGGTGTTTGGCCAAGAAACTCACCCACTCTTCACCCGCTGTAAATGACTAATGCAGCAGCGTTTCTACATGTTATGGAAACCTCTTCTTCGTACTAAAAAGTTTGCACACATGCAGACGCAGCACATGTATGTGACACAGCCCTCGTGAGCTTTTGAGCCCTTATAAATCCAGTGCAGACTTTGTTTTGTTTTTTTCCCCCCCAAATGAATTAATAGTCTGCTGCTTAAACTGCGGATCATATTTGGTGACCGTCCAACAAAACTCTGAGGAACCGGCCTAAAAAAAAATAAAAATCTGTTTCTACTTGACACTGCTGAGATTTACAGTAGTTGAATAAATGTTGATTTACCAGAGTATCATTTATGGACAAACTAATATTCTTTTAATTCGACTTTGTCTTGGAGCGCCTTTCGAAGCTTTGTGTTGGAGTTTTTGGTGTTTTCATCTTATTTCCATCGACTTTAGCCTTAAATCACGGATCAGATGACCTCGAGCATGAGTTCAGAGCAGTTTGGAAAAGGTGAAGGAGAAGGTTTCCAGAAGGAGTTCATGCAACACAGTAAATTTTAGAATTTCAGATGGGAGGGGGAAAACAAATTCAACACTGTGGACTAATATGGTAAAAATGAGCAATTTGAATGATTTGTTAACCTCCTTTATTCAGAGACCGGGGCGTATTTCAAAACAAACACGTTCTCAGCACGCAGGTCCGGTGGCAGACCGCCCGTTAACCGGCCCTCACCTCAACATGTGCCTTTAACATTTGTGTTCTTGTTGTGTGCTCACTTTTTCAAGCAGCTAATGAAAAGACATGAATGGATTTAATCTGCAGTGGGGATAAATTCAATAAAAATGTATTTACATCGGCGAGGCAGTGCTGTTAGGCAATGCACAAAGCAAAAGATTGAATTAGACACAGAGACGTTCATCCAATCCAGATGCACGTCTTGAAGCTATGATGGCTCCGACGATTGGATTCTCTCTTCGAAAATATTTCATATTTCTTCTCTTAAATTGGCCAGTGACTGATCGGCCCATTTTGAAAGTATGATTTTTTTTTTTGAGGGGGTTCTTTCCACAAAGAAATTTCACTTGTTTTTTCTTCGTAAGCTTGAACCACTTACTCATCTAAACAAAATTCCTCCAGCTCTGATTATAGCTTCCAGTTTCTGCTATTTACGAGGACGAGATCGAGCATCGGCAGACATTTTGAAAAACAATGAGTCTCCTGCTATTCGGAAATGATTCCCCTCCCGGTCACTGTTATGTGCTTGTTAGATGCTTGTTAGCTAAACTGGTTGTCTCTCCTGTTCATTTGCAGGGTTCGACGGCTGCTTGGCCCACGTGAAGTACAACGGAGAGAACCTGCCGTTTACCGGAGAGCACAACCTCGTCAGCCTGACGAAGACCAGCTCGTCCGTCAAGATCGGCTGCAGAGGTCCCAACCTGTGTGAAAGCAGCCCGTGCTGGGACGGCCTGATGTGCGTCAACCAGTGGTACACGTACCAGTGTGTCCCGCCCGGGGACTGCGCTTCCAACCCCTGCCAGAACCACGGCAGCTGCGTGCCGGACCCCCGATCGGGTTTCACTTGCGCCTGCTCCGAGTTCTACATGGGCAAGACTTGCGAGACCTTGGTGGCCTGTCTGGGCGTCCAGTGCCCTCAGGGTACCGTCTGCAACACGGCCAATAACGGTGGATTTGTGTGCAGCCCCGGTCCCGTCGCGCCAGAGACAATGGTCCTCCCTATCTGGGCGGTGCCGGCTATCGTCGGCAGCTGCGCCACCGTCCTCGCTCTGGTGGTGCTCAGCCTGATCCTGTGCAACCACTGCAGGGGCCGCAACAAGACCAAAGTGCCAAAGGAACCCAAGGAGAAGAAACCCAAGGAGAAGAAGAAGAAGAAGAAGAAGGGTAGCGAGAACGTCGCGTTCGACGACCCCGATAACATCCCGCCATACGGAGACGACATGACGGTACGGAAGCAGCCGGAAGGAAACCCCAAACCGGACATCATCGAGAGGGAGAACCCTTATCTGATCTACGATGAAACGGACATACCCCACAACAATGAGACCGTCCCCAGCGCTCCCTGCGCTCCCTGCAACGGCCCCGAGGCCGATATCGAACATTACGATATAGACAACGCCAGCAGCATCGCCCCTTCAGACGCTGACATCATCCAGCACTACAAGCAGTTCCGCAGCCACA
Organism: Embiotoca jacksoni; assembly: GCF_022577435.1. NCBI lineage: Eukaryota > Metazoa > Chordata > Actinopteri > Embiotocidae > Embiotoca > Embiotoca jacksoni. Next base: position 686,146 of record NW_027185398.1, read on the forward strand.
CGCCCAAGTTTTCCATCCAGAGACACAGCCCGCTGGGCTTTGCCAGACAGTCTCCCTTACCCCTCGGAGCTACGAGCTACACCTACCAGCCTCAGTACACCCAAGCGCTGAGGTCCACTCCGCTCAGCCACTCCCACTCCGCCTGCCCCACCCCGAACCCTCTCTCCAGACACTCCCCGGCCCCGTTCACCAAACCTTCCTCATTTTACCGCAACACTCCCACCAGGGAACTCAACCTGGCTCGTCGCGAGGGGAGCCCTCTGGACCTGCACAACGACATGTGCCAACCTCCGCCCATGTTCAACTACGCCACCCGGCTGGGGAGGCGCAGCAAGAGTCCGCAGACCATGGCCAGCCACGGCCACACCTCCAGGCCCGGCAGTCGGCTGAAGCAGCCGATCGAGCAGATCCCCCTGGAGACGGGGCCTCCGGTGGGGCTGTCCATCGAAGAAGTGGAGCGGCTGAACACTCCGCGTCCGCGCAACCCCAGCATCTGCAGCGCCGACCACGGGCGCTCCAGTTCGGAGGAGGACTGCCGCAGGCCGCTGTCGAGGGTCCGCAACCCTGCCGACGGCATCCCTGCCCCGGAGTCCTCTTCGGAAAGTGACTCTCACGACTCCTTCACCTGCTCGGAGATGGAGTACGACCGGGACAAGCCCGTGTCTTACAGCTCCCGGGTTCCCAAGCTCTCCCAAGTCAACGAGTCCGACGGCGACGACGAGGACTACGGCGGGAGGCTCAAGCAGAGGCGGTACTCGAGTCGGAGGGCAGAAGGAGGGCCCGGCATTTCCCAGGTGCCCCCCGGGGACCAGCACTACACCCTGCCCCACAAACTGGGCCAGCAAGCCGGGGGCTTCAACTGGGACAATCTGTTGAACTGGGGCCCCGGCTTCGGACATTATGTAGACGTGTTCAAGGACTTAGCCTTGCTTCCCGAGAACGCGGCAGCGAAAGACATTGAAATGAACAGTGGGGATGGCTCGGTGACCATTCTCAACGAAGGAGAAGCCGAGCAATATGTATGAGACTATTTATTACGGTGTTGTAGAATATGGTGACGTTTAAAAAAAGAAGAAAAGGACGACTGTATATTTCGAAAAAAAAACATCGGACTTCATGTTTTTTTTACATTACTCAAAATAATAAGACGACTTTCAATGCAGTAAGGCAGAAAAAAAAAACGGCACCCGTGACGTGACAGATTTTGTCACCAGCCACCTTGGAATAGTTTACCAGTCTCCTCTAGGTTCAACCCGTACAATCGTGCATTCATCTCTCCGAGGCCTCGTTACAGCGGATCCATTGACACCGAGTGGGTTGAAAAAAAAATACGAAATAAAGAAAGAAATCCATGTCTGAAATCAATTTAGCGACTGCAAAGCTCCATTCACATTATCTTGATCAAACATTTCTGTTCTTTATTACCGATATTGCCTCTCCTTTCCAAAAAAACTTCACTGTCACATTCGCAGCTGAGAGATAAGACGGGGAGATAATATTAACACTTACAGGAAGAGAATTCCAACGGGCCCACCGAGCAAAAAGAAAACTCCCGGTCTCTCGTCTTTTCAGGGGTCGCTTTTTTTTTTTTTTTTTAATTAACTTTAAAGGAAGCATGTGTGTTTGATCCGACTGCACCTGCAGGTGACGGGACACCGCCCCCCTCGGTGTGAAAGTAAGTGCAGCGTTTTGCTCGCACGGTATCCCGGACCCCACCAAAAAGTAATGATCCCCCGTTTCTGTGTTTTTCTCACAGAAGACTGGCTAAACGTTTCAAGAGTGAGATTTGTAATCGAGTCCCCTGCCTTACAGACATTTGAGGATTTCAGTACGGGACAGAACTTTTTCCTCTTCTGGTTCTCCCACGTTCTCTGACCAGCCAAGTGTTTTCTTCGGGCAACGATGATGATGATGATGATGGTGGTGGTGGTGGTGGTGGTGGTGATGATGCTCCTGTAAACATGACCACAACTAAAAAAAAACACTATGAACTATGTGTACATTTTTTTTAATTCATGAGAAATCATGGAGTCATTTTGTCATGTCGTTGGTGTCCTTCATTATTTTGACATGTATGGTTTCTACATTTTTGTACTGTTTATTAACTTAATTTACTTAAGCTGTGTTTTTATGGATATTTTCATATGCTGAAATGTATGTTCTTACTTTCGGGGAAAGTAAGATTGAAGACTTATTTTTTACATTTGTTACATATGTAACATCAGTATTTTCCACTTTTGATAAAACTATAACATGCTGTATGCTTTGTACCTGTAAAAAGCCAATAACAGAATAAAAAAAAGTATTTATTTAAAAAGTGCTTTCCTTTCTTTTCTTTCTTCCTTGCAGCGGGAGAGCAGCTCATTTAGATGCATGCAAACGTTGGCCATTTTTAAAAATAGACACCTTGGAGCTCCGATTACCTCCTTTCCCAAGTCATTCGGGTGGTAAGTTATTCTGTGTTTTGGCCTCCCTCTCGTTCTCTCTCTCTCTGTGTGCAGTCTTTACATAATACCCGAGTCTCAACAAAACATTTTAAAAAGGCATTTCAGGACCCGAGTGAAACCGAGCCACCTCGCTCACGGCCAAACAAAACACCAAGCGGACTCCGCGACGCAGGGCCCTATATTGCTTTCAGCAATTATTTACATCTGGTTTATTGAGCATAAAAACCCTCATTTTATTTTGTGAGTGTGAGTGTGTGTGTGTGTGTGTCATAGCTCAGCGATTCGGCGTGCAACATGCTTATCTTCTCCATCGTCGAAGGCCGCGGGAGAAAAAAACAAAAACGCATGGAGCCGTGAACCCGGCGAAGAGTGACAGGCCGCCCTGAAATCCGGGTGAGTTCCTTGGAAGGGGAACCCCCCCCCCCCACCCCGCCCCCCACCCCCACACACACACACACACACACACCCCCGCCGAGAGCTCTGTTGACCGAAGGCCTCTCTGAGAAAAAGCTGTACCGCTCCCGACGCCGAGATAAAACAAAAACACTCGCAATGATAATGAGAAAATAGGAGATGGATTCAAATAAAGCTCACAGCGTCTCCCCTGGTCGCGACATGGCCGGGTCTGAGGGATGTCAGGCCCTCCTCCTCCTCCTCTTCTATAGGTGAGCCTTGTATACACACAAAGGGGCACATTGTTCTACATGGTGGTGGGATGTAAAACACTCACGAGGACTGACATGAATCTGTCTTCCTGATTTTCTCGGGTGGTGGTGGTGGGGGTGGTGGGCGGGGGGGGAGGTCACGGTCACGATGACGGTGCTGTTTTTGGATATTGTCCAGACGGCTGCTCGACTTCACAGAACGGCAAAGGAGCTCACGATGTGTTTAAGGATTAATTGCCGCATGTATCCTAAGTGCGAACATTGCGTTTTACATTACAGGGACGTGCGCCCTTAAGAAAACACGGCGTATGTTATTCCCGTCAGCTCTGATGCCTGTTATTTCAGCGAGTAATACGCAATTTTTTTTTTTTACGTTGGTAATGACACAATAAACGCAACGAGGAACGGGATTGCTGTTCTCCGTTTGGGGAATGCTGTGCCGCGTAAAGTCAGCCGTAATGCATTTTGCAGGTTCTCCACATTTGACTGATTCATCATGAACGAAAGTGTAAAAGAGGCAGCATTCGATTTCCCATGAAGAAGTGCTGACTCCTTTTTTTTTTTTTTTCACAGATGTCATCAAAACATAATTCCCATTAAGATAATTTCCATGTTGACTTAAGGGTTTCCCCAGTATTTATACAAGGACGTGGCGCTGAGCTGCCCAGTTCTTGAAACAGTAGAATTCCTCCCCAAAATAAAAAAAAATCCTTCCAAAATCTTGTTTAGAAAGATTGATTATTCTGCGCTTCAGACAGTCACAGCGCCTACGTAGATTGGACTAAAATGACTCATAATTAAAAGCACATTTATTGCCGAATGTCAAAGCACATGTCACTCCTCCTCCTCCTCCTCGCTGGTGAACATGTAGTCTGAACAGACAGCGAGGCTGAAAATGATCCCGATATAAAAAACAGACCTTCAGCGGTCGTAAGTCCTGACTGACTTATTGTGTCCCGGCTGCAGTCCAACACACCGTCCATGTCATCACGACATCCTCGCTTCATCCTCTTTCCCCTCTGACGTTAAAGTATAGACAGAAGGGCCCCAAAATGTGACGTGTTTATCGATGAAAAACAAGTCGATTACGAGTTTGCCAACTCCAGCTGTCGTCGGGAGCGTTGTGTTTTTGGCCTTTTTCGTCCATCCGTCTCTCTGCTCTCGTGAGCGCAAAACTCTCATGAACAACTCGAGGGATTTTCTTCAAACTTTGGCGCAAATGTTTGGCACCAACGAGCAGCAACCAACCGTGACGTCACCAATCGGTTCGCCAACCGGCGTTCTGAAGCTCGAATTTCGAATTTTGGCCCGTCGCCATTTTGCTATTTAGGAACCAGAAGTGATCGTAGTTGGATGAGTTGGGGGGGGGGGGAACCTGACAGCTACACAGGCCTGTCAATCAAACAGACACGCCCCCCCCCTAAAATCCTGTCTTTTTAAGGCTTATTTCTAATTAATGACGGGATTTATTTTCAGATGGACCGTCAGAAAACAAATGGCACTTCTTTATCGGCCCCATTTTTCAGACCCTGGCGCTACGTACACTTTTAGTCCACGACTATAACTCAGACTCGAGGATGAGCTGACTAGATTTTGGCGGTCGAAGGCCAAATGTCGCTGTGACGTCATATCCGTCACATTAAATGTCACTATTATAGTCGACGGTATTTACACTCCTCGTTAGCAGAGTCTTCCTTCGACTCGACCGACAAATCACCGGTCCATCCTCTGATGTCGAAACAACGACCATCCCCAAATTATCGCCCGATTTCGGGGGCCCGTCTCCGCTTCACATCTGCATCAAAGCTGCGAGGCTCGTCTTCGATAAGTGTTCTTTAATGCCGTGTGTACTGCAGCCAGCCGATGCCTTTCAACACACATGAAAGCTTCAGCGAGCAGCCGGAGCTGCTGGGAAATGAAAGGGAAAAAGATAGATGTGTGTGTGTGTGTGTGTGTGTGTGTGTGTGTGTGTGTGTGTGTGTGTTCGAGGAAGATGATGATTGTCCCGTCTTTGGAAAAGCTCCTTTCTTGCTCTGCGTTTTTTTTTTTCTTCTTCTTCCCTGCAGCGCTGGAGGGGCTCGGATGAGACGAGGCTTCTTTTGGTCGTCACCAACTTGAGAGCGTTCTTCTCAAAGAAGTGCATGATGGATGCTAAACAGACGACGTCGCCGTGAGACCCCTGGCTCGGGTGTCAGGGAGCCGCTCCGTCAGAATCCGCAGAGGCAACAACACATCTGCATCTGATCTCCAGCGTGACATTCTGCTGCCTCAGCGATTCCTGAGTTTTTTTTTTTGTTTTGTTTTCTAATTCAGGGGAGATGCTGCCGACTTTAAGTGCCGGTTGACTCCCCGTCGGCCTGAGTGGGAAACGCTTGGATTCTCTCAGCTGCTCCCACCTGTTTCTACGGCGATCGATACAAAGAAGACTTCGCCTGTAGGTCCGCTACGCCGGGCAGAGTCAACTTAGTGTTTTTTACCTTCCAATTTTTGTTTGCATCAAAACTTCAAAACCAGTTTTAATTTTTTTTTTTTCCCAAATAGACCACGAAAAAAACCTTCTGAACTGTTCAGAAAAATCCAAACTATAACTTCTAGAGTCGGGATGACAGCATCCGTTCACAGACTGCATATAAAAGTTAACCGCTGTCAACGTTAAAAGGGACGTTTGCCTTTTAATGTGGGGTCACAGTGACCTTTGACCTTTGACAACCAAAATCGAATGAGTTCATCATTGAGTCCAAGTCATAGACTCTATATAAAAGTGTACTTAGCTTCCGGGTCGGAAAAACGAGGCCGATGCAGAAGTGCCATAAACTGCAATACCACCGAGGGCCACTAGAGGTCGGCATCAAAAAGGCTGTAGCTCCATAGACTCCATTCAACTTCCCTCGTGAAATTCATAGTCAATAAAAAAACAATTCTACACGTTATCTCGGTGTTGTTCGCCAAAGTCACTCCTTCTTGTTAGTTTTCTGGAGGACCATCTGAAAATACTCCCGTCATGAACTCAAAAACAAGCTTCAAAAACGTGTGTTTTTGGGGGCACGTCTGTTTGATTGACAGGCCTGTGGTGCCGTCATGTTTCCGCTGCAGGTGGGCGGGGCGTAGTGTCCTCGGGTTCCCAATCAAACGGCGTCGGAGCCGGAGCTCCAAACCGATCCGAGCAAGCAACACGGCGCCGGCCCCAGATCCGACCTCGAGGCTTTCCTGACGTACGTTCACAAACCGACGGGGGACGTCACTGCTGGTTGCTGCTTACGTCCATCGTATTCTACCAATACTTCTTGTTGTTTATTCACTTTTGCATGCGGTTTTTGTCTGTTTTCTGCCAAGCGCTGGGCGGTTTTTGTTTGGATAAATAAAGGTCATTATTATCATCATATCCATGGAGACGACTTGACACATCGCCGCGCTCACGATCCGGGTCCGTTTTGATTTTGGCGTTCATCAGAGTTTTTAAACTCTGCGGCTGCGCTTCTTTAATCACGTTCAGCTCAGCCGGACCGCAACTGCAAGTCGAGGGTCGACTTGAGGGGGGTCTGGTACCGATCCATCATCTCCTGCGGCTGACGCACAAAGACGTCGAAATGATGATCAACAAACAAAACAAAGACGGGAAAAAAAAACTCGGGACCAGTATGTAACACACACACACACACACACACACACACACACACACACACACACACACACACACACACACACACACACACACACACACACACACAGGAGTCTCCATGTGGCCAAGCATGCCTGGTGTGGGTGGACCGGCTATCTAAATGTTTACGGCTCCTTTAGTCACCGCTAACAACCACTTTTGAATGCTTCAGCTGCAGTTTAATGCCGGAATAAAACGGCATTTATTTTTTTACAACTTCATTTGCAAAATGTCCCTGATTAGTGCTTACAAGCCTGATTACAACGTGACTTATCTTAACTATCATTAGTCTAGATTGGCCTTTGATTGAGGAAGCGGATTATTTAATTGCAGTTCCAACATCTTGTCGACAGGAAATGAAACCAAACGCTTCAACGCTGCGAACAGCAGAAGATCCTCCGGCGCCGCCGGCTGGATTTTTGTCGGATTTTTAAACGGGAGCTCGCGGAGTCGTGTGCGAGCGCCGCAGGTTCTTCGGGTTCGCGGACGGCAGCGCTTTTCCTTCGCTGTTCGGGGGATTCTTCCCGAAGGCCGAACAACAACGCCGGTTCTGCCGCCGGGAACCTTAATTTCAGCAAAACAAACATCCGTGATGAACCGAGGGAGGTCGTTGCTCGGCCAAAACCACCGTCGCTAAAAAACAATCGGCGGCGGAGGAGGGGAAAAAGAAGACGTTCACTCTGTGTGGCGGTGTAGAACGGGGATACCTCGCCTCACGTTTAGATTTCACAACAATTCATCTGCCGTGTTGCACACGCTGTAAATGAAAAACAAAACCTGCCTGAGACACGTTTGCCAAGGTTTTTTTTCAATTTTATTTCATCCCTGTTTGCTTAATTTGCGTATTATAAGGCATCCAGACGGACGTTGTTTATACATTCATCCGTGAACGCCGCCTTATGGGTGATGAACGCGGGGATTTATGACTCCTGAGTCTTGCGTCACGCCTTGTATAGTTGCGTTACATGCTTTAATGCATCTTGGCCACGAGGAGAATTTCCCCGCGGGACGGTAACAGACGAATTGAAACGGAGAGGATCAGAGGAGAGACTCTGCTCCTTGTTAAAAGTACCCGGTGGACTTTTTTTTTTCCTTCCCCTCTCCAGAACTCACCGCGAGCGCCCTGCGGGGCGAACGAGCGCATCTCCGACCTGACGGAACGCTTTCAGAGCGCTCGTTTATCACCTGAACGTTTCGCTCTCACTCGCTTTCTCATTCTCGTCATTTCATTTGCAGGTTTTGACCGTCGCGACACGAGCTGGGAAGCTCCGAGCTGGAAACAGGGAAACGGGAACGTGCCGATCTCGGCACAAAACTCGACAGTCGGCCCGACTCCCAGCATGTCGAGCTGTGGTTTTCATGGTTTAAAGATTCTTACGAAAAGTCCAAACAAATCCGTCTCTTTGTGAAGAAGCCGCTCAGAGCTGCACATCCTCCTCGTTCTCGTCTTGACCGGCGCGACGCTGAGAGCCTTCTCTCGGCCGCCACCCGCCTATGAAACGCAGAAACAGCTGCTCGCTGCGTTATTACCACATCTTCTCCACAGCCGGCTGTTTATGATGTTTATGAAACGCCGAGTGTTTCTGGTGCGGCGAACGTGTGAAGCGCGTCCGCCAACTTTCCCCCCTCGCAGACCGAGCAGGTGTCCGACCGCACGGACGGTAAACAAGCCCGCGGCGCTGTTTACACCAAAAAACAAACAGAAAAAAAAAAAAAAAGCAGCTGCAACTCCTTCTGGCCTTTTTATTTTTTTTTTTCCCGGCGCTCCGACACACGCGGATGCTTATTAGTTATGATGTCTGCAGGAAATGGCAAAAGGCTAAATGTCACGATCCGCGACGCCGAGTGTGGATAATCTGTTTCCTACGTTTAAAGGCTGGCTGCGTCGGGCTGTTGGCAGCGTTTCCCGCGGCGTCGTGGCCATACGGATCGAATTTAACGTCACCCCCCCCCACCGCCTGAATTTAGCTGGAAATCCAGGAAGAGGACAAATGCAGCAACACGTGAAAGGGACGGCTCATTAAAACCATTCGCACAATACGAAGCTCCTCGTTGGCAACGCGACGAGCCGTTGAAGCCATCGAAGCCATCGAAGCCGTTGAAGCCGCCGGTCCGCCGGGAACGGATCTGCTGACGCCCGGCGGAATCTGTTTTGTCGCTGAATAGCCTCCACGTCGCCCGCTGTCACCCTCCGGACAGGCTCGCGCGTATCCCGCAAAACAAACGTCACGTACCAACAAAACCGACACCTTTTTTTTTTTTTTTTAGGGGCGGAGGAAGGCGAGCACACTTTGGCATCTGATAGGAGCACATAGATTTACACCGAAAGGAAACACACACACACACACACACACACACACACACACACACACAAAATGCCTCATCGTCCCTCCGTTGCTCATTGGCTACTTCAGTCGCCCCGGGTCCCTTATTGGATTTTTCCCATGCCCCGCTATCTTTTCTCAAAGTCTTAATCTCTTCATTCGGTCCCGGGACCCGCTCTTCGGCAGCCTCCGCGCTTTTCCTCCAAAAGGTCTGGGCTTCATGCTAATTGTCTCTCAATGGCACCGTTACCTCCCACCTACATAATGCACCTTGTTTCCTCCACTCAGTCCGGGCTGCACTGTTTTTTGTTGTTGTTGTTGTTGTTGTTGTTGTGCTTATTCAAATTCAGGAGGGACTGTAAAAGCAGCGCCTCGGGCTGCACGGCCAACCGAGCAAGAAAAAAAAAAAAAAAAAGTATTTGCTTCCCCCTGTTTCGAGGGGAAAGTTGACGTGGGTGGGCTTCGACCCAGCGGGATCTTTTTTTTTTTGAAGGATGAGTTGCGTGTGATCGCTGTTGTGTCAGAAAAAAAACCCAAATTTCTCAACTTACAAGTTCTTGCACGCCAGCGTTTATCACACAGTTCATCATGTCGTGCGGCGGCGGCCGCTACCGAATTTCGGAAATTAGCTTCGCTTTCAATCGGAGCGCCGCGTCCGCCAGCAGCTTTGATCTGTGGCGTTCAAGACGCGGTGGAAAAAGAAAAAAAAGTGTGTGTGTGTGTGTGTGTGTGTGTGTGTGTGTGTGTGTGTGTGTGTGTGTGTGTAAAGGTTATGAAAATCATTGTGAATGCCGAGGCCCCTCTCGCGGGTTAAACGGGAGTGCCGCGGTGAAAGGCGCGTATAAATTGGGCTGATTGTGTCCGCGAAGATCCCCAAACGAGCTGTTTTTCTTTCACCGGGGAGATCTCAAGCGCTCGGGACTGAGACGACAGCCGTGTGCCATTAACATCCATTCAAGTGCACGAGCTTTGATCTTCCCCTCCAGAAGGGGAGCGATGGGAAGGAGGGGGAGGGGGCGGGGGGGGGGTAGGGGGGGAAGGGAGGAGGACACAGGGGGAGGTAAAAAATAAAGGAGAAAAAAACATCATCAACAATTCAAATGCGCCCAATTATTGGACCATAAATAAAAAGCCTAATTAGCATAAATTGCTTCCACATTGTTGCTATTTTTACATCATTTGTTTCTTCTTCTCCGTGCGTATTGTGTGCTTCTGCAGCACAGCGATTGACTTATGATGGAGATGCCTAATTTCATAGCGAAATTGCTGCGCTAATTAAAACTGGTGGGTAAATATTTGCTTTCTGCAAAGCGTCCACATGTGTTTTATTTGGAGATGCAAAGAAAAAAGAAAAGAAAAGAAAAAAAAGAAAAAAAAAAAGGTGGGAGTTGATTCTGATTATCAGCGCGGCATCATTTCAGATCCATTTCCCGAAAACTGTCAAGTCAGCGTCTGGGACATTTCAGGGACTTCACCTCTGATGTCACCGTCACCAGCGTCAGCAGTTATTTCAGCCCGCGAAAGGTCTTTTTTATTTTGACGCGGAGCTGCCAATTCAATTGAAGCTCGATTGATTTAGTATTGTCTAAAATGAAGAGCAGAGCGAGGGAAAGTGCTGCAACGCGTACAGCCAGAGTTGGATTCACACGTCGGGAGCTTCTTTTGACTCTCGGGGCGTCCCGCCGAGCACGGACGGGCCCGTCTGTTCGGTCTGGTTTGGGTTTTACGAAACAACCTTTTCCGAGACGGAAACAAGACGGAGAGGATCAGGTCGGATCGCGGTTTCTTTTCCCGGCGTCTTCTGCGACGTTGTTCTTGAGCGTACCGAACCGGGATCCTGAGAAATGGAAACTATCTCAGCCCTCCGTAACCCCTTCATGGACATTTATAAACCGAATCCGTCTCCCCTGTACGTCTGGGAGTCCTGGAGTTTTTGGGTTTTTTTTCTCTCTCGCTGGGAATCAAACCTCCTCAGACTGGTCACAGTTTGGTCTCGCGGGTAGACAGTTATTATAACGAGGTTTAAAGATGGCGTTCCCACGCAACATGAAAAACCAGCTTTCCCACTCCGTCGCCTCGGGGTTAAAAAAAAATAAACCTCAACACCCGGTGATACTCGGCTGTCTTCTCCCACACACTCTCAACACGTCTGGCCAGAGCTTCGGCCCGGCCATTTGACTTTTAAGTCATCCTTTATTCTCTCGTGGTTTTCGGTTTAGTTTTTTTTTTTTTTTTATTACGTACTCCAATTCATCTAATTCCAATTTATAATTTCCAGTCTCGGGCGTAGAAGGTTAGAATAATAAGCCATAAGTTCTCTCCAGTTTGAATGTTTTCCTTGGTCACTGTTGATGTCACTGGGCCTTTAAAATGCCAAAAAATGACTTAATTGTAATTTCCATCCAAGTTGCGGAAGGAAAGCACGCTGATTTCCAATATGTGTCCCGATAGATTAGTGCATGGGGTTGTTTTGGGTGGCGGGCAGGTTCTGTGGTTACAAAATAAAAGAGTACAAAAAGTAAAAGTCCTGTTTGTTATGGGGTTTGGTTTTGTTTAGAAATATGATGTCTCGCGGACATTTTATTTTATTTTTTTTTTTTTGCATAAGTGGACGTAAAATAAGGAAATTGTGATTCTTTAAAACTTTAGGATTTTTTTTCAAACTTGGTTGTTTGAGACAAACTGGCTGCTGGCAGAAATCCAAAAATCAGTTTTTCAGATAAGTTACCTGTAAAGCAGACAGGTGTGCACTACATTTGCAAAGAATATAGGATATATCATTCGTTTTAAGATTATGCCAATTCAAAATGCTAAATTAGAAGAGTCATTTTAATTCAATACATATGATCACTGTAAAACAATACAGGTACAAAATGTCCTTGCAGATGATCAATTATTGGTCAGTTTTTAATTATTCTTTTATTGTACTCAACAGACATGTCAGACGTGAAGCTGCACCAATCAATATCTACATTTTCAAAATAATGATTAGCCTTTATGTGGAAAGTTTCGTTCGTAGTTATGAACCCAGCAACTTTCCCTTTTTTTATTATCTTTTAGCTTGTTTTGGTTCAACAGTCGAGACTTTTACTGTTTTGGTTTAACAGGTATTATTGTTGTTGTTGTTGTTGTTGTTGTTGTTGTTTTTAACAAAAAAGCTCCAATATATCCGCTGAACTTGACCTGCTCAGCAACAAACAGCCGATGGACAAAGCTCGCGACGACCTGGCGAACTTTTTACCAAATATATTTTTGGGACTCTGGAGGCGGTGAAGACTTAAAGAGAAGAAGAAGAGGAGAGGTTCGCAGACTTCAGCTAAATTAATGAAGATTTTTGTTCTCTTTTGTTTTCGGCGGTAAGACGTTAGTGGAGCCGTAATGTCAAACCTGTGTGATCTTCAACTTGTTTGTCGATGTATTATTGCTGATTTTTTTTTGTCAATGCACCTTATAACATTTTTTTTGACCCACCAAGATTTACCACATTTACATTTTCGCGATTTATATCAATGCAGCAATTAGATCCCATTCACTTCCATACGTTGATTGTTAGTGTCTGGTATTTATCTTTGAACGTCAACTGCTGTGAGTTGATCTGTTGCTAAATGCCGGGGTGCAACTTTTTTTAAATTTTTTTTATTCCAGCTGAGACTTACCCTGAGCTTAAAAACAAGAAATGAAAGTCTGCAGATAATTAAACCCCCGTGTGGGAACCCTTCGTCTTCTTTTGTCTGCCTCCCTTCGGCTGTGCGAGTTTGTGTTTGGGTCAAACGTGTGTGTGCATCTGGACGCCGACTCCGACAAACCGCTTCTCCGTGTTGATCAATCACACAAAAAGCAAACATTGCGTTCCCCCCCCCCCCCCCCCCCCCCCCCGCGTCAGACACCATGAAATCACACACACAAAGAGAAGAAGAAAAAAAAAGATTCTCCCCTCTCGACAGATGCTGAGCCTGCTTTTCACCCACAAAAAAAAAAAGCGCCTATCACGGCTGACCCGCCACTGAACCTCTCGGCTCGAGTCTCGCAGTCTCTGCCAATGTAAGCAGATGCCTCTTCGGGGTTCGCTTTCAGGCTCTTATTTATGCATGGGGATGATAGCGCTATCCTGCATGCGATACTTGCAAGAGAAGGACGAGTCGATAACGAATGGGATTCACGCTCAACCGGCGCTCCTCTTCCTCTCTCGCCGGTACCACCCGGGTTTCTTTCCCGCCGATGCGCTCACCTCCGCCGAGCATCGCCCCTCTCTCTCTCTCTCTCTCTCTCTCCCGAGCCCACACAGTTTGTCACAACAGCTTTAGCTCAATTACCGCCGGTCCGGGGGCTGGATTGAGCCCCCTTTTTATATCTCCAGCTGGGAAAGCTCACTCCTCTAAACTCCAAAAGCGGGGAAGCTTTTGGAAAGATCTATAAAATGACATCCAGAATAAAAAATAAATAATAATAAAAAAAAGCTCGCCTCTCCCTCCACCTGCCTAATACGAGGTTTTACAGTTTGAAAGAGGGTATCAGTCTCTGCTAAGTCCTGCAACCGGACACTTTTTAACCGCTTTGAGTTCCCAAAACCTTGAATTAAAAGTTGGCCGTCAGAGTAAAAAAAGTAAAGGATATAAGTTTGAGAATCAATCGCAAGCATTCAGACGAGTTGGAAAGCGGAATCAGGATTTGAATCATCCGTCAGTCCACGACAGCATGCCGTGTCAGCGCTACGCTTTCGCTTGGCCACGTGGTTGGCTTGAGAAAGATGAAACTGCATCTTTAGGGTTAACTACCAAAACTACTTGATCAAAGAAATCCACGTAACTTTCTCACGGACGAAAACCTGACCGCACCGCAGGCCCGTCAATCAAACAGAAACGCCCCCAAACATACCACTTTTTGTGGCTAATTAATCGAATTAATGACGGGATTATTTTTCAGATGGATCACCAGAATAACTAAGGAGTGATTTTAGTGAATGACACCATCGTGACTCGTGGAAACAATTTATTGACTTTGTATTTCAGGAGAGAAGTCGAATGGGAGTCAATGGAGCCGGATCCTTTTTGGAGCCGACCTCTAGTGGCCCTCTGTGGTATTGCACCGGCTGCATTTTTTTTTTTTTTTTTTGGTGGGGGGGGGATTTTTTTTTTTTAGAAGCAACGTCCACTTTTACATTCAGTCTACGGTTAAAAGCCGGGAACTGAGGATGTGTTTTAAGACAGGCAGTATCGGGGCCAGCCCGACAAGAGTTTGTTTTTTTTGGGGGGGGGAGGGCTGCAACTGCAAAAAGCATGATCTCCCCCGGTGCTTCAACTTAACTTTTGTATGTGGAAATATGCCGGCTTTGTGGGCAGGTAGCACCAAAACAATAAAACTACCAACTAGCAGCCGGATTATTCTGAATTTAGTGGGAGGAAAAAAATAGGTAGCCGATGAGTCCTAAATGATCTGAGCAGAGGCAGGTGTGCTGCAACAGTGGCAATAAATCAAAGCACAAAGTATCTCGGAGACGGTCGGACGTTCAAAAACTGCTCGCTGGCCTTCGGCGCTTTAATGCACCGTACATGTGTGCAGAGCTGAAGGTGATTTCCAGCTCCGGTTCAGACGATCGGCAGCGATTACGTCTGAAACACAGGAAACAAAGCGCTCGGCTTCTTTTACAGCAGCTGAACATACTTTGATACGGTGATTTTTTTAATTACAAAGTATGCAGCCACAGGAATAGGAGTAATCATATCCTACTGTGCGACGTATATGTCAAATAAGCGCTCTGAGAGGAGAGAGCCTGAAGAGGCGGCGTCTGAGAGTTCAGCAGGTCGGCGGGGAGGAAGGCTCCGCTGGAATATTTCCAGCTGATTAAATTCGGTGGCGAGCATCTTGTGAAAACCCTCCAAACTTTGCACCTGGTTCGTATTCCGTCCGCACAATCTGCTTTCATTGGACGCCGCATCTTCTTTGTTTGATTTCAGCTCTTTGAGATATAAAATACACGTTTATACTTCAAAAAAAAAAAAGTCTTCGGAGGAGGAGGAGGAGGAGGAGGGGAGGGGGGGGTGAGGAAGTGAGCCGGAGAGAGACGGGAACCTTTCATTCTGAGGAGGAGAGATTTATTGCTGGTTTTGGCAGCAGGGGGGTGGACTGAGGACAGAAAGCTATACAAGTCTATAGAGCAACAATTATAGGATCTATTAATGGGCCTTCTTTTTTTATTTTTTTTTTATGTTAGGTACCCACCATTTGAACAAGTCCGTCTTGGATTCTGTTGAGGTATTTTTAAGAGACAGTTCAAAGGAACTTAATGGCGCCGAATATTGCTCACATCGGTGGACTGTCTCTGCTGAACAGCGTCAACGAACACATCATGTGATCAGATGGATGCAGAAACCGCACACGGGCCTGAATTTCCATCTGTCTGCTAGTCAGGATGGTCTACATTTAGGTTTTTTTTTTGTTTTTTTTTTACTACTTAGCGAACGGAGGTGGTTCCAAGGTTAATAGATAGCAGTAAATTCCTGCGCTTCGTGCCATTATCTTGAGTAAGGGCACGTATAATGGAGCCTGATAGGTTTACTGGTCCTCCAAAGTCTCTCTCTGGCTATAAGCATGGAAAGCTACTTCTTGCTGGCAAAAACAGAATAATTCATCAGAGACACTGGAGATATTCGAGTAATCAAACTTGGAGCCGGTAGAAGTCGGTGTCAGCAGTACTTGAAGCTCTGCAGAACGAGGCAGCTGAATGGACTGTTTTCATAATCTTCATTGATCCAGAAAAAAAAAAAAAATCAAAATAAAAGGATATTTTTAACGTGCGTGCCCTTTTGATTCACAGAGAAGTCTTCATCCGCTTCAGAACCTGGACCCGGTTTTATTGTTTTTTCCAGTCAACCGACCGACCACGGTGACGTTTCTTTACAAATTGGTGGAAAAAGAAATCATTTCATTGGAAAATACAGTCGGAAAACAAAACGATCTTCAGAAAAGATGGCTGCCATCAATATCCAGAATTATGACAAAGTCAATAAATCAGGGAATAATCAATAAAGGTTTCAGCTGATTGTTAGAATAAGGCTTCTATCCAAGTACATGTTGACAATAAATCTGGCCAAACTTTGAAAAAGACTGTCTGAATGATTGCTACCGATTCTGATGACTCATCCTGTGTAACACAAATTTATGTCGCACAAGCTCTTCCAAATAAAAATGTGCACAGTAAGTTTCTATTTAGTTAAACAAGTTATTTTTAAAATTTTATTTATTATATTTTTATTTATACATTTGTTTCATAAACCATACAGTATGTTCATTGTCTACTTTATTTTTTAATTTTATGCTTCTATATTGTTGAAATAACGTTGCTTAATTAAAAAAACCAAAAAAAAACCCCCAAAAAAAACAACCTTGGCTTTCACTTTCCTAACTTTTCCCTTTATCTGCTATTTTCTATAGTTTCACTAAGACCACCTACATCAGGTGTCCCAGTGAGCCAATGACAGAGATCCTGGATTTGTCTACTATTATGTTCATTAAATACAGTCGGTTTTGATGTGGTCGGTTATCCTGTTCCTTGACACGCTGAAGTCTATCGGAGAAAGAAAAAAAAAAAAAAAAAAAGAAGGTGTCGGCTGCTCCACCCGCCCACAAACGGCAGACTCCGTAACGTAAATCGAACGCACCCTCCGCAGGTAGGCGGACTATTTAAACCGTCGGGGCCTTCAGCTCTGGTGAGGTGTGATCTGACGTCACTGCTACGCAGCCAGCAAACGTGTTCGTGCTCCTCGTGGCAGTTTTGCGGAGGAATAATATGCTTTATACTGTTGATGGGACTCACCTGTTGGACTTAAATACATCTTTCAACCCAGAGAAGCAGAACTTCTGGTGGATTTGTTTATTTTTTTTTGGCTGTATTTTGATCTTCATGGATCTCAGGTGAGATGCAACCGCTTCACTTCAACAAGGTCAGTTGGGAAATTATGCTTTTGTGATGTTGCTCTGTTCACCTGGTGGCTGTGCCAAGGTTATGAGTCTGCTGAAGCTTAATTGTGCCCTATGCTGTTGTGTATTAGCTGTGTAAAAGTAGCCCAATCAATGCATGTATTACAGCCTGCTTTTGCATATCCCAGTGGGCTACAACCTGAGCCCTGTGGTTTTTGCCTTTGACATTTGGGTACATGAAAAAATGCCGAATTCACTATTAGCAGTGCCTGTGTGCGATGTACCAATTGGATCTACTGACAACTGTGAAGAAATTACTCTTCTGCAGAAAAAAAAACTTAAAAACGTGTTTATTCTCTATGCAGTTCTGCATTTGGAAGGAGGTTCATTTTCTATGACTTCTAATGTGATTTTTTTTTTTTTTTTTTGTATGTGTCTATTTGCAATGGGCCTTGCAGTTATTGATGTAATCAGACCTTGTAAGTCACTGTGAATCTAAAAATATGGGTGTCACGCATGTGTGCTCAAATTTGACTAAGTAATGGCTCCCAATTTTGGTTGCAGGTCGGGGCAGTTTTTCAAATACTCAGCCGCCACTATCATTTTACAGATTTCAAATGATTTTTGAAAATTAACACAAACAATAAACCACCCAAATCTATATTTTTGCCTGCAGAAAAAGTCGCACCATTGGGTGGAAAAACATCCCAATCTGGCAACACTGATTGTGCGTTTTGTTGTTGTATTGATTTGGTTGAGCTCTTTTTTCTTCTTTTCATGTATTTGTTTGATGGTTGCAACCTGCATTGTGATGCTTGTGCGATATTCATTTTCATGATGTAGCATATTTCCATCCTGGTTGTTCTTGTTGACTTTGTTGGCCTTTCCTGCTTTTGTAAACCAAGTCTAGCTGTGTGGATTTTTTTTTTTAGAATTTAACATGATTGTTGTCTTGTCACTAAGCATATTTACATGGTTTATTTCCCTGTGATGTTGGCTTTTCTGGGAAACTCAGCATGGCTGTTGAAACGTACGCTGACACACAGTTCACATTCAGCTCGGGTTTTAAACTCAAAAGCAGCGGTTTTCTGTCACTTTGCTTTACTGTTCATGTCACAATCAAATCGTACACTTAAAGCTGCGGCTGCGCTGCTCTCATCACCACTCTTCAAAATGACTGTTCATTCATTTTACTTATGGTCCTCTGTTACTTATGAATATAATTCCATAATTATTCACAGATTTTTTTTTTTAGATTTTTTTTATTTTTTAGGGTTGAACATACTTTTCTAGATTATAATTAAATGTCACAAATCGGCTTCTATGGATAATATTCTCATGACAGTTGGAGTGGTTGTGTTTTGGAAATGGTCCCTCATATAAGAGATTTTACATACAGCGGTTGTTGCTGATGTGTGTTTTATACGATTAAGTTTATCATCACTCCCGATCTCTGCTGAGCGTTATGAATGCTTGCTGGCGGTAACAAAATTGAGTTTAGATGCAAAATATTAACCAAACACATTCTGTACATATTTTTTTCTACTCGTATAAGAAATCAAGGCAACACGAGTCGGTTGTTTGCCTTTATTAAATTACTTTGACGTCTAAAACTTGAATTTACCAGAAGCTGTGAAGACTTTCCGACTTTCAGTCTAGCATGAAAAGCAATAGAGCAAATACAGTCAATGAACAGTCACGAACTTCAAGCATTTTATACATTTTTCTGGCATTTTTGAGGTGGATGTTGGTTGTTTTGAATCGAGGGAACAACACGTACAGAGAAAAAGCAAAACTGCTTGCAGATACTTGTCATTCCAGCATTCTGTGGCTTCGTGATCCCGTAGCAAGGACGTTTCTGCTGAGTTATTGGTGCCTCAGATAGTATCTGAAAAGACCAGAGAGAATATAACGGAGGCAAGAAAGCTCGGTATGCATGTGTGGTTCCATATGTTGACACGTTTTGAGATTAATGGAGCAAAAAAAAAACAACAACCTTCAAACGCATCAGTCCTTCTGTGAACTGAACTTGTCACCGTGAAGCATCAGCAACTCAATTTGTGTCTGGTCTTGATTTTTTTATTTTATTTTATTTTTTTAAAATTTCAGATTAACAGAGATTTTTCACCAGATTGTAATATATTAAAATTAGACAATAGGATTATAGAGTTTGTCAAGGTACTAATAAATGTTTTCCAACACACTTGAGTTACAAATGTTGTACCGTTGATTCTATTAAAAAAAAAAAAGGTTGTTGTAAATGAAGCTGTCTTTACTGTAGCTTTGCAACAGAAGCCATCAGAAGGAGCATCATTTTGCCCTTGAATATGTCCTCCACTATTCAGATCGTAGCATTTACTGATACAGCTACAAGCCAGACAACTAAATGAGTTGAAATCTGCCGGTCGGAAAAAGGATTTAGTTTCCTCAGAAGATGTATTCAATGTAATATGCGAAGCTCTTGCGTGGCAATATTAAATGTTTCCATGTCTGATTGTGTTGTTGGGAGGCATCCTACACCTGTAATCATTTATAAAAGGGTCTTTGTGGCTCTTAAATCCTCACAGCCTTTGCTTTAAAATAACTGAAACGATCATTTATCAAAGTAGGTGCTAATTGCTTTTGCTGTCAATGAACTGTC
The DNA here is from genome assembly GCF_022577435.1 of Embiotoca jacksoni. Lineage (NCBI taxonomy): Eukaryota > Metazoa > Chordata > Actinopteri > Embiotocidae > Embiotoca > Embiotoca jacksoni. The sequence continues at coordinate 705,798 of NW_027185398.1, forward strand.
TGAGAAACTATTTCAATCATCTCCTAAAGAAGATTTTCGAGCGGAGAGGCTCAAACTTCCACTTGAGAGACGAGAGAGATGTTAAAAGACGTGTATGGTTAAAAGGTCGACCACAGAGATGCGGTCCAGGTAACCGAGTATACTTTGGCTGCCCCCCCGTCCCCCACGACAGTGATTTATAGTGTCGTGATGGTTTTTCCCGACTCCTGGGACCTTTGGCGTCGGAGACAAAAGGAGTCCCTGCTGCCGGTCGCTCAGACGAGGCTGAGAATGAGTGAAGGCTGGATTCTGAATCTGTAATCCGCGCTGCCTGCAGCTCATTGATGAGGTGCAGCAATGAAATGCTTCCTCGGTAGTGTGTCTGACAGCCCGGCCTGTTTGTGATACCCAGAACCAGCCGTTTTCCCAAGTGAAAAATATTTCCAATCCCAATTATAGTCTCAAATGACATTTAGGGATCCAGAATTTTTTCCTGGTTGAGGACCTCTGGCTCCTTTTTTTTTAAGTACTTCAACATCAGTTTTTATCGACTTCCAAAAAGCACTTTGTTAGCCGTGTCCAAGCAAGAGCCCGGTTCACTAATCTGGTTAGCGGTAAGAGGCAGTGTACCAAGAGAGCTCAGTGTGTGTGCGCGGTTGTGTACGTCTGTGTGGAGTTTCAGGCTGGATAAGGGAGGCAGGACATTAGAGAGCAGCCAGGAGGGCCTGGGTTTTCCTGGCACACAATAGCAGGAAGTGCTGCCACACTATAAATGGAAGTTAAAATAGTGGCAAAACTCAGTCAGCAAGACCTTTCTGCCACCAGCCAATAGGATTTATGTGCTCGCTCGACTCTTTTTCCTACTTTCAAAACTGCGATAATGGAACTAAATAGAAAAGAGTACCAGGAAAGTTGTGCTCTCAAGCCAGGCTGAGTTGTTATTCACTCAATAGCTTTTGAAAGTTTATATTGATGATGGTTTGAAAATCGAAGCTGCCAAAAGCTCGTTATTAGTGCCAAAATTGAATGGTTTTGACCACTTTCTGTCATAAACTTTCAAAACAAGTTCTGGAGATTCATTGTTTCCTTCACAAATGTATTCCCCTGATGGTGGGAAAGGTTTTTTTTAAAACCAGACTGATGTAATTTTTTGTTTGTTTTTGTTTTTAGCTGAATTACAAATTCTCAGTTCTGTTCTGGGCTTCATTCTCAGCTACAACAAAAAAAAACCGATTGAAAGAAATCCCATAAAGCAAATGCTTATCTGTCTAATCTTACGATATAATAATTTGCTGTAAAGAGTATGTAAAAATCATACTTGTATAACACCTGTTTAAAGTACATTTGCAGACGTGGTTGATTTGAGTTTTTTGAAGGCTGATTACAGAATTTAAAGGAAGTTCGACCTTCCGCAAAATGAGAAGATCGTTACCGTCCTCACATCGGTCCTCGTTGGTTAACGAAGACTTTGTCGCCAAAAAAAAAAAGAAATGACCTCTTTCTCATGTATTTTTGCACCCTGAATCTAGATATTTTTATTTATTTATTTATTTATTTGACTTTTTCTATCACTTGAAGTGTTTTTGGAAAAGCGGTTCAGAGGAAAGCGGAAAATGCAACTTTAGAGGCAGATTTGTACTTATTTTAAGTGTAACAACAGCCTTATTTATGGTAAAGAAACTCTAAAAACAGATTCCAATTAAGCAAAAAAACGTGCTATATTTTGATACAAAAATCAAAGTGTTATTGGCCAGTTTTAGCTTCGTTTCGCAAAAAGTGTGGAAAATCGAAGTGAGGGCATCTCTAAAGCGAAATAACATGTTTGTTTGTCTTTGCTGGGTGTTTTGTGCCGCAGTATTTCTTGAATCGAGGCTGCAGTGAAAGGCAGTAAAGTGCTGGAAGTGTATATTCTGTTGGACGGAGCCAAGCTGTCTGTTTTATCACTGCTCTCAGTCTTCCAGTGTTCAGCTGACTGACTTCTGGCTGTAGATTTATACTTAACATGAAAGCCAGAGTTGTAATATTTCAGAAAATGTCAAAAGAATCTGTTCATCCCCACAACTGAGGACTTTTGTCAAGTAGTGCCGGTCGAGTCCTCGTCGTTGAAGTTCAAATCTCCAATTTCTGCAGAAAATGCTCCTGAAAACATTTGCATATCTGCTGCAGAAGTTAGGAATGAACCTACTGCAGGACCGTCGGGACAAAAAGCTCGTTGAAAACTGGATTCAAGCGGGTCAGGATCACAGTGAAGGAGTCGGTGCACCTAAAAACAGCTGATATAGGAATGTGGACTTGAAGTGCCACTAAACGAAGTGACTATGCAGCAGTATTTTACACAGGTCTGCAGATTAGTTCAGTTTCAGCACCGCTTAAACCATCTGAGGGGAAAAACTGGGTCACTGCAGCTGCAACGAATATCCAAAAAGTAGGAAAAAAACCAACCCGAACTCCACATCCATACGGTGCTGTAAAGATCAAAGACAAGTACAGACACAATGACACTTTAAACGCTGCAAAAACAAGGCAGCAAAGTTAGTTTTTTTTTTTTTTTTTTTAAATTCTGTTTACTTTCTTCTTCGGCTTATTGACGTCTCTGTTTCCCGGTTTAAAAGTTCGCGACTTCTGGAAAACGCATTACATCCCTCACTGTCTTGTGCTGCGTGGCTTTTTCCCAGGAGTCCGTGCAAAACTTCAGAAATGTCAAGGGGTAACCTTAGAGAGAGGAGAGCAGGCAGGAGGCGAGAGGACAGTGAGGGATGGACGGAGCCTAGCAAAACATCTTCTACCCCCCAAAAGATCTGGGCAAAAATGTGGAGTCAGCAGTTTGAGGAAGAGAGAAGGAGACATACCTTCACTGATGTGCTATGAAATGTAGAAGAACTTGATGTGAGATATATATATATGTATATATAAAACCTTGTTTATGAGTCAAATATGTGGCTTTGAAATCTAGATTTTTCATATTTGGTTTAAATGTTACAGTAACAAACATTTTTTTTTTTAGGGCTTGTGCGTTTGTTGTTAAGAGTTTGATTTAGTTAGAGACAAAGTGTGTGGGCAGAGATACCTGAAGTCTAACGTTTAGACAAGCAATCTTTTAAAAGTAAATCACGCAGGTTTAACCTGCTGGCCTCCGCGAGGCGGACGGGAGAGCTAATAGATCGTTCACAGCAGCATTTTCTTTTCTGGCTTCAAACTCGGACATGTTTTTGACGCCGAACGCAGCGTTTCTTTGGCATTCCTCTTTCGACGGCTCCGCTTCAGATTTTCGTGTCACGATAAATCATTGTTACTTCCTCGATTTCACGCATTTAACTGTTTATTCTCTCCCCCGTGAAGTTTTAAATAACGCATTCGCGATACCGAATTATTCCCCAGACGACTTTCGCAGCGTTAAAAAAAAAAAAGCCGCTTCTGTTTTTGCATTCCTCTGCCGTAGAAGCACATTTTTAAGTTGCTGTTTGACAACCGAATAATCGGGCATTAAAATTATATCCTTCTTCTCACTTCAGATGAAAAAAAAAAGTGATCCTCGACTGGATTTGGAGGGGAATGCGTACAGTATCATGCAGTAAAAACAGTCTCGCCAGATGTTTTCAAGTGACTTAAGATGTTGGCATGACAGATAGGGCCGAAAGTAAATAGACGGACAAATGACTGCAGTCTTCTGCCCGTGGTTTCTTTTACATTCAGGATGGATATTCGAGCGTCCATACATTATGATTGGAATCTGAACTGCTTCTTTCGCCAGCTGAACTTTTTTTTTTTTTTTTTTTTGTAGTTTTCTTTTCTGAATTTCATTTGAAGTTTTTCTCTTTGAATACGTCCAATCACCCCGGGGGTGTGTGTGTGTGTGTGTGTGTGTCAAATCCACTTAAAACATCAACGTGAACACGTATGATTTCAAGAAATACAGAAGCTTTTTCAGATATTTATCGGCTGAAACCGAGAGGCATGTCTCTACTCACCTGCGTGTTGCGATCGGCTCGGGGGAAAACTGAAAGTTCTGGCTGGTCGCTGGCGGTAGTAAATCTCACCAGTAGCTTAGACTTGAGCCAAGGGCGGCTGCGGGTTAGTGGGTCAGCCCGCCAAGCAAGCGACTCAGTTGGCGTGTCGGCCCGCTCTGAGATAATGTCGGCACATGAGGATCTTAAAGGGAAACCGAGGACCCAACCAGAGCAGAAATTCTCATAGTTTTACTTAAACATGACTAAAATGTCGATTTATTTTTCTTTTCTTTTTTTTTTTTTAAATGCCATTGAGTATGATTTTTTTTAAAATTATTTTTAAGTAAAAGTTCCCAATTCATTATTTTTTTTCTTTCAAACTCTGGAGGTGTTTTTTTTTCTTTCTTTTTTTTTTAAAGACAAATGTCCTCATTTAGAATAGTGATGGTGAACCATAACAGAAAAGTGCCAGGCAAAAAAAAATAAAAAAAAAAATAAAAAAAACTATTAGCTGAAAGGTACTAAAATGCTTAGTGTAAGTGTCAACGTCAAGGGGGGAGGGTGGGGGGGGGGTATCTTGAACAGGTCGTGGAATGATAATCATTACGCCTGCTGTGACTCACTCCCAGTAAACATTAGCTGAGCTGGTGGATATTTCTGGCCGTGCGCACCTGTTTGCATGTCACCGGCTAATTCACAACTCTTCGAGCTTAAACGCGCCCACATGGACGAGCGCCAGTCGGACGTCTCACCTCACCGTGTTAAATTAGCTGCGTGTAACTCGGTGCCGTAATGAGCCGCGGATCCAATTCGAGCCACAAATTCAGCTCGCGGCAGAAGATGGACGTTCGACGGCGCTCCGTAAAGCCACGTGGCGCTCGGCGCGCGGAGACAACATCGCTCGTGTTTCACAGGCCGGCGTTTAACCAGCCCGCGAGGCGCTCGGTCGGGACACCAAACGCTCACCGCCGCCGCTCCTCACACGTGCGAGCGTTTCGGTGCCATTTGGACGCGTCGTACGTTCCTTAGCCGGTCGGCCTCTCGTGTTAAACTGAACCGGACCCGGAGCGTTTCTCTGTGCCCCCGAGTTTTATTTTGTGTCACTCGTTTCATTTTGTGCCAGACATTTCTCTAATAAAACAGCCCCCATATTTACAGTCCAAATCTGTTCCGAATTCTCTTCTTCACGAAGACAAAAAAAAATAAAAAATCAATGGGGTGGAAGGAGTTTGACGGAGCTGCGGACAGAAGGCGTTAATGTGAACATGCAGTCGTGTAATATCCAAAAAGATGGCACGTTAGCACCTCCGATGAGCAGCTGTCATTCCAACCCGCATCTCCTTTTTTCTATTCTAAGATTAGGTTTGGAAAACTTTACGATGGATTAAATCAATCATCAACTAGTTTGGTAATTAATTGTTTAAATTGGTGGTTGCAGATTTGCTACTTTTAACATCATTTTTTAAGTAAATATTCTGGAATTTTCTGTTGCCGAATGCTCCAAAAGCCATTTCGTGGTATCGTCTTTAACTCTTGACGTGATGTGATGGACATGTTTCACTATCTAGATTTACAACGTGCTGATTGATCATAAAACTAATCTAAAGAAAGTCATTTACTTTCGTAAATTATAATATTTTCCTTTTGTATTCTCCTCCCTCCCCCCCAAATGAAGTAACTGATCGGACAATCATCCTTCACTACGTCAACACCTCACTGCATCATAACATGTTGGCTACTTGTTAATCATAGTGAACGTACACCGCTGCTTATTTTCACAGATGACTGAGCTCGTCATGGCGACGCTTTTCACTCCTTTCAGTCTCCTCGGGGTGATTAAAGGCGACACAAAGCGCCATCCTCCCTCAATAACTTTGAACTTGCCTCAAAACAAGTTGGAAACGCCGGGTTCTCACGAACGACAAACCCCAGAGGTGAAATTTGTTGAATCGAGCTATAGATTGAGGACGCGAGACCTCCCCCGCCATCCCGCCTCCCCCCACCCCGGAAGAAAGCGCTAATTAGCTCAGATGTCCGGGGCGAACACACACACACACACACACACACACACACACACACACACACACACACACACACACACACCGGTTCACCCCGGGAGATGAGGCAATTTGTTGTTGTCCAAAAAAAACAACAACTGAAAGGCTGTAAAGTTTTACATACGATTTGTTGCAAGAGTACCTCGGCTTAATTAATTTACCAGAATCTGATCATAAAAAAACAACCACAACACCATTACCTCATGCACGCTGCAACAACAGCTGAACGCTTTATAAATATGAGCTCATAACAAGGTTTTGCGGTAAATAAGGGAATCCCTCGGCGGAGGTGAAGCCATGCGGAAGCTTCAGTTCCTGGACTGGATCCGACACAGCGGGGACCACTCCGAAAGTTGATTTTTGATTGCACTGATCAAAAGAAGCACCGTGTCTCGATATTTCACCAGAAGCAAAAGTTGTACGGGACTTCAAAGACCTCCGTTGCTAATCCCATTTGGATTATTTAATTAAAGACTCAGGAAATAGTGGAGACAAAACAACGACACGGGTTGTCACCATCGCCCGGCGACCTGAGGAGGGATCCAGGTGTATCCACCGTGCATGATGTGTACACACTCGTGGTGCCGTTACACGGAAACGTTTCCTTTTACTTTCTTTTTTTTTACTTTTTTTTTTTTTTTAACAATGCTTAAAATGCTGCTGCACAGTTATAGATTTTGGCAACAGCCCGCTCTTCCCATTTGTTGTGGTTCATTGCTCAGGTTGCTCTTTGTTCCGTTTAATTGTCATTCCGAGGAACATTCCCCGGCTCGGTTTAGATTGGTTCAGGATGGCAAAGAGACATGGAAAATGAGTAAGATATGATCATAACCAGGCTGCATTTTTATGTTCGATGTGGAAGTGATCTCAAGCTGAGCTATTATTAGATCAAAAACGCCAGCGGTGACGTTTTGACCCAAAGGTGGGATCACTTGGCATGATGTGCAAATCTGTATGGGTTGTGTGTGAGGAAAAAAACAAAACAAAACAAATTAAATTAAAAAAAAAAAAAAAAAAAAGTGTACGGTGTGGCTATTTGTTTATAACGGCATAGATGATGTCAAACTCTTGGACCAAATCGTGCAAAGCAGGCTTCCAGGGGGAAAACACAGCGCTTTATTGTTATGAATGTTTTTTTAATTGCCCTCTCAGAAGCTGGCATGTTCACACCCTATACTGCCGTATCTGTACGAGAAGTATGTTTCAGAGAAAACACTAAATGACGCAACTCGCGTCCTCCACTCTTAAGTTTGACCTTTCGAGTGTACTAGGGGAAGTACGCAATTCGGACCATATCTTGTTCATTTACGGACTGTACCCACTTTAACTTTGGCTTTTTAAAGCATTAGTTGTTGTTGTGTGTGTGTCAGAAGTTTTCTGTGCGGCAGTGACAAGACAAATCTTCCTCACGGGATATTAAAGTGTATCGCGATCTGGACACCCGGCACAAAAGAGCAACAGAGAAAATAGCCACAAAAAAACAAGAACGAGCACGGCTAATATTGACACAGCTGTACAGGGTGCAGCTGGAAGGGCTGTACTTATTATAAGTCTCAGAAATAACACTTCTTAAGCCCGTGTATTTTTTGTCTTTAAACATCAGGATAAACAGGAACTGCCCTCAGAAAGCGCTGTTCGGCTTCTGTGCTGCATCACTCACTACTGAGGGTTTACTTTTGAAGAGACAACAGGTAACGTGAATGATGTTGGACTGAATAATTGAATGAGGCAATCAAGGGTATTTCAGTCTGATTCTCGGGCTACTGCTGGAGACCAATTAACAGTCTGATAGGTGGAGTGAAAAAGAATTATTCACCCCGTAATTAAACATCTTTGATTGTCTCTCAAGGCAGCAGAAAGTCAAAATTCAGACAGCTGGACCCCAAAATGTTCTGCAACACGAGTACGTCTCATCAAAAATGTGTTTTACCACTTCCACTAAAGTTTTTGTCGTTTTTTTGTTTAAAGAACAGCGAGCTGTCCTACTCTTTCAATAGTTCATACTGGAATAAAGACAGATACAGATCGAGGTTGTTGTGCTAATCTTGACTATCCCTTCGTGTCTATTTGAGTTTATCAAGTGGACAACTTTCAAACTAGAAACTGTACAGTTCCCAAGAACAAAAGCTACACGCTGCAGTTAAATCGCCGCCTTTTAGGACAGTTAAATTACTCGGAGCCGACAAACTTGGATTATCCTGCACTCGTCGCCAAGATAAATTTTGACGGTTATTTTCTGCTCTTTTTTGGATCTCGACACATTCAGATCTATATCGCTTTAATGTCTGAGATAAGACTCGGCTCGAGAAACTGTATCTAAATGGCTGTGGGCTCGGCAGCGGCTCAAATTCTCCACAGATACGCTTGATGAGATACATTGCGAAGGACTAAGTTGTCATTGCGGTGTGACCTTTTTTTTTTTTTTTCCCCCTCGAAGTGCCTTCGATTAAAACACCTGCTCGTTGAACGAGTTCGATGTAACCTGTGTCCAAACCGATGACCTCTTATTCGACAGTCTCTGACCTTTAGGCCACTATCAAATACCCACTCCAAAAGTTTTACCTGACCTTTGTTTGACTCTTTATTTTTGGATTAAAAACACATTCCTGTGCGAGCGTGGATGCCTGTGGGCACCGTGCGGATACACCAGAAACACTTAATGGAGCCTGTTGTTAGTTATCGTGGGGTTTGGGAGAAGACCAACTGTCTCTGTGTGAGACTAAACAATTAATGTAACGGTCCAGAAGTTCCTGGAGGTTTGCAGTGTCTTCGTCCCCCCCGAAGGGCGAGCAGCGAACACAAGAGCTCAGTTCGGCCGTAACCGATCGGACTGTAGCGAAAGAGGCTGAAGATGTGTGGCTGCAAAATAACGAGTTAATGCAATACTGAAACTAAATTTGTAAGTGCGCCTGCAGGTAACCGAAGTCTGCAAAAGGTCCTTGTGTCAACAAGTCTTAAAAAAAATTGCGATACAACTTGTAATATGTCCCAAATATTGCATTACCGGAAAAATAGGCTTCAGTCAAACTTCCAAAGTTTGCGATTTCACTACTTTAGATGGCAAAAAGTAAAATCTTTTTTAACAAGAAAAGAAATCGAACCTCCTTCTCGACTGACCAACAGATTACTTGTCTGCAGGATTGTCTTTCCCAAGTACCTTGTATCATATAAATGAGTTCATGACTCCTATGAACTGTTGTTTGTGGATTTATTCTGAGTTTTCTGCGCAATTCTGGATAAAATGAGAATCTCTAACAGTTGTTTTTTTCCACATACAATTTTATCGCACTCATTTACCTGATAAAGAAAGAACGTAAAACAACAGATATGAAGCACAGTATGTTGTCTTTATATATGCTCACCTGTATTTCATAGGTATAAGAATAGTATTAAACATGAACCGCCTGTGTGATTGTAAATGTTTATATTCTCACATCCATGTTACACTCCATTCGAAACCCAGTTGAATACATACATACCATTAATACGCTGAAACAAAATACTTTCTGGACAGCTTCCAGTTCACTTGCCACTTCTCTTCATTGCCTCACATTCGCTGAAACTTTTCTTTAGTGCCATTAAGCGTTCGCTGTGCTGTAGGACATAAACTAAAGTTTAACAATAAGCTCCAACAGCTTTGATGTCTCCAAGAGCTTCAAAGATGAGAAGTTTTCCTTCTTAATCATTAATCATGCCCTTGAAGCGGGAAAGTTTCTCAACTGAAATGCAAAATGATTTTTTTTTTTTAATTTTTGGATTCATAATAAGGATGATAATGCAGATTCATCTAGGCCAGAGCCCCCCAGTGGGAATTCCTCCCCCCCACACCCCTCCCAAAAAAAATAAAGACTGTACAGGCGGTCGCTGCTTGTCGTCCAGAATCAGCTTTGGGAAAACTTAATTGAAACCCAATCGCTGTAAACAAACTGGTCGGGTACTGAAGATCATATAAACACCCCCAACTGTGACAAACAAGCTTCATCTCAAATCGTCGTGCAATATCTGGTCGCCTTTTTTTTTTTTTTTTTTTTTTTTTTTGCTTAAGTCTCTTACTGTCTAAATAAACGTACTTACTCATGACATACACTTCATACATCCAAGACTAACTGTGACATCCAATCCCCATCCGCTGTACGACAGCTTTTGTTTAGCCCTAAATCACTGTTAACTAAATAGTTCGAATGGATGTCAGATGTTTGCCATGGCGGACATTTAAAAACTATGTAAACCAAGTAATAAAGTGGGAATTCAACGAGTGCTGTGAAGACCGTCAGCGCACTGAGTTTTTTTTGCTCGTTGTTTTTTTTTTCACAACTCGACGAGAGTATTCCACTTTCCAAAAGTTTGCTTACTTTTGAATACATGTAAAACAAACCCAAAAGACATGAAAGAGCATCTAACCCAAAACAGCAGTTTCTCTAAACCCCTGAGGGAAGGTTGTTTTATCTGTCTTTCTTTTTTTACTTTTTTTTTTTAATCAGGATTATCAGCGTAAGGTCATTATATTCCCAACATTGTCAAGAGGAGAATCTGTGCTCCTCCAGGAGTCAATTTTACATTTCTTAATTTGGCAGATACTTCTGGAATCAACCACAACTTGTAATCTGAATAAAATCCTCCAGTTTGCTTTTTAAGTCTTCGTGAAAATGAGGAATCCATTACCGAGCACACGCCCATTTTATTTCTGCGTTCCTGGAGAAGCGCAGTCATTTGCCTGGTTTTAAACTGTGTCAGTGCTCTGTGATTAATTAGCCACAGTACACACACACGCACACACATACATGCATATCCCAGAGAGCCTCCACAACGGCCTCCAGCTTGTTAGCACAACCTGCCAACTGTGGTTAATGTTTCCACCTGTTCATCTGAGGACAAAAACAGTTCCCTCCTCTTTCATCTGTGTGATGTTCATCATGCCAAGTTGACTGCAGTGTAGACGGGCCAATCTTTTCCCAGCCCCTCCGCAAATCATCCAATAATAAGCTAGTTTGGCTACTTGGCCTCTGAAACAATTTCTGTAATTAGAGCATCAGTGCAAAGTCTGTGAAATGGGAGATTGTTTGTGTGTGTGTGTGTGTGTGTGCGTGTGCTTCTTTACCCTGTGCTCCAAATGTGTTCCAGAAACTTAGGAAAATTAATGAGTTTTTTATTTTCTCCTGCTTCAACTCAAAGCTGACAATGGCTGCTATTTTCCTTTAGTTTGGCAGCAGCTTCTCGTCTTTCTGAGCCCAGACTTTGTTTTTATGTCACCGTTAGATCGTAACTGAAGCTGCTGACTTCTTGACATGTTTTTTTGTTGTTGTTTTTTTTTACCAAAACTGTAGCTGAATCACTTAGAAGTCTAAAAGTGAGATTTAGGAAATAAATTGACGTAAAACAAACATGGCTAACGAGGTTACTGAATCTTCAATAGCGAACCTAGTGTGGCTAAAATCCAAAATGTCAGACAAGGTCGGCTATATCAATTCAACTTTCTCACTGACTGAGTGACCTTAGTGATAAAGCTAGCCGAATATAACTACTTCCTGTATCCATTTCAAATTAAAAGCTGCATATATGTATATTTGAACGGAGTTTGAAGGACATTTGCCACATTTCTCTGTATTTTCTGAAGCTTCCTGCCTTGAATGTGTCTTTCTGGCATCTTTTTCTGACCGTGTTGGTTTCAGCGTTGACCTTCTTATTTCTCTTTCTTCTGCTTCCTTTTGACCAACTGAGAAAGTATTGTGTATATTGTCCCTTTAATAGCCTCCAAGGTTGCTGGCTCGACTGTTGTTGTTGTTTTCCCATGATCAAAAGCTCAAGGGCTCGACCTCGAAATCACCTCCGATATCAGTGTGACGTTGTCTGCGCAGGCTTCTATTCATGTTATCATTCTGCCCTCGAATGCATCTTTGCGTCCAAGAAGTACTTTGATTGTGCTTCAATCAAACATACACAGACTTATTTCAAAAGGCCTAATCACTCCCCCGACTCCCACTGGATGGAAATAAAGAACTTCCTGCGGGGTCGATTCTATTTTCGGCGTCCCTGAGCTTTCCTGTTTTCAGACTCTTGTTGGTGCAACATGAAAAGGCGTCCTACACAGCAACAGGTGCTGTCAAAAGTTCAGAGACACTGACCTGTAATTGACTGTGAGCCTCTCATTGTTTTGGTTCGACCAGTAACTGCCAACTTGTTCTCACCCCCCCCCCCCCATCCCCACCGCCACCCACTCCCCAAAACACACACACACACACACACACACACACACACACAATAATGACAGCAATGAAATAACTTTAATCCTTGAAATTGACAATGGGATTACAGTGTTAAAGAGCTTTGCCATCACTACTCCACTTCCTGCCCCCTCCGTGTCATCTGAACTGTTTCAAATCCGTTCAAAGGCAGGACTCTGTTGTGGCGGGAGCCCTCCTGCCGGGCTCATCCTCTGAACTGTAGCTTGACGTCTAACTCGAGCAGACGGGTTAACTTGGGCAAAAATTGAAGTCGGCACTACTGGAACTTATAAACAACGTGTTTTTCTTTCTCCTCTTTCTCGGTAATTGTGGGGCTAAAAAGAAAGAAGGGGGATGAGTCATATCTGAAATCATTCACGCACACCGGCATTGGTTACTTTGCCGTGATACTGAACAGGAAGCCGTTTAGACCTGCGGGTTACCACAACACCTGTCTATTACCATCTGACTTATTTTGCCAACAAATCCCAGGAAAAAGATGAAAACAAACAATAAACAGCTCCTAACTAGACCTGTGTATCCGGATATGAAGTGAGTCCTCTGCGAACAGCAGCATTAATGACAGGAAAGTTGTGCTGGCTTATTTCTTTCGTTACCAGGAGCATCGGCATTGTTTTGAGTCTGCTGCTGTACTCACGCAACACATGAAATCCAGTAATAGCTACAACCGCAGAGCCCAACCGTTATTTAGCCTTTTCAAGAATGAAACAATATTTGTGACTTTTTTATTCATGTATAGGCCGGGAATGTGGGAATTCAGTGGAATCAATTCATCTTTTATCATTAACTCAATGCAAATATGTTTTATTTAGTTTAAGTTTATTCAATTTAAATCTTCAATTTTAAGACCATTTCAAAACTGGTGAACATGAGTGACAGATTTCAAATCTTTGACTTGAGTGACTTTAGTTTGAGTTGAATTGATGAACTGCTGAGTGCTCACTACAGATAATTTGCATATTTACAGACACTAAAATTCATCGGATAACCCTCATTTTGTGGATGAACGTAAAATCCGATGTATCTTTAATACCTGTCAAGTCACAACAGTCTGTTGATTGAAGGTCAGTATTGAATTATCTAAGATCAGTTTGTAAGTTTGATACAGTTTTTGAATGAACTTAATTAAAGTTCGTAGATTGAAATTGAAGTTTCTGTGACTGTAGGTGTTTGATTTTGAGATCAAAACAGGACAGAGACAAAATAGACTGACTGTAGCTTTTTAAATGCCATTTTCTGCAAATAGAGTCTAAATAGATACCCTCAAGTTATCTAAATGTACAAAAGCATGTTAATGGTAGAACAAAATTTCACTAACTTTCGGAGAGCCATATAGAAATATACTATTTGCATTAAGTCAAGTAAATTAAAAGCCGATATCTACCTAGTGTTTTGATCTCAAATTCAAATGCTTAAGGACATAAATTTTAGTCTGCTTTTAACATACTTTTTAACATACGTCACAGTATATGAAGTTCATTTTATTGTTTTTTCCTTAACTTTTGTTTCTTCAGTTGTGTGAACACAAAAATTTAACCAGATTCAAAATATTTTACAGCGCGGGAACCAATAGGCTTCTGGGAGTGAGTGCCACCGACACAGGGGGGCAAAGTCAAACACATTCTTGGCTTCAGTCTTCTCAGCAATTTGTTGATAGTTGGAAAAATAAAATACAATGCCAGCTTTTAATGGAAAGCACTAGAGATTTATTTTGTTTCACAAAGCTGTGTGCCCCGCTTGAAAAAACAAGATGACTACATCCGATGAAATGTTTGTGCCTGAAGATAACTTGGTGAAAAAAAAGACACAAAAGCTTTAAGGATTCATTTGGAGTGGATGCCCCATTTTTTTTTTTTTAAACTTTGATGCTACACTTTAGAAATTAGCTGATGTAATGCAGATAATTCTGCAGGACCAAAAATAGTCCAGCGTTACAGTTGGATTTTCTTTACAAAAATAGCCTCAAAATATGTAAATGAATCCTCTAGTGTGACGAACAAGAAACATCAGGGCTGCTTTTCGGTGATCATTTATTTTAGAAATTAAGGACAACTCCAGATATTCATGCTTATACCATAAACATTCAGAATGCATAATAAACATGGTTCTACTATAAATTTAATTTCAAATCATAACGAGCCATTATTTGCCACAGTCTTAGCACCGCATCTAAAACAGATGTTGCTCTAACTGGATCCTGGAACGGTAGATTCTGCCGGACCAGAACCCCCCGGAGGACGGTTCTTCCGTGTCTTTTCACGTTGGAAAACATAAAATCAAGACGTTACGCGGGGAGTATGCTCTCGGGGCTGCTCTCATGCTGTGTAATTTTTCATTTATGCTTTTCTGCTCTCTCAGGAATCCAGTGACATCATCACGGCGCTCGATTTATGTTGCGAATGTTGTGTTTGCTACCGCTGCAGAAACACGGCGTCTCACATTTCTTCTTCTAACAGTATATCAGCCTTGAACCGAGCCCGGAGAGAAAATTGTTCACATAGCACGCATGTGTCATCCTCAACTGTTCACTTAATTCCTTTCACGTTAATGCGACGAGTCGAGGGACTTTTCCTCGAATTCCTTTTTACCCTTTGCTTCTCTTTCTCATACTTTTCGATAGTTTATTGCCGGCTGGATTGTGTTTCTAGCTGGAGCCCTCGATGCCTGCTAGCACTACAAACAACTCCATTCGCGTTTTGAAGCCACGGTCGAGCAAAGTTCTTGTGAAATTATCTGGCGCTCTGAAACAAAGATTGTGCATTGTGTGGAAAATAAAATGGAATATCGTAAAGAATAGGCTCCCTTCTTGCTTCCTGATTGGATTATAACATGAAAGAAATACTGAGACAAACACAAGTGAGACAACAGAAAGTAAATTTTATGCTCAGTGTGTTTCAGTAGGAAGTTTATCCAATACTTTTTAATGGTGGAAACTTTGTGAAAGTCAGTGCTTTGAAATCTCGCTGATGACTTGGTGACGGGATGGCAAAGTCGGTGTTGGCAGCTCAATCATTCAGGAGCGTTTGGAGAGATCTGGACTGTATCTTCTTGGTCGATAACTGGCTCGGACACAGCTGCATAGCAATGCTTCAATGCTGCCTGATGGGCAAACTAGGCCTTCACTTCAATTCCCACTTGACTGTAACGCTCATGTAGAGCTCAGCTAAAACCTAACGCTATTGCAGATACCGGTATTTATGAAGTTTTAGAACCAAAATCAAGAGACTTTTCAGCCCCTGCAAACATTGGAGTTTCTTTCAAGACATTTTTCGATGCCATAACTTTGATACCGTTTTTTTTAACAGTACTTTAATCGATAATAATTTTATAAAGTAAATGACCTTACACGCAGCGTCATATAAATCTTCTGGCGTGCAGTTTAGACAGGGAGAGAGTTGGGTTCTTCTCTCCAGCTACAATTATATGTCCCCTTCACGTATCAGATGCAAGATACTACGATTTACCAATGTTCCCTAAATGCCACATGCGATCAGCAGATTACCAGCAAGCTGAGAGGCCGAAAAATTACTGAATCGCAGGCTACTCAAGACCGGTACGTGGCCAAAACTTCGACAAAAAGAGTGAAATAAGATGTTATAATGTACAATTTACATCAGTTGATACTTAATAGAGACTATTTATGGAAATTGGTGGATGTAGCGTAGGTATGGAAATTTGGTACCAAGTGACAAGACGCTTTTTGATAGATAATACGGAAGCAATTTGTTTATTGCCATAAAGGTATCAAAGTTCAGTACCCAGCCCGAGCTGTCAAGCTTTTTTGCGTACTTATGATGCTGCGTATAGCAGATTTACCACTTATTGTTCTTTAATATAAACAAAAGCTTGACAGTCAGTATTTTAGGCGTAAAAAGGGGCAATTATTTACACTTTTTAAAGTTGTACATGTTGAATATGTGTACGAATGTTGGCTTCGAGATCAGCTTTCTACCCCATAATGTCAGTATTTAAAGCAGCAAAAAGTGAAGCTCAGCTGGTCTTCTCTCTACGATCCAAAACCTCCATCTTGTATCTGCTGCACGTCAAGCTCTTATTTATATTGGCCGGTCCTCCAATAAATCACAAGTGTAGCTTTTCTTGTGGGGATGAAGCTCAGGAAAGCAACACTCAGCGAGTCGAGAAGACGTACCGACTCGAATACAATTATTATCCGTCACTGTTCCTCATTGTTACCAGTTGAGTGGTTGAATGGACATATAATAACAGCAGCAGTGTACTTTTCACAGCAGGGGATGATGTACATTTCACGAAAGTTAGGGAGACAAGGAGGGTTCACTTTGGTCGAGCAGTCTTTTAACTGGACTAATGCCGAATGTGTAACAGTTGAAGTGGTAAATATCATGTCAGCCTCGCAAAATTGGAAAAGATGTGGAGATTTGTCACTGCAACCATGTACAAATGTTTTTGGAAGGAAGTCTGAGAAAGGGTTGAGTGCTCGGCCCAAAGCTGTTTTTACTCATTTTTTATAATTCGAAGCACTTCCTGTGTGGATCGTGTAAAGATGCCACCCTTGTGGTTTATTATTTATTATTGGTGCCACATCACAAACTCATCAAAGACTAACAATGTTTCTTTCCACCAGGAAAACCATCAAGAGTGGTGTCCCGGTGGCCCCGCGGTTCAAAACACATGCGAAGCGACCATAAAAATCTGGGTTGAAGCCTCGACAGATGCTGCAGTTGCATGTCAACCCCCATTTTCTCTTTCCATATTTCCTGTTTGCTCTCCATTGTCATGGATCTAATTAAAAAGGATAACGGGTAGAAAATGAAGAGCTGTTAAAAGTAGATCCCTTTTGTACTCAATTTTGTTTTGTTTTGATTTACTTTTTAATCCGAATCCTCTTGCGCAACATCAAGTTTATCATTTATTGAGTCCTTGTGACAAATACAAGTCAAGTACATTTTATTAAGAAAGCCTAAAACCATGGTTTTCTCAGAGGAATTTACAATTTGTGACAACATGTGATGGTATTAATTTAAATTAAACTTAATAAAGAAACTTAAATTCAAAATTATAACAGTTTTGTTTGTTGGTTCACCTCAGGAACATTCGTTTTGTTTTGGCGGTTTAATTAGCATATTTCCTTCATCTGTAATGAGCACATTTTATTAATTGATTATTCATTTTAATGTGAAAAAATTAACTCTTGAGCTCCAGGCTATATTTTGAAATTCCCACCTAAAAAAAAAATCCCGACACTCAGTCAGTAACAGCTCCATCATTGTATGTCCAACATGTAAAACTTTGGCCTCTATGGATAAGAGACCTTATACACTAAGTGACATGTATAAATGATCCCATTTTAGAATCTGGATAAGGCATCTGTTTGGCATATTTTCTTGATAGATTACATAAAAGATTAATACATGCACTGCTAAATAATTTGGTAAACCAACTGAGAATTAATTGTGAACAAATGGGAACAATTAATAATGACTGATACTGTCTCTTTGTTAATAAAAGGCACGAGACTGTGGCAAGTCCATATTTACCCGCGTTAGTCCCGGTTTGTCCCGATAGACGTGGATCATGACCCCACCCGTTCTATTTTGCATCCAAGTCTATCCGGGCCACTTCCACTGTGAAATCAGAGCAGCATTTCTGCGAGATGTGTGTCAGTAAGCTATGCGTTGAGAAAGCTGGGCGTCATTTATCAGTCTAGGCTCGCGGCCACTGGGACAACCAAACTTAACCGGACACCAGAGCCTAATCCGCACAGGTGTCTCTCTCCGAACCGCCAGCTGCTCCTGACATGCAACGCCTCCATTTGGGTTCCAGTGGGTGTCATCTGGGGGTAATAACGAGTCAATTCATTGATTCTTCTGTTATTATAGCTCAGTAGTGCCGTTTGGAGTTTGGAAAAGTCTCCAGCAAGATGAGACGTGTGAAAGTCATCAGGCCGAGCCGAAGCGTTTCAAACGCTGGAAAATGCATATAGCCTTAATGTAAGTAGGAAACCAGCCCCACTGAGAATACAAATCTCATTTTCAAGGCCAAATTGGCTGCGATCACAGGTTGTTATTATTAGAGTATTAAATAGAGATGAGCTTGAATTTAAGAACCGATAATATGAATGTTACAAATGCAAAACCATGAAAGCCATAGATTTTTTAAAATCTTTTTAGATTGATGTTTATTTTTCTAATATCAATACAGCAAAGATAATAGTTAATACACATAGTTATAAAACAACCTAAAGGCACCTTTAAAGATAACCTAAGAGCAGCCTAATACTAATCAAATATCATCAATAGACTTTAATGTGCCTTGAAATATTAGCAACCAAAACTAAAATTTATATTTTACCCGGTATAAAATATACCTTTTATGTTTTATATTTTACTCCTAAAGTACATTTTAAAAATGTTTATATGCTTGAAAATGTTTCACACATTTGAGAATAAACTTCTTTTTATTTGTCATTCCGAAAATGGAAATAATAGAAACAAACTATTACCGTTTCATGTCTTTAGCATTGTAAGAATAAATCCAACCAGTCAATCAAAACTCTTCATATAAAGTCCCAAACATCATGCTGGAGCCCAAAAAGCATGCAGCTTCAACTCAACCAAATCTTCAGTGGCCATAAAATGCCCAATGTACAGTAGGTGTTGATACATCTGACATGTGGCATTACCAAAGCAAACATGTGCCTTTCGCCCTCGACATCATTTTTCATTTCAAAGCAGAGATTAATAACAGCAGAAATAACAAGGCCCTCCTCGAAACTCCATTAGCTCACGCTCCACTGGGCCAGCACAGAGGAAATGTAGTTTGGGGATGGTCTGAAAAAAAACTCCCAGAAGTGCGGTCGTCTCACCGGGGCCCCCACCGTCGAGCGGCACAGTAGCCCCACTGTGACTGCTCCACCAACTCTGTGTACAGAAGTCATGTGCCGTTAACATTTCAACAGGTTTGTTTTATATCGCTTTGGGGATGGAGCTTTGTGGCGGGGGGTCTGGGGGGGGGGGGGTGAAATCCCATATGCATGCGGTATGTCTTCTGACCTCCCCTCGTTCAACATTAAATCACCCGCCGTGTTTGCTTGTGGTTCCAGAGACAGCAGCCACATCCGAAGATGGTGCTACGGTTGAGCGGAGGCGGTTGGCCTGAACCACAATGTGCCGTCTGTGCCGTTCACCTAGTTTCTGGGTTCATATGGAAGAGGGTCTTCCCGGTCTCGTCTCTCATAATCCCATTTATATCACGGGGGAAATATTTAGGTGACTTGTCCGGAGAAACCTGCAAGATTGATTTTTCAATCCATTATTTATGTCTATACCCACGGTTCATCCTGTACGGGCTCACAGCCCAATTTAAGGCGACGGTTAGGGTACACCAAGCAAAGGTCACTAGCCGAACACATGGCCAACACAGACAGACAATTTATAGCATCTCTAATCAACCCTAACTATGCCAATGTGGTTAAACTTTTGGGCGAAGCCAGAGTATCCGGAGAAAATGCAAACTCAAAAGGCCCGGCCGGCCAGCGGGTTCGAACCCACGACCTTCTTGCCATGAGGCCACAATGTAAGAATTTTTTCTTTCAAGTGTGAATTCATCTGAAAGGTTTGATGAAATAAGGGATGATCAGATCATCGACGTCTCGGTACCAACGGCAGTTTCTTGGAGGGTCAAATTGGCCCCTTTGATTGGCACGTTGTTCATGAATGTGTTTGTGTTTATTTATGCAAGCTCATTGTCACGTATTCTCAATCAAAGAACTTTAACAAGATGTGTTGAAAGAGTGCAGGGGTTTGAATATAGAAAATTCATTTTCAGAGGTTGAGCTGAAAAAAGTATTGTCCTTTTGTCCTTGAAACTTGCGACACAAAGCGGAGGTGGATCGTGTGTCTCTTGAAGTCTCCTGCCGGTTTGTATGTTGTGGTTTTACAGAGGTCATGGGCTTGATTATTTCTTGCCTGGGAGCCTCGACATCCTGGAAACTCTAGATCCAACAATCAATATATAATGTGTTAATGATCTTTAGAGGTCCTGGTAGGCATATTATTTTGGTGCCATTGGTTGCCGTTTCCCTCCGTTTTCAGTCTTTATGTAAAGTGAACCACATCTTGATTTTTAGCTGCATATTGAGCAGACGGATATCTTCAGCTCTCTGCAAGAAAGTGATTATCACAGAAATAAAGAGGCTCTTGAGGAAAACAAAAACAAACTCATGTGGTTTTTGCTGTTGACATTTAACTAAAATATTGTTAAAGCCTAAAGCTGATGATTCTTACTGCTTTACTAACCTTTTATTGGGGTTAAATTGAGCTATTCAGAAGTGTTTCTTAATGTGGTGTTGCATAAAATTTAAAAGATAGATAATCAGCATGTAGTTCAGGGTCTAAATCAGGTCCCTGTACTGGCAGCCAGTTACACTCGGGCTTCATAAAATAAAAGTTATAGTCATTTTAATGAACCGCATAGAGTCTGTCTGAGCAGATGTGGGTGTGAAACTTTTGTGGCATTTTTTTTTGTAAAATCTGAATAAACCTTTGGGGAAAATATTCCACGAATTTTCTGTGGCACCAGTTTGTCATCAAAATGAGTCCATGCCTGTATTTGAAAACTTTCAGTAAAACTCCCAGAAGCATCATTTATGAGTTATAGATCGAGGCAGATGTAGAAAATTGCCCCCATCAGTATGAGAAAACATCTTTTCTCTTCTGCTAATTCTACGTCTTTGAAACCAAACAAGCGCTAATTTCTCCGGGACAATAGAAAGAGCCATTAACTTAAATCTGTGTGAGGCCCTCATGTCCACAAATCATGCGTGGAAGGGTTAACTACTCGGGGTTAAATGAGAACCAGAATTGACCGTTTCAAGATGAGAGCCTCTGGGAGGAGAAAAAACTTGCCACACACCTGTTTGACCCTCTCCTCCTCATCCAACCCCCCCCCCCCCCCCCCCCCCTCCGAGGGAGCCTCGCACGCACCAGGTGTTTCCCATCGCACATGATGCGCGCCTCCGCTGTACGACCAGCTCTCCCTCTCTCTCCCTCTCTCTCTCTCTCTCCTGGCAGGAGCCAAACAATATGTTTTTTTGACACAATTCTCCGAGACTAAGCCGGCGTGCCGAGGATCTCACATGTTTCATTGAAAGGGCCTCCTGATCAGGGGTTTATCCACCGCCTGCAATATCTGGAGACTAGACCACAGGAAATCCCTAGCGAGCACGAGCACACAACTCCTATTCAACGGAGCGACTAGAAGCTTTATTTTTGTACAAAGGGGGTGTGTGTGTGTGGGGGGGGGGTGCCACACACACACGTATGGACGGCCGGACGGACCAGAGTTCGGCGCGTGTGTCCTTGTGGCATCGCATGCGTGGCAGGCATGCGTTTGCGAGTAATGGTTTCATGGGATCACGGCTGGTTTGGCTTCACATAAAGCCATTTACTCTCTCGGAGAGTATATTCTGCTTTTTAATTTAGCTAAGCCCGCAGAACTACCTGATCAAGCCCCCCGATTCACGCCGGGCTTTGGCGACCTACAGCACGGGGCTCACGCCTGGCGGCAGATATTAAGTCGTCGCCCCCCCCGCCCCCCCCCGAATGTTGTTCCAACATCCCTGAGAGTGTGAGGGTGCAGCGGCGTGCTGAGCGGCTGGAGGAAGGCTTTGAGGACTTAAAGCTATTGAGGTTCAAAACAGCGGCGCGAGAGAGAGAGAAACGGTCTTTTGTCCAAAGAAAACAGAAGAGGAAAAAAAAACTGACGAAGATGGTCTGAAACAATAGTTTGGCTTCGGTCCCTCACCTGTTACCTTTTAAAAAAAATATATATATATTTTCCATTTGTTTCTCGAGAGCCTCATTTCCTCCGAGTCTGGGTGACCTTCTCTCACCTCGGCCCCTCTTTGGCGTTATTAGCAGCAGGACGTCCCCCCACCCCCACCCCCCCGCTGCTGGAGGCGGAAACCCATTCAAACCAAAACGGGGGCAGGAAGCCAGTGTCCTGGTCACAATGCCAGCCGCTTCCAACTAAATTTGTCAGACAGTTCCTTTCAGCAAATTTTATTTGAAGGGAGACACAAGATAATAATCCAGGCAACTGCTGCAGCTACTGCAGTCGAGGACTGAACTTCTTCGGGGGCGACAGGAAGTGAAGAAAACCAGTGGCAGTGGCTTCCAAGAAAACTGAGGGGTTTGTGTGTGGGGGGGGTGAGGGGGGTCTCCACGAAAGTTTGCATCAACAGGAAATGGAATAGCCTTTGTCTTTTAACTTTTTGATGTCTCAGGAAGAAATTGACCTGGTTTCTGATAGAATAGAGCTGGAAAGGAGGACGTAAACAGGAATTGTTTGTTGACCTGCTTTGGTGCAGTTCAGTACAACGGTGACAAAAAAGTCAAAAAAGTCGTGTCCCGACTGCGATCTTGAGACCCAAGTTTCCCCGCACACCTCAGTTTGTGATCTCGGTGACTTCAGTTTTTAAACTGCGCCGACGCGGCGCTGCACAGCATCAGGCCACTGAGAGCTCATTGATTTACAGCCTGCTGGATGTGACCTCACAGAGGTTGCAGTTTAGCCAAGTTGTCTTCTGCCCCCCCCCCCCCCCCCCCTCCGCCGACGCCCCCATCCCGCCCCGCCACTGGTTCATGGTGAAAAAAAACAGCCTTGAATCTTGTAAAGGAATAAAACTTGTTCCATTTTCCAAAGCTGGAACATTGACTGTTGCTTTGTTTGGCAAAATGGCACACAAGAGCTTTCAAATGGTGTTTATTTTTCTAGTGACTCTTGTCGGAGGTTGGTTGTATGGGATAAAGTCGTGTTGCGTTACGTCCAAAGAATTCACATATACACTTGGATCTTGGATTACGATAAAAAACAAAGTGACACAGAGCTAAAAAAAAAAAAAAGAAAAGAAATTATTACAAGTAGCATTCTTAGATTGTCCACACTCAGCCAGAAAAATGTCATTTTCTCCTCATATGTGATGCAGATCTGATGTCTTTAATCAGTGTCATGAAGTCAGTTCCAATCTGGATGTCATCAATTTGACATTTAACAAGTGCTCGTGTAATGTTAAAGTAGAAAGTCAGATGTCTAACTTAAGTGCTATAATTTACATAGTAGTAATACTGCATTTCTTTAAAGCTGTGGTTCTCAACTGGTCCAACCTCACTGCCCACATTTTTCCTCGGTCGTTAAGTCGCAGTCTAAATATCTGAAATTTTTACACATTGAATTTTATTTCACAGATAAATAGCGCGCTAGCACACGATGGTAAAAACATGACAAACAAAAAACATGCAGCAAAAGTGGAAATAGGGCTAAAAAGCCAATGAAATATAAAAGGAGACTTATCGTGAATTAAGAGCATCGTGCTTTTCAAACAAGTTTGACCTCGTGATCCCCGTTTATATGGAAAAAAAGACAAACCCATCTTGAACTCAATAATCGGCAAAACTTTTCTTGAACCAAATAAAAACGCATCTTAAGCTAAATCTGCGATCGCTGACTACCGATGTGACGACGTTAGTTTTTGTTGTTTTTGAATGACAACGCTGGCATGACACGGCTACTGTATTCAGGCTGCATCCTGGGAAATGTATGTCCTTCAAAATAAAAGTGCAGCATTAGAAATGTAGTCGACTTCAAAATAAAAGTGGGACTTTTTTCACTCTACTGTTTTTCTGTTTCACGGACACACCACAGATTCACTGTTAGAAAGTACGTGTATCGGTACTCCGTGTCAGCAAGTATCCAAATGTAAGTACTTGTACTTGGTCTGAAAAACGTGGTATCTGTTGTTTGCTCATTTCTCCTGTTACGTTTTCAGATGGAGGAATAAGAGTTGTTGTGGTGTGACTGTCTGTAGTTGATATATAACGTTGTGCCTGCAATCACCATTATCATATTCTCCGTCAATTAATTATATTGTTCCCCCCCCCCCCCCAAAGTCTCACGATGTAAAGTCTGTCCACAGTCCTCTCAGTCATTTATGGTTGCTCACACCCTTCAGGCAAAGCATGTGTTTTGAATCTCTTGTGTAATTTCTCCCGCTTCTTTTCTTCCTCTGGAAAATGTCTAACTGCGGGCCGAGTACATACGTGCGCCGTAGTTACGTTAGTCCTGTTTTCATTACGTTAAATACAGTCGTGTGCGTCGACTCCCTGACAAAGACCGAAAAAGACAGCGTGTATGAGTTTATGAGATTGCCGTTGTCTCAAGTAACCGTACCTCATGCCAATTATGCAAAAGCTGTAAACACAACCGGTAGGATAATGATAATAGGAAAAATATGCCCCAGCTCTCTTTGAAATAACAAACGTCTTTCAGCCCAAGAATGAGAATCCCAAAAAACTGTGTGAATATTAAACAAGAGGACAAGCTTATATAAGCATCCTAAAAGTCCTACCTGTTGTCATAGACTGTTTGCAGAGGATCAAAAAATTCTCAGCCAATAAAATTTCTCCACGAGTTAGTTTGGTTTTGCGAGATAAAGTCACTCAAATAATCCCGTCATTAATTAGAAAATTAGCTTCAAAAGGATGTGTTTTTTTTTTTTTTTTGGGGGGGGGGGGGGGGGGGCGTATCCGTTTGATTGACATGCCTGTGATGCAGTCAGGTTATGGCTACCGGTGGGCGGGACGTAGTATCGTCGGGTTTCCAATCAGATGGAGGCAGATCGACCGCTCGCTCCTCCCCCCCGGCTCGTCCAAATATGGTCACTTCCTGCTCCGAACCACTAACAACTAGCAAGATGGCGCCGACCAAAAAGGCTTCATTAAGGCCGTTCACAAAACCGACGGCTATTTGTCATCGTATTGAAGTGTTCACGCAAAGAGCTGACAAACGACCATTTGTAAACATTGACTTCAGTCATCACTGAGAGAAGCACAAGTTTCACACGAGGACAAAGTTATAGCCCACTTTTCGTGTGAGCTTCATTCAAACAAGGCACTAAATCATCAATCTCTCTCAGATGTTCCTCCAAGAAACTAAGGAAATGTAAGTGATAAAAAAAATAAATGCTAGTTCAAGAGCTATTAGGATACCGTATGGAAGAAGAAGAAAAAAAAAAAAAGATGACAAACATGTGCTATTAATGACCAACATCTGCGTTGTCAAGAAGGCGTTTTTCCTATTGGAGCCTCGCGTATGAATCAAAGACACGTGCGTGGCAGAGGGTTGAGTTCAGCCAGACGTTGCCTGGCACTTTGTACCGGGCATGCAAAACAACCACGGTCTGCTGAAGACTCGTCACTCGACACGGGAACAGCTGCCCGCCGAGTCAATTCCAAGCAGACAAGGAGGGTTTGGTAAACTGCTGCTATCCCAGAATCAGGTTTCTCAATCCCCCCCCCCCCCTCCTCCCCCCTCCCCCCCCCCGCCGTCGGTGTTTGTAGTGAATCACGTTGTGTGCCCCCCCCCCAAACACTCCCCTTCTTCGAGGTGACTGCTTGTTTCATCCTCAGTTTTACTGTTAAAAAAGCAGAGCAGTACCCTGAATGCGCAGATCTTAAAGTCGGGACGTCGCCGGTGGAATCGAGACTCAACCGTCAGAAATAATTGTTAAGAGTTGTGAATCGAGGTAAAAGACCCCACGTAGCCAAACGGCCGCAATATTTCGACAACTTCCTGGTAACAATTTTAGAAATTGTTCAGACTTGCATGAGAAGCTCCAGCTTCCTCGTTCATCTCGGCCACTGCATTGACACAATAGCGCAAATTAAACATGCAGCGTCATCTGGCAGCATAGATGAACCAGGCTTCATTCTGCATTAGACCTTTTTTCACGGCAGACATCGAGGGGAAAATGCAGGTGTGTTACCGATGGATCAGTTCCATTATGTATCCCAGCGATACAACACCTGCACGAAGACATGGTAGTCTAATTCTACCGATACCGGGGTCAGACTAAAATGAGACGTCATCTCCGTACTGGCATTTGTGGCCACACATTCAAAACAATGAGGAGCCTTTGCATTTTTTTTTATTAATGCAGTGCAATAGTAGTCTGCACAGTTTCAAGCGATAAGGTATTATGGCAGAAGATGTTACACAAAATAAAGCCAAACTACGTAAAACAAAACAAAAAAGAATTGCTCACCAGTTGTAATCTGCGAAATAGCAGATCGAAACCAAGTGAATGGATGGACTGTAAATGAGAGGGCTTTTCATTTCGTCTGGTTGGTAAAAGCGCCAGCAGAAAGACAGTTAGTGCGCTGAACTCTGGGTAACAGACAAAAGGATTTATATCCCGTCGCGTCTTGGGATCCCGTGACGAGCTGGGGGAAGTTACGAAGAAAGGAGGGGTTGGGGGGGGGGGACGTCTGTGCTTCTCTGCTTTCGCTATTGCCACAGAGACGAGCTTCATATTTGAAATAGACCGGCCGATCAATTGTCGAATTTCAGTCGGTCCCGTGACGTTTTGCTGACCGATGGTGAAACGATGATTACTCCATCCGTGGCAGACTTTAGCGACTGTCAGGGCCGGCAAATAATCCACTCTGAATTATGGCGATACTCGATATCTTATCTTGGCGGGACCTTCAAGACCGCACTGAACACGAGCAGGTCAAGTGATACGACGTAGGACATCCCGACAGCGATGCGTTCATCACGCGTTATGTCATATTGGACAAACATCTTCCCAAATTGGTGGTTTTGCACGGATAAAACATGCTGAGCTCGTATCATCGTTACCATTTGCATGAATGTGTTTTGCACATGCTGACGTTCTTCTTTCTGAAGGCCCGGAGAATATTACAAAATCAAGTCTTTTGAAATCCCCCCCTGCTGAAACCCAGTTGACATTATCTAGATTTATTATTAACATCTGGTATTTTTATCCCTATCATAATACCTTCATGTCAGAGATATGAGCGTTTTGTCTCTTTGTGATGGTTTGCCATGAATTCTTTTAACAGCCGACACAAGAAGCACTTACGATCTCGCTTTCGAACGTACGTACGGAGACGCCTGTAAAACTATTGGCGCACCTGTTTCTCAGAAAGATGGACTGGCTACACGGTACATGTATTTCCAGTTTCAGCCAACATGTTTCAGCTTTAATCTGCAGCAGAAGATGGCACATGGTTATGAACCAAGTTGGCTCCAGACAGACGGGAAACGGATGCCAGCTGCAATAATCTCATTCTGGATCACAATCTTGCACACCAAAGCAAAAAAAAAAAAAAGAAAGAAAATGGGGCAAATTCCTAAAAGCAGCTTCCCACATCTTTGGACCCCTCCGAAAAAAATGGCACCAGGACCGTGATGGTGAACTTCTCCAACTATCCGATCTGTTTCTTATCAGTGTTTCGATTGAACTCGATGGCTCTTCTTGGCATGACGGCGAAAGCAGAATTCTCGAGTGACATTTCAGCTCTGCGAGGACACGCTGTAGTGACGGATCCCAGTTTTTGGTGGCTTCTGTTGTGAGATGCAAAAGAAGAAATCTCTTCCTGCTCCACTGGATGAGGTTGACGGTTGCAAGTCTGTGGCTGACATTGCCGAGGGCGTTCATGCATGGAGGGACGAG
Organism: Embiotoca jacksoni; assembly: GCF_022577435.1. Lineage (NCBI taxonomy): Eukaryota > Metazoa > Chordata > Actinopteri > Embiotocidae > Embiotoca > Embiotoca jacksoni. The sequence continues at coordinate 733,537 of NW_027185398.1, forward strand.
TAGCGTGACAGTCAGTTGTGGCACCGTGTGTTTTGTATTTCATGGGTTTTTTTTTAGTTTGGTGTTTTTTTGCAGTTGGACCACAATAACTACCCAAAATGGGATAATAGAGCATATTTTACTTTTAGTATTTTTAGATTATAAGTCCTGTACGATTTCCAAATGGCTTATTCCACAATTAAAAAAAATAATAATAAAAACAAAAAGTCCTGAGCAGTTACAAGGTTTTATGATGTTTCCAAAAGACAAAAAATCTGATGAAGAAAAGCGGCCAAAAAAAAAAAAAAAACTTGGAAAGAAAAATCCCATGATAAACACGACTATGCGTCACCAAACACTAGTATAGAACTTTAGCATGAAAGCTGCCAGCACACGCAGCTGCACTACATTCAAACGAAGCCCGTCGTGAAGACTTGTGTTGAGGATTACTCTCGTTGCTCCAGTCGAAGTTGTCTCGTGGCCAGCGGCAGAAAAAGAATGTGGTTCTTCTGACTCCTCGCCGAACGTCTTTCGGCATAATGAAGTAGAATTAAAGTGCGTGCGCGCTCGGTAAACGCATTTTTGGATGAATGAAATATGGGGCCGTCGTAAATCAAAAACCCCCTTCACACAAACTCAAGGTATGCACTTAATATGACATGCGAGAGTTTTCTCAGCCCGTGGAGCTCTACCAAACCGAATAAACTAACGTTTGAGTGCGATGGGATGTTCCAATCCAAACTAAGAGCAGGGTATTTAGCGCAAAGCATGCATGGCGTACCCTGTAATCCTCTCTGTAACTCGTTAAACCCAAACACTATGCTGTCCCTCGTTAGAGAATTTGAATCCCTTCATTCATGCTGCTTTTCTATTAGGTTTTGCTCGTTGGATTTGGTTTGCGTTAGGGATGGGCATTTCAAGCAAAACTACTGTGCGAAATTAGCTCGTATTTTTTTTCCTTCACTCTAATGAAGTGTGCTGAGCGGTGGAAGGCTCGTACGCCAGCTTCACTGCACCTCGTCATTATTTTATGTTTTTCGAAGTTCCACACACAACTCTCTGACGGCTGAAGTTGTTTTTTCCACGTTCGCATCCGGGGACATCTAATAACCGGGATAGTTTTACCTGCAAAGCTCCGGACCCCTGAAAGCAGCAGCATCGTCTTCTTCTTCACTCTGTGCTATTTAATGGCGGCAGCTTCCAGGCGCATTACCGCCACCTGCTGACGGGAGCAACACATTAAAACCGGGTGCTGGAAAAAAAAAAACGGGGGAAATAAGGAAGAGCGACAGTCGCACATACGAACCAATTTTGTAGATTATAACGACTGTTGGAATATTTGAAAATTCGTGCCCCATCCCTAGTTTACGATGCGGCAGATCAAGCGATATATGGCAACAGGGGAACCTATAAATGTACAATCCTCTAAAATGCTCCAGACTCCGACTTCTCCTGTTTAAAAGTACCGTGCAGCAGAGCACCGTCAGTTTCGCCTCATCCCTGTGAAGAAACAGAGCGTTGGCCACAGGACAAGCAAGTCCCTCCCACTCCCCACCCCACCACCCCCCCCCGCCGTCGACGTCCAAACATCCAAATCAACCTGTCCCCAGGTGCTTCGTTCGCCTCCTTCCTCTGAGTGGCCCACTTCCTCTCACCCCGGCGATCTCTCTTTGCGGCTCGGAAACAAACGTCTCTAGCAGACTCCGAGATATACTCTTCGCGGTTTGTGCAGATCTCATCCTTGACAAAGGGGGCAGAGGGAGCAGGGAGCAAAGGGAAACTTATCACATGTGCGAAATGAGTCTGAATTCTTGCCCCTCGCACTCAGCAGCCAGTTTTATTAAAGTGTGATCCAGCGAGTATAAAAAAAAAATATAAAAAATCTCGCTGCTACCACATGCGGTGGCCGAGGTCCAAGGCAAACACTCCCACCGGTGTGTACACCAAGACAGATGACTATAGGACTCAAGGCCTGGCTAGCACAACGTAGCCCTATTCAGTATTTATTTTCACAGTTCAAAGCACTGGCAGCAGCCCACTTAGTGTCTGCAGTCCAGCCCAATGCACCCCTGATTGCCACAGTGAGGCTTCGCAGCCCACAAAGTCGTACACTGTAGCTTGTGCCAGCTACTAACCCCACATCTGCAGTACCTCGAGGAGCGGCGAGGCAGCATCCAGGAGGGGGGGAGGTTTGAGGGTAGGCTTAAGGGTGTAGGGGGGTAAAAGGGATTCCACTGAAACCACACTTTGCTGTGGCTTGAACGGCTGCTTTTGAGCAGCTTGGCGCGATCACACGAGCCACATTAAAGGACAAGGTCTGTTATTCACCAGGGAATTGATAAGTAATGTTTCACAGGCCGCCGAATCTGAGCGGCGAACCTTTGTGCCCTTGGCTGTGAAGTTTATCACCGCACTAACTCGATACCGTCTCACCCGCCCACACGGGGCCCGACTCTATAAAACCTGCGTGATATACAAGCTACCGTATGGAAATCGAAGGAGGATCCCGGGTTATATGGGGATGCAGATGTGAGCTGAAGTGTCTCGAGTTTCTTTTGGGATTTTTTTTTTTTTTTTTTTTTTTTTTTTTTTTACTGTCTGGGAATTCCTCGTCTCCTACGGATGATTTCCTCAGAGGGATGAAAGGTGGAAAAAAAATCTGTTCAATGATGAGGAAAATGTTGCGGAAAAACATTTAAAAAGTGATCACTGGAGAGGATGGAGAACAAGCTCTGCTCACAGGGGTGCGATCAGAAATCTAGGTCAGTTAATTTTGTTCAGATCAGATTTCATTCGCCCTCATCTGTACTGCAAACATGCACAGACTCAGGTTTCATTCTGCTCGCATTAACGGCTCAATATTTGACCAGAGTTTTGCCGTATTGCGAGTAAACGGCCAATGATGACTCTCTATTTCAATATTCAGAGGCTTAACTCTAAATCTAGCTCTCACTTTATATGTCCCACTTTGTAGATGATGTGTATTTTATTTCAAACAAGACGCTGTCTATTATTGAGAACATATTAAGAACAAAAAATGGAAATATGGAGCTTTAGTTTATAGTTATTGGCTATACTATTTATTGCCACATAAAAGAGTAAAAATCAACTTGAAGTTTCATTTAATGTTCAAGTCCAATTCACTCTTTAATGGGAGATTTGCATGAACACAATAAACAAAACACGCAAAAAAAAAAAAAACGCACTGAACACCAAGTGCCAAAAATATCTTATGCTTGGATGGCAGTGACTCGAGTTGCATCCAACATGTTGTTTTTCAGCAATATTAATCCAAATTATTGTTTCAACCTCCAACTGATTTTATGCATTTTGTATTTTTTGACCAAACACTGTGTTCTTGTGCTTCGCTGACTTGACCCCAGAGAGTCCTTCAGCTGTATGTAATGGGTAAGAGACTAAATCAGGGTTTGGCCAATGTACACATACACCCCCTGCTTTTACTACCTGGCTGCTCTTCGTGTCTCAGTCTGGACACTGTCAGTCCCAGTTTCGAATGCTCCATTTGAACTGAGGGCTGTTGTTCACAACAAGCTCATCAACTTCGCCGCGTTGGACCGCCTCTTCGTGCTTATTAATCTGGGCAATAAGTAGTGCCCGACCGCAGGGACCAGTAAAGCTGTTTCTCGCTGCTTGGTAACCGTTCTGTTTTTAGGATTTTTCCAGAATAACTGCACCAAATTGTTTGACTATTTAAAAACTTTGGTGTCAATTTTTTTTTTTCTTCCCAAAATTTGTCTTGATACAGTACTTGTAGGACATTTCTTCTCTTTAAACTGGTTCTGAAGTGATACCTGTCAACAAACCTGCACGACACTGCGTGGAAACACAAAGCGGGAACTCAGTCTTGTATTACAAAATAACATCTCAGCCCTTGAACGTTGATACATACATATTGTAAAATGAGATTTACCTTTGTTGGGATTTATTTTGTGATGATTCCGTATCATAGATTTGGGAACTATATAATGGGGTGCGCCTTAGCTGAAATGTTGATCTTGATTGGGATTGGGCGAAGTGATATGTGGTGAGGTGATGAGGTCATGTTTTGGTAGGTAGTTCGATTGTTCGATGTGGTTAAGGAGGAAGATTGAAGAAACGGTGTCACACAGAAGAGGTTCTCCCCGCGGTTTTCTTAACCCATAACCCGAAAGTACGTTATCTCAATAAACCGTTTCATTTATAGTTAACGCTATGGAGTTACCAGCGTTGCAGTATCTTCCTTGGACTGTTGAGGAGACAATGGGTCATTTGCTTCCTGCCCTGCATGTTGTAAAATAATCCTTTTATCTTAAATTACTGTTCAGAAATTGTATTAAAAGTCCTGAGAAGTGACTATCTACTCGTATCTTGACACATTTTGATGTAATTCAATTCAGTGATGACAAGTTTGTCTGAAAAAATTCTCCAAAAGTTTTCCCACGAAAAAATCAAAACAGTCTCACCTTATTCCAGACCTTCCAGCTGTGTCAGACGTCAACAGATGGAGTCCAGCTCGGTTTCTATTATGATTTCATTTTAAAAAGCTTTGAATCGTTTGGCAAACTGATGTTTTTCGAGGTCAAGAATACGTTTTAATGGGCCACCCCGGGGTAACGACACTTTCCATGAACTGCAGAGTCCTTGGTTTCCGGCTGGAGGACTGTTGTGTCTCTACCCTCGTTTCCTGTAAACTGTCTACTGTTAAATCTTATATAAGGGCATAATCTGCCTCAATGGTAGTTTAAAAGAAGGACATTTTCTGCCTTAAGTTTTTTGCCGTTCATCACACTTGGTCAATATCAAGTCTTCCCTCCATTTGATACGTTCCTCTTCAACACGTGGCCTTTGAACCACATGCTGTTCTCTACACTGCCAGTAATGGTCATGAACATGAGAAGCTGCTTGAACATGCTTGTGACGGCATCCTCCCGCTATTCCCTTCAAAACCTCAAAAGGCAATTCCTTATACAAGACTTCAGAATTGTACTTTGAACAAATAAAAAGAACAAAAACAGTGATGGGGGAAAAAAAAAAAAAAAAGGCGGAAGAGCACAGTATTTTTTACAAGATGAATCGGCGGGGGAGCAGATGATTAAGAGCTTGTACCCCATGTACGCCCTTTCCTGTCTGTTGGTTTGAGGGAGGCATGATGCCAGGACAGAAATCTCAAGGATTAGATGGTAATAAATTGGTGATGAAATAATCCTGTTGGGCAATCCCATTTAAAGTCGACGGGAAGTTGAGTTTCCCAGCACTGTGTGTCAAACAGAAACACAATGCTTTATGGACATGATGAGTGAGCCTCATTGAGCCCCTCCATAACAAAATGCAGGCGGACTGTACGGCGTTCTTTGTTTGAGAGTGACTAATTTTTGACGGTGGATTTATCATGAGCAACAAAACTAGATCAAGATAAAGTTACAACAGCTTGATTTGCAAATTAATTTTATGACTTGAAAAAAGATGGAAGATTTTATTTTTCGTTAAATGTTTATACAGCCGTGTTCATTCTGAGGAAACAACACAGTCTGCAGCCTTGCTGGCAGCTCGGTGAGGCCGTGCTTAGGCCAAGCTGGCTAAATGCTAACATCAACATGCTAACAATGACAATATGGCCCCCTGCTACAGGTTTAGTGTGTTTATATTTATGGTGTTCATTATCTTATTTTTAGTATGAAACCATGTTTGGTATTTAGCACAAAACATGAAGTTGATGGGAGTGTTGTTGACTTTGCAGGTATTTGGTCATAAACCAAACTATCCAGAAAAATTTAAATTATGAGCCGATTATGGTGCTACGGGAAAGTCGAAGGTTTTCCAAAATTATAAATAATCTTAATGGGAACGGAAATGAATGAATAACATTTCCATGGCAGTCCGTTCAGTCATTGCTGAGGCTTTCTTGACTTTAAACTGGCGCTTGAGGAAAAGTAAAAGGAATCACCAAAGTCATTTAAACTCATCGTGTAGAAACCATGAATATCTTTATAAAATGTTGTGCCAAGTCTTCAATTAGATGTTGGGATATTAGGACAGATAAGTGAAAACGTTGGTAGTGCAAGAGAAAAAATGATAATCAAATTAGGATTCCTGTATGGGAACGATGAACGAATATCTGTACCAAATTTTACAGTAATCCATTGAATAGTTAGAGATATTTCACTGAAAAGCAAAAATCTAAAGTCTCACACTTGTGGAACGATTGTGGAATCAACGGCAGGATTCTTCTTTCGTGGTTGTTGAGATGCGAGTCTGGATTTAAGTGGTAAAGACTTGACAATGTGCAGCTGTTAAGAGCCTCCATCATGCCTCCTGTAGGCCGCGTGGATCTCTAAAACGCAGTCGCCCGCAATAGCACATTTCCTATCTTAAATATGTAAACGGTGGTACATGATATTTTACACAAAATGACAGTAAAACCGTATAATCCCATATCACAATCCATCTGCCAAGTCCGCCCGACGCAAACAACAGGAAGTGGCTTGATCCAGACGGGAGATTTCACAAACTGCTATGCCAGAGTAACCTATAAAAGCTATGTGATGGGCCCACAGTGAGTGACGGCTGCGCAAAATGCACATAATTTTGCATGAAGCCACCAGCCCACCCACAGCAAAATATATGGCATCCAGATCGAGTGCTTGTCCCATTTTTTTTTTTTTTTTTTTTTTCCCCCTCAACAGAGCTGATCTTTGTGAGGTTTGTTTGTGTTTAAAGCTTCTCTGAGATCAGATAGCGTGCGTTATCGCCCACCATGTGGTTTGATTTGTACAAGTTCATAAACGTCCATTGTTGGAGAAAGTCGCGCAGTTAATCACCAACAGTCGCACCGTAATGCACGCGGCCGTAGGATGCGCTCATGTTTGGAGCATTTAACCGTGTAAATGATAATGTTCTCACGAGCCCGTTGGGAACATAACTATTTAAGGCCAAATTTGTGACCTCCTGGGAAATATATTTAGCAACTTTAAGTTCCACTGTGTTCAACCAGCTGCTTGCTAACTTTGCCTATTAGCTGTTTTGTGCTCGCCGGTCAGTGGACGGTGTGTTTGTCGAGCTCGTTTGATGGAAAGCGATGCAGGCTGCACCTGAAAATGGGGTTCACGAGAGTTGTGAGCCAAAACAGTGATGTTGTGGGATGTAAAACCAAAACAATTAGCTGAAAGATGCTAAAAATGTCCTGTGGAGCTGAAGCAGATCCCACTGTTCTGGTTGCATTATGATGGGTAACTTATTTATTTTTTTACAAAGTTTTCAGGCATGTATGGTTTTTGTGTTCTTCGTACTATACTACTAATTTACAATATATCTTGTTTACGGGCATACTCTATGATTGATAGCATTCACATTGAGCATAGTTATTTGATCCAGTTGTTGAATATTGAGAATACAGATTTAAGTAAAAGTACAGAAGTATCAAAAGTAAAAGTACCCTTTACGCAGAATATATTTTCTCAGAGCTGTAAATTCCTATCGGTGCAAACTCAAATCACTTGTTTCTCCAAAAGTCAAAACCTAAAGATATTCCAAAAAAATGAAAACAAAAAACTTAAATTTGGGGGAAAAAAACAAATTCTTTTGTTTTTGTAAATTTTATTTGTAAAATAATCAATTATTAAATATGTTGGCGATAGCTCTCTATCAAGCAACTAATCTATCGATCAAAAAAATGCATTTCAGCAAACAGCTTATGGTTATAAAACCAGATTTTACAACCTCGACCTTTCTCCCGATGCAGCAAAGATGAAAGTTTTCTGCTGAAAAAGATTTCTGGTTGAGGTACGACTTTAAGAATAAAAACCTTGCTCAAAGACACATCAGTAGGGACACGTGTGTTGATAACCCGACCTTCCCGGGACCACTATATGAAATACCCGTTTAATAGTGTATAAGTTGAGTGCGTGGCACAAGCCCCCATAGTCATAACAGAAGTCCATGACATCAGAAATCATAAAACCCGACTCATGCTATGCTTACATTACTGTCATAAAGCAGACTCCCAAATGTGCCTTATCCCACAGACTTTTTCGTAGAGCTTCTTGAAAATGTCGACCCCCCCCCCCCCCGCCCCTCCCGCCAAAAAATTGGCAGCAGACGTACCGAACTCTTGTTTGGGAATTTGGAACAGTACAATCCTCAACCCTTCATGGGTCTGTTATGATGTGCAAGTTGTTGAATTTATCTACGTGTGTCCTCAATGTTTGCTGCCATAAATACTGCGGAGCGCTGGAGCTGCCCCGTCGCACTGCAATCCATCACTCCCACCACCGGCTCTGTGTTCATGGCAGCACAGTGGAGGGGATGGCGCACCTCCAAAAGGATGATCTAATGACGCTAAATCCACCCCGATTGGTTCGGTTAAGTGGGTGATGACAAAGCTGGCGAGTCTGTATGCGATCATCTAATTATGGAAACACATCATTCAATAAGTCACGCAGGAGAAAACAATAGGGAAGTTTCAGTTTAAAATGAGACGTATTAAAAGAACCCACAATATACTCTTCTTGTAAATACGACAAACCGAGAAGAAATGTTGCTTTAGCAGATAACGGAAACGTTTATAAACTTCGCATTTCAATAGCGGTTATCAGAGTCCGGTGAGCTTTTCAGCCTCTTTTAAGTCATTGTTTTGGTCCCGCTGTACATCGGCTGCAAGGTTTCTCATTAATGCCATTTCCACATGCAGCAGGCAGATGTTTTTAAGCAAAGAATCTCTATAAAAAGCCACCGTGATCTACCAGCAGTATCCGTGTGTTACATGTGACGTGCAAGACACAGTACACAAAGTGTCATTAGCAACGTGATATACCCAAGTGAAGCAGAAAAGCCTCTTGGTAGTTTTTAAATGAAACAGCATTTTAACCTTTACCAGGCATTCGTTCCCTGCATGGGGTGCAGGCTATTTATAGAAGGTCGTTAAACGTGGCACATTTAATGGAGACGCCGGCCAGAACTACTATGGGATGTTACTGTTTGTGTCGACACTTAATTTGTTGGAGCTGCAGTGGAGAATTTGTTCTTGAGCAGTTTCAGCCACATCTGTATAACTGACTTAGTTTTGATAAAGGCAAAAAAAAAAAAAAAAAATCGATCTCACTCTGCCTGGCGGTCAGAACATGAAGACTTCATGTATTTCAAATTTTTTTGCCAAGTATCTCTAATCCAGAGATTTTATTTTAAACTTGCAGTTGTTGAGCTGTTTGTTTTTTTCCTGATACAAAAAAAAAGAAAGAAAAGAAAACGACTTTGGGCTTAAAAGGTCAAAGTTGTTAGCTGGAACAACTTTAAACTGCTTTCTTTACTGTTAGGTGGTAGCCTGATGGCAATTATTTGAGCTGCATCGTTACAATTATTTAAATGATCTCCATCTGCATATAAAAACCGCTGGAAGAAACTAACAGAAATGTCATATTTCCATCATTGTTTTCCACCATTTGAAGTCTGGCGCTCTTTTGGTAACGTCATCTTGTTCTTGTTCTTGTTGTTCTTGTTCTTCTTCTTGTTCTTCTTCCTCCAACAACCAATGCCAAAAAATGTCTCCTCGTCTTTATAAGGTGTATCATTAAACGATGATGAGGCTTTATACTATCGTGGCATGAAATTAACATTAGAAGAGAATTTAATCGTTACTCTAAAATTGAAGACATTTTTTTTTTTTTTTTAAATCCTGTTCAACACGAGCTGCCAGTAAAGAGCAGAGCAGTAAAAGTAAAGCAGAACCGTATTGACGCGTACTCGAGTAAACTGCGCTCTGTTTTATTTGGTTCATGTTTTGGCCAGAAAAAACCCTTCAGAATGAAACACTTCACGTTTATTTTTTTCCCTTTCAGAGTCTCATGAGCAGTAAACACCGGCGGTCAATGTTTCTTTGATCTCATAAAACAACCCAGTGAGCTTTTCACTCATAACGTTATAAAATGTCACCGTATACGAGCTGCCGCGGCGGTCACCACCCACACACGCGCTCCCTCCTCATCATCATCATCATCATAATCGTCGGTGGCGGCGGCGCGCGGCTGTTGCACTTCCTCTCCCGGTGCCTTGTGGGTACATCTGTGTAACCCGTATAATACGAGCTTCTCCTGCAGGGAGACGTGTGGAAACGGCAAAGCTTTCCAGAGGACTTGCGGAGGAGGAGGAGGAGGAGGAGGAGGAAGAGGAGGATGAAGAGGAGGAAGGACGTGCTGACAAGTTCAGTTCCGGGCAAATTTTTTTGGATGAAATATTATCGGGGTAATCTTCGGTCAAATGTTTCTCGGTATAAATGAAGATATTCGGACAATAACTTCTGCCCTTTTCTCTCCGCCATGGAAGAACGGACACTTCATCTGTAACTGCTCTTATTCTGAAAAACTTTTACATGAGCAGCATGAAATCAATGTCTTTTTTTTTTCACATCATATCCAGTCGAATTTTAATTATTTTCAGAGTCTTTTTCCCCCCCCTACTTTCAGTCTTGTTTACTTTCTCCACCGTGGACCGATTCATTCATACTGTAAAATCATGTGGTTTACTTCTGTGCATTTTAAATTTCACTTCTCTAAAAAGGAGACTTCTTTTTTTTTTTTTTTCAGCAAAATCCATGCCTCACATATGTATAATTACACGCTTTCAAGCATGGAAACCGACCCACAACCGCAGTTTTCTATTGTTGGCCGATGTGCAGCTTTACTAGAGCGATGGGGGACTTTGAATTGGCTCGCCCGAGAGTCTGTCAGGGCCTGTTGAGTGAATGGATAAAGCTCCTGATTCATAATGCATGTATTCATATTTTTGAGTGACATTTGTAGTCAGGGTTCTTGTTATTTGAGGTTTGCTGCATTTCGATTGGACGCTGGTGAACTAACTTTTTTTTTTTTTTTCAACCTTTTTTTCTTTGCCGGACGTTGTCGACAAAGCAATGTCGGATTTTGCGATGACTTCGTGGTGAATCTATAAACATATTGAACCTTATTGCTGCAACGTAAATCAGAAAAAAAAAAAAGTACAGGATGTGAGAGCAGATATGCACGTATGACACGTCGCATTGGTCGGTGTATTCTGCATCATTTCATACCGTATTCTGATTGGTTGGTTTGCCGACTCGGGTCGCAGCTGAGGTCACTCTCTGACGACTTGGTCCGAAATTTCGGCCCATTTTGCTGCAGCGGCGTCTGCAGTCACCAAAGCCCCGAATCAGCCTTTTGTTGATGCGTCTCTCGGGGGAGCATTTCCTCCACACAGAGCCGGTTTCATTCTGATTCATGGACATTAAACAAAACAGCTTTTAGAACCGGAAGGTTTCGCTGCAATCTAAGAATTGCATTTTGTAGTGATGACCGCACTTTTTTACTACGTTTCTCTCGGGACTGTGAAACCTGTGCGACGCGCTGCAGAGGGCCGTTAAGGCGACCTTTTGAACTTGTCCGGCATATTTCTTTTTTCTAAGATTGTGCTGCTGTGTACGAAACAAGAGTGCAAACCCGGTCACAATGCGATCGATTCAAATTTCCGTGCCTTCCGCTTGCATTTGTTTCCTCGATGACGTATTAATGTGTAAATGTGATCCTGGATTCACTTTTCAGTTCCTATGTTTTGACGTGTGAACCTTTTTATCGGGCAACATTTATTTTGTCACCTACCATTTATACTGTATATAAGCATTAGTGATCAGAATCCATGTAATTGCATTCGTTCATGTCGGTGTTCTGCGTAGTTAGAAACAAACAAAGCACATCTTTTTTTATTGATATGAGAGAATGAAGTCTGTAATAAAAAAATCTGAGTAATGATCGTTATTGGCATGAAAAGCAATGAAAATAGGCAAATAGGGCCTAAAAAAAACCCCGTCTCGGTAGAAGGTCTTCCGAGACTTTTGATTATATAAGACGAGCTCGAGAGTTTTTATGAGTCTCCGGAGGTTTTGCACTGCAGGTGTGATCAACAGTAATTAACGTGATGGAGCAGCGATACTGAAAGAAAGCGTTTGTGAAATCTTTATTGAGTCAGAACACATAAAAAAAAAAAAAAGGACTGAATGCAACACGGTTCGGTCTCCAGGCGAAGTATAGATGCAGTAATGAGCACGGGGAGGGAGGGAGGGAGGGAGAGGGGTGGGGGGGTCTCCCCTTTTAACAAATAACATCTGAGGATATCTGAAGGTTGTCTCTTATTTTCTTGTTTCTTCTTTTTTCTTCCTCGTCTATTTCTTTTCCAACGAGGATGACTGGTATTCGTAATGTCTTCCAGCTGCAGGACCCCCCCCCCCCCCCTCTCCTCCTCCTGCCTTACTGCTGTCCTTATCTTTGCACGAGGTGAAGTTTCCACTTGCAGGATAAGGCTTACCCCCGCTGCTCCGGCTGCCAGACGTACTGTAAAGAGAGAGAAACATGCAAAGTAAAAAAAAAGAAATACCCCCCCCAAATCTTTTTTTTCCGGTCTGCAGGAGCCATCGACCACATTAAAGAATCATTCGTCCGGTTTCTGGTATCAAACGCTGACACAGCTTGCGATGGCCTCCCGTCCCCCGTCCCCCTCCATATCTGCTCAGCGGTCGGGATATTTTAAAGATAAAGAAGTGTCTCCGTTAATACGCGTCACTTTTCCTCCTCTGTAAATAATCGCTTCTCGTTTTGGAGAACGGTTCCGTTGCCTCGGCCGGTGGTTTTGAGCGATGGCCCGCGCCCAACGTGTACCACCTGTTGGGTTTCTTTTTTTTTTTCTTTTTCTTTTTCGGACATGGCGCAGTCCTACCAGATCCTAAACCCCAACAATGCATTTCACAGTCCCGCTGCACCAGAGACGGAGAGATGATGCAGGTGTTGATTCAAATCTAAGAGCACGAGCAAGTGTCAGGGAGGATACGGCCGACTTCAGCCAAGCTTTTCCCATTTTTATTGCTTTTCGATTCCAAAAACTCTGATTGCGCAAGAAGCATCGGGGATCATCTTCAACTTTCAAATAAACCTCACTCGGATTTCTTTTCATGCCCTTCTTTCACATATCCAGCACGTCCGTCCAGTCCCTGATTTTGTATGTTTTAATACGTCAGAAGCTAAATTTCCACCATTTTTAACTTGTCATTGTTATGACATGCTTCTTCGTGTAATTTCATCGCCTGGAAGCTCCGAAAGCAGCCGAGCATGTTGCAGACTGGACATCATTTCACCCAGTGGACATATTTACATTCGAGCTCTGTGATTTAAATCCTGGAGATGGAGAAAATTGCAGTTAGCCGAGGCAAATGAGACTCTCAAGACCAGACCTCGCCTCCTTTTCTGCTCTCGTGGATGCGAAGACGGACACGAAGCCAAGTGGAGGGAAAATGAAACCGTCCCGCCGAGGTAGACTCTCCTCGTCCTCCTCCTCCTCCTCCGCTTCTAGATTTCCATCCAAACCGCAGAGTTTTTACCAAATTTTGACTTCTAGTTTGTGTTTTTCTTCACTTGTCATAATGTTTGCCGTCCTCATTTTTTCATGTGGTTTCCTCTGCTGTCAACAACCTGGCAAAACTTCAGAAGTTGTTACCGAGGGTAACGTTTTCAGACACGTCGTACAACTGCATTCACGGCAGGTAACAGTTGTTTTCTCCCAGAATATCGGCATGGGATAAGAGTAACGGGAAAAGAATCCAAAATACCGTAATGGAAGTCAATGCTGCCATTGACTGTATCTGACAAATTGGAGCTACTGTGTTTAATTATTCAGTAAAACCACTTCTGGGATGTATTTTGGAGAAGCTCTCGGTTTGCAGCAGTCAGCACAGATCTGATGTGGCGAATTACCGTGTTTCTCCTTTTATTTGGTGAATTTTAATTATCCCACATCCCAAAGAATGAAATAAAACTCGCACAACAGCAAGTGGCGATGTCCCACAAATACGTTTGGCACGCCTTATCTTCCCCACCGCTGCAGACCGCTCGCAGAAGGAAGGGAAAGAACGCATACATTAAACCAATGTGAATGTTTTTCGGCGTTAACAGTAATCCGGCCAAAGCGTGCGCAAAATAACCATGAATCACAACCGTCCTCGCACCAAGATGGGACCGCAGGAGCAGAACTCTTTCCATGCTGCAGTGCATCATCATCTTGTGTCCTCACCGTGCACAGAAACGCAAACCAGAGCGCGAGCTCTTCTCCCCCCCCCCCCCCTTTTTTTTTTGTTGTTGTTTTGCTGCATCCCCCCGAGCCGCAGGCAGATGTTAACGCATGCCGAACGTCTGGGAGGCCGCTGCGACGCGGACCTGCCGTCCATCTGTTGGTCTCGCCGAGGGTCCTCTCGTTGCAGCGTTGCGGCGACACGGACCTCCACCGGAGCTCTGGAGTCGGGGCCCCCCCCCGCGGCACCAGATGTTGGACGAGACGACGACGGGAGGGGGCTGGGCGGGCGGGTGGTGGATGGAGTCGTGCTCCATTTGAGATACTGTGATGTGGGCGACGTGAGGAACACGAAGCACACGGATGCAGCGAGTCCTGGGTCTCGTTTTTTGGCAAGAGCGACCGTAATGACGGATGGAAATTAAAACGGAGAGAGAGATAGATGTCAGGGTTCCATCTTTGACCTTCTTGATTTTTATACTTTGAAATATTGTCTCTGTCTGTTTGCAAATGACTTCAATAAGGTAGAGATAATAGATTGAACCAAGCTGCTCCAATCCTAGAAATCAATCACCCCCTTTTGCAACGATGATGTGACGCGCTTCCTACCAGATACATTTGTGCAGCTGCTCTTGTTGGCAGATCCTTTATTCCACTGTGTAAAGTATACAACATCAGCACAAGAATTGCACAAGGCAAGGCCAACCTTTTTCTGTTTTGTCTCGGTCTGCACTTTGTGTAGCAGCTTTGCCTCGACCCCCAAAATAAACCTTAAGCCCGTCCAGGTCACCAGCTGAAAGGTCGCTCAGGTTAATCGCACGTTGGAACTACTCGTCGTCAAACGTTTGGACTCGGTGCTACCGGGCGGATCCAAAATCTCTCAACCCAACTTCTTGCGACATGCGGGATTCGTAATGAATGTTTTCTGGGGACGAATCGAATCGCCGTCTTTCTTTTACGGCGCTCTCGGGCCTCCGACATGACCGAATGTTTCCAGTCACGGTTTGTTTATTTGTGAAATGTACTGGAGACCGCAGGAATACGTTGCCATTTCGTTGCACTTCGAGAGATATTTGATACGAGGCGTTTTTTTTTACGTGGACGGAGTTGGACCAAAAAAAAAAAAAGCCAATTGTTTCCATTAACCAGCCCCGAACCTAATTCGTCCTTTCAAAGTATAATATTCTGCATTTGAATAGGTGAAACGATCGCCCCACATGACCCCCAAGTGCAAGTCCTAATGTAGATAAAACAACCTTTTCCCTTCAGACTCGCTATCTACCAGACGAGGACCTTTTTCAGTAAACAATTTAGAAAATGATTAGCGGATACGCGATACGTCTTTGGGGTTCCGCGCTGAGATCTGAGAGGATTACGTTCGGAGGGGACTTCAATGGCGGCGGGATTTATCTCCTGTATCATCTCACAGGGTCATTCGCATAACAGCTAGCATCTTGAATTGACCACAGATGTGTCTTTCTCGATGATAATCCGGTCACTGATGACCGGGGGAGGGGGGGTTAAAGACCCGTTGATTAAACGGGGATTATGACGGGGTTGGAGGGTCCTGACGGGATTAAATGACTGTCAAAACTAATGTGCACCAATGAGTCAGTTTAGATGGGTCGCCGTGGAAATCTGATTAATATTGTTCAGATGTAAATGCTGGAGGCGAGGGGTGAAGGGTGTTGTCCTTCAGTTTTTAAGCCGGTGAAGAATTCCTTCACAAGTCCTGAAAATATTTCCTTTTTTTTTTTTTTTAATTATAGGAGCTTTTGGCAGAATGAATGTTTGTTAATGCTCTGAACATTTGCCCATCTTTGGGCTTATTGCGATCTGTACGTCAGTGGATGTAATAACACTGAATACAGAAGATATACTGTAATTACTGTATTCTTACGCGAGCGTAAAAGGCTCGTGTTTAAAACTTTTTAGCCCTAAAAATATTGTTGTAAATGACCACGTTTATTCCTATTGGCAGCTTTTTTTTTTCCCAACCTCAAACCTTCCCTCTTGACTTGTTTAGTCTTGACTATCCATATAAATACTGTTTGGATAAATCCTGGTATTTTGCGCTGTATTCCTTTGGGAAAATAACTATATATTGGATGGTACTAATATACACGGATACCTTCACATTTGAAATCATGTTTTAACATTCTCTCCGAAGTTTGTGGACTTTCTCTGCAAACAAAGTTGTCGTGACGGTGCTTTGATTATCAACCACCGAATCTTTTTGGTCAAATATTTATCACGATATACTGTAAGAGAGTTTGATTATTTATTCCACAGGTGGACCCTTTGCAAATTCGGCGCTATGGACCCGTACTGGCATCACACTGTACTTCTAGATACTGTGGTTAAGCGTCACTGTGGTTGTTGTCTGTCTTATTGTTTTTATTGTGACACATTTATACTTTTCTTTTTTTATCTTTTTATTTTGCACACCGTGGGACTGTGAGAAACAATATTTCGATCTCTCTGTATGTCTTGTACATATGGTGGATTGACATTAAAGTTGAATTTGAACTGTAATTGAAGGTTAGATGCGGGCTTGTTCAGTCACAGGGTTACAAATGTTAAAAGTTAGAGTCTGCCTTCAAGGAATATGACTTGTGACACAGATTCCTTTGATTCAGCAGATACAAAACAAAGATTATAACATTTAGGAATTCTGTTTCACAGGAAAAGGTCGCAGACCTGTTTTCTTAAGAATTTTTATGAAGCCTATTGGTAGTACTTTGTGTATATCCATTTCAACCTCATGCAAAGTGCTGTTCATTTTGGACTTGTTTCTTGGACTGTCACAGTGGTGCTCAGTGAGCTGGATTGACCCACTATTTCCCCAAGTGTTCCTCCGCACCATCAAAGCTGTTCCTGCTCTGTTCAAAGCTAGAAAAAAAAAAAAAAAAAGTTTGATGAAAGGTAATTCCTATTGAACTGGGGAGATCTCCGACCGCCAGAGACTGCTGCTCTCTTACTGGTCTGAACGGCACTGGACTTGAAGCACTTCCAGGTCTTTAAACGCTTCACGTTGTCAAACTCTCTCTGTTTCAAACAATGTTTTTTTTTTGGTGTGTTTATATCTGTGAACAAACTCTGCAGAGTAAATGTTATCTTAAACACACATGTATACCTAAAACGTGCAAAGCACCTGCAAAACTGCGTTATTTAAGCGTGCAAACATTACATATTTTTGTCACTTTGTTTACTTTAGCGGCTGACTAATTATTCAAAAAGTGAGAGAAAACTTGGAAGCATTTTATGAAGCAGTTCTGGAGCAGAGTATTTATCAAGACGTGGCCATGTTGAGGTTGTCACGAGTGCAATGCTTCACAGATGTTCCACAATGAGCACATATCTTTCAACACGGGCTGTTTATTTTGACCTTAGTCTGTGCCCTATGACGAATGGCTGATCAATTGATCATGCAGACATGTTCGAATGGAATCTTGTCAAAGACAGAAGTGTCTCATAAACATTTGGTTCTTGTTATGCAGCCGGGAACCCTAAGGCGGCCCGACTCGGTCACGTATCCTCGGGACTGTTGTCTTTGAGCAGGCGGACGCTGCTGGCGGGCGATTCTGAGAACCACCCAAAACAAAACAACCGGGAGCTCTGCTGTTCGGCCGTGAAATAACGAGGCCGTGCGGTCGGGGTTTATTTTCAGAGGAACAGAAAAAAAAACATAAAAAATTTACACATAGCTTTGATGATGTCACTCCGCATGCCAGATCCCCTGCATGCTGCCTCCGCAAAGGCATTGGCTATCAACGAAAAGGTTCCATTATGGTAGCACGCTGACCGGAGGGCGAGCCAACACGGTCACACCCATGGCGGGAACCAAAAAAAAAGAAAAAGCTCCTTTTGCAGCTTGATGGCTGTTTGGTATTGTTACCAGACTCCCGCTCTGCTTTCTGGGCCCGGCCTCGAGTTCTCAGCTGAACTCTGAGAGATCATGCAAAGAGGCGCAGCTAGAAAACCGAAGGATAATGAAAAGGTTGACTTGAGAGAGAGAGAGAGAGAGAGGAGCTCCTGTTATCGAAGGAACTCAACCGCCTTCAAAATCACTGTTTTGGTTTTGCGCTCTCTCTCAAAAAAAAAAGCAAAGGCAAACAAGTATGGAAAAAGAGGGATAAATTTGGGGAAAACCCCCACACCCATTTGGAAATAATTTCAGTGACCGCCATCTGAAAGTGTTTGGATGTGATACCATCACAGTTCACCAAAAGCAGCAGTAGTCTTCATCAAATCACTTTGATAGCAGGAGAATAAATGTGTTCTTTTGTAACATCAGATATTTACGTTTTCCTTGAATTGGTTATTAATGGCAATTTTATTAACATTCCATCAACAATAGAAGCGTTTCAAGGATTTTTTTTTTTTTTTTTTTTTTAGTACCTGTGCATGATTCCTGTGAAGATTGTAACAATAATTGAATTAATAACCAGTTCATTGACTATATCTTCGGGGTTTTGAGATAAATTGTTTCTGTAATTGAACGTGTTTACCGAAGTCAAAATATCGTCTGTAAAAAAGCTTTATAAATGAATGAATGATTTCTGAGCATATCTGAATGATAAAAAAAAAAAAAAATCATATTTATACCAAGCTAACTTTGTAGTTAATAGGTCATTTTCCTGGTAAACATAACAAATCGTTAATAATGTTTGCAAAAATAACAGAAACAGTCCGTATTTGTTAGGACTGCCCCCTAAAAGTCGACTGACACTGGACCACTCTCGTCCCTTCGGATCGTTGTACGTCAGGTCGGAGGGAGCGGTGGGAGACGCGAGGTCAGGTGCTCCAGGCCGAGAGCCAATCCCAGACCAGCGGGTGTTTTTTGGACCGCGACGCCCATCTCGCGTCGGAAAACGCCGGCCTCGGCCAGCTGCAGCCCCCGCCGGGGAAACGGTCGGCGGACGAGGTAACGAGGCCCGCGCGGACTAACGCGCCTCGGGAGACGTGCGAAAGCCACGAGTAGTCGAGTCTTCTTGTCCAAGAGCCAAATCTGATCTGACTGACAAAATTCAGTCAGGTATCGCCCTTGTATTTATTTTTTTAAATTGCTGTTTCCAATAACCTTGGTTCTCACAGACTCCCTCCAAAAAGATTTAATTGAAATACTGAGAGAGGAATTGCCAAAATCAGTCACGTCATTGTCAAATTATTATTTAAAATCAAATAGTAACAAGATATTTTAGCCGAAAAATGTCTGATTATAAATAATCTTGAATGCTTGGCTCAGCATCTTGGTCATACTTCTTCAAAAAAAAACTAATTTGAAGCTTTACTTATCACACATTTTTGGGATATAGAGGCAGATATATATCCCTGTGGCCCCAATTTGCATTCCTGGTTTGTTGAGGAGTACGGTACCAGAAGAAATAGGGTTGTTAGAAAGAACCATGATATCCACAACAGACAGAGCAGCCACCGCCAGCAGCATCTCGAGGGGAGGACACATTCAAAACATGCCATGATACTTATGATTTATTCTAAAGAGACTGTGGTGAGATGCAAGTCAAGATTATGGATCAGGCTTCCAACGTGCGACTGTCAAGGTAAACGATTTCGGAAAATCTACCAGCCGACAGATCCTCACCTCTCCTTCTTCCAACCGTCTCTGAAGAGCAGGCTTTAGAGAGAAAAAAAAAAAAAAAAAGTTTCACCGTGAAGCGCATTGAATCCAGGTGGACATTAAAACATAAGCCAGAAGTAAAACTTTTGACTTTAATGCGTGTAGATCTCAACTCCTGAGTTTTATTTCTCCCGAGTTTTTTGGAAAAGTATCCCAGGTACTCGGTGCAGTCCCATCTATCATGGCAGACCTCATCCATCTGCAGCGGGGAGATATAACCGACACTCTTCACATCAAAAGTCGCTTCAGGACTCCCACTCAATGGGGCTCACTTTGAGCCGTGCAGACTTTGCCATCCCTCCCCTGTATCCTGTCTTGGCCCCCCCCTCCGAGCCAATATGGATTTACACCTGGCCATTTGGAGATGAAAAAAGAAAGAAAAGAAGAATTAGCTCTTCCAAGTTCACAGTCCACTGCTGAAATGGATTTTTTTTTTTTTTTTTATATCCTATTTCCTTTTCCTCATATCACATCCGGCTGTCAAATACCATATTATGCAAAGCCGTCTCAGGAACTAGGATGTGCACATGGTGGATAAATCAGCAAATTTCCAACAAAAAAAAAAAAAAAACCAAAAAAACTGCTGGGATTGTAAATTGTTATATACAGGTCTGACTTTCAGCGAGGTGTGGGCGATTACGTTTCTCTCCCAGTGGTCTTGTTTTCTGCACCACAGAATGAGAGGAAATCAAGGAGGAGAAAAACAGACAGAAAGCCATTTCTGTACTTGCACTTAAAAACGACAATTAATGGAAACAAGTTTATTGTTTGAGGTTTTTTACTTATTTAAACAATGGGAAGTAATTGCACAGAAACGGCATGTGTTTTCGTAGTGTTTGGCTCATTTTCTTTGGGTTGCAATTCTCGTTTCTTTGGGGGGGAAAAAAGGGCTTCAATAAACACATTTGTAATAAGATAGCATTGTGTTGAGATGTGCACTTAAGCATGTAAAAGAAACATTGAGTCCGCCCGACTGATTAATGGGGGAAAGTAAATGCATTAATAGGGATCGAAACATTTTTTTAAGATGTTCTCACCATCAGTGTAAAAAGCGACTGTGATTGTAATCACAGAGCAGCAACATATGCTCGATCAATGTACCGTCTAACCCAACCAGAAAGATGGAAGTGCCTTCTGAAGATCCAGCAACACCTTCAGGAAAAAAAAAAAAAAAAAAAAAAAAACAGCCGCCCACTCGCCGCTGTGCAGCACGCCTGTTTTCTAAGTCAAGTTTCAATAGAGACACACTTCCTCTGCTTGAACCTCGTAACACGGTGCGATTGGTTTTCGATCGGGGGCCAACGTCAACTGTCATAGCGAGGCTGCAAAAATATTCCTGCTCATTGGGCGATTGGGTTACGAGCGTTCGGCGCGGAGTCGGCTGTTGTCTCTATAAGCCGAGTTTCTCAAGGTTGCTGGGAGGGCTGAAGTGTTTTACAAGTTCTTCTCAGGAGGACGAGTCGCAGCCTCTCCAGATAAATCCCTAAAACCTTATCTGAACCTCTGGATGCAATAAATCGCTCCCGTGGTTTTGTTGGCACTAATTCCTCTGCAGCTATATTCGATGTCCATTAAAAGAAGTTCAAGGTTACAGTCGGAAGACGCAGGAAAGAAGCCACGTGACCCTCCGTTTCAGCATCGGAGATGAGTAGGGAAGAAGGTGGCGAAGAGGACACGTGTGATCCTGAAAGTGTTATGGTGTAGAGTAATGTGCATGCCTGTGGTGGTGGTCGTTAGAGCTAACCTGTCATCAGCAGCGACGGTCTGGCTCGGAGACCGCTGCCGCTTCGAGAGTTGCTAAAATGACATTATTGCATCTATGAAGGTTCTTGTGTGGATAGTTTTGCATTTCCAGCAAGAGAGGAAACTATTTCCTCTTCGTATTTGCTGGGTATTCTTAAAGTCTTGAATGATTATTGCTAAATTAAGGTTGTTCTTTAAAAAGGAGGCTGGTTCGTATGAGCAGGACACAGTTTGAAGTGCTCCAGAAAAATTGACCTTTCATTTTTCAGAGAAAGAAACAAATTACCAGCAGAGGTTGAAAAAGATATGACGTTAGCTCTTTATGGCAGTCGAAATGTCGAAACACTCGGCGCTGAACGGACAAGTAACGCTCATCAACTGGGCACCCTGCGACGTTTCCATTAACAACCATTATTTTTAAAACACGCCGCGTCCAGGGAAAAACTCTTCGGTGGACTCACTCCTGAAGTCCACCTGTTCCCCCACCGGCGATGGACAGGTTTTTTTTTTTTTTTTTTTTTTTCTTCATGCCTTGACTCCCCTGTGGAACCTCAGTCAATCTGGTAGAAGATTGTTTTTTGGTTTTTTTTCTGAGGCATTGCCACAAATCTCTAAAGGGACTTTCACCGACCCGAGCATCAAACGGCGCTAATCAAAGAAAGGAGAAGCTGCGTTGAAGCCGTCCCCGACTCACAGGTATCATCGGGATACCGAGGCTTATTGTCCTTCAGTCACTTCGCCATCTGGTCCCTGACCTCTGTGGATACTGGTTGAGTTCTCAAACGCATCCCAGACCGGGAGGATAAAGGAGGAGCTGCCGTTAATGCTACAAAGGTTCGACAAGGTGAAACAACAACTTGGAGTCGACGGGAGAAAGTCGTGCAGCTTCATAAAACTTTATGGCTTTGGGGGATGAAGAAACAGACTGGCTGTTTTGAAATTGCACAGAGGTGGCCTGGCCTTGGAGTCCTGAAATACATTCAACACATAATCAACCATGGATGTTTTATATTCAAGTGAGTGCAAGGAAAAAGTCCAAAATTGGAGATAGGGGCTTTTTTTTCATGACATACGTGATGAATGATGTCTCAAGTACTGAAAAAAAAAGGGAGTTGCAGGTGTTTCGCTTTGGACGTGCTTTTACATTAAACTATGTTTTATGGGACACCAAACTAAGAGATTGTACAGCTACTCAATCAAAAACAAGATGAACAAATGCAGTTAAGCCTTTTTTTTTTTCGTACTTTTTTTCTTGGATTTCGATACTTATAACCCTCTCAGGAAATAACAAAAAAAAAAAGAAAAAGGGATAGCGCTACGCGCTTTAAATGGTGTCCGTCTGCCGGTCATAAAGTTGCAGGTGCATCAGTCAAGGCTGCGAGCCAGACAGACGAACCTTCGCTCAAAGGTTCACAGCAGCAGACTGTTTCTGAATCAAGCCTTCTGAGTAAAACGGCGTCCAGTCATGTTTATCCCATTACAACAAATCATCGAACATGGGCACCAAAGCCAGCATGTGGACATTTTAATAAAGGAATTCTTGCTCTGTTTTGCTGCTGGGATTTATTGCTTTTATGGAAACACCAGCTTTGCTTTGGACATTTCAAACGTTTCGTGTTAGTCCCTCGGATCGACGACGGCCGCCGAGAGCTCCTCGGCCCCGCGGAGACAGCCTCACCGTGACCCAAGGAGGCGACTCCCCCCCGCCGGGAGCTCGCCCATATCAACCGAGCAGCTCCGCTCCCCATGAAAAACCCGTCAGAGCCACACAGGTTGACGGGACACCTGAAACGGCGCTTCTGCGAAAAGCAAAAAAAAAAAAAAAAAATTGCGATTGCGCGCGTAAAGCTTTCAGTCACTTTGACAGGCACAGACGGCGCAACAAGGAAGCATTGTCTGCCCTGCACAAAGAGGCGGTAACCCCTGCGGTGAAACACGCTCCTACCAACGAGCTGATAAGTGATATGAGCTGTGGAGTTTATGTTAGAGTCGCGCCGCGGTGCACAGAGCTTCGCCTCACCGCTCCGGGTCGACTTTCTGAAGGAAACCAGGAAACGCTTCTTTGACCATTTTAGCAGAAACAGTTTTTAATCTGCAGGTTTCCATTCTGATTTATTAGTGCAGATTTATGGACAGAAGTAATTAAAAAATTCCCTCGTTTCAAAGGATCCATAGTGATCATTCAATACGGACTTCATCTCCGTCCGTGTGTAACTCAGGAAGGCATATCAGAAACTGTACATGTGCTTCCAGGATGTAAGCAGCCTGTCATCAATCATACAACGCTTTGACTGCGATTTAAAGTAATCCTTATGAAGCAGCAGACTATACAGATGATATTATTTTCAAACCGGATTTAGTTTTTTTGGCATCGGATTTACACAAAGTCCGTCGTGGAAAACCGTGTTTTTGATGTTTTGATTTAAATAACACACTTCGGGTTATCACAGCGTATTAACTGTGATCATAAATTTTGGTTTTGAAAAGGCGCATGCGAGGGCGGCCCGAGACATAAGGAGCGCTCGAGTTTCTTCCTGCTTTTGCAGTGGTTCATTTACTCCGAATTCCAGTTTGTACAAGAGTTTAAAGAGTGAAATATTGCAGAATCCATTTATTTATTTATTTTTTATTTTATTTTTGGCTGTAGCATTTCTTTCATCGGAACGATGCCTCATTGTGTCAAATTAGCCGATGATAAAGGCTCGTCACGACTTGGATGTCACCCACACAAGTGGGATCAATTTAGTGTGATGCTTATGATGAGTGGTTGATAGTCAAATGCTTCACTTGGAAAGAAATACAACTTCTCTGCTCTTGTTGCTGCAAAACAGTGCTTCGTCAGTGCCGGCTAGCTGATCTGTTCTGCACATGCCAGCTCTCGTATTCCCGCCCGTTTATATCCCACCCGTGTGACGACCGATTGTGCTTCGTTTCGTTTTGACCTTTTGGTGTTTTTTGGGGGGTTTCAAAGCCCCACCCTATTTAAGTGTTCATTGACGTGTGTTTCACGTTGACCCCGACGAAGGCCGAAACGCGATGGTCCGCTATTATTGTGTCGATTATTTCTTTTTGTCCCTCTCCGTCCACCTCAGTAAACGGTGAAGTTGTGCCAGAAACTTCTACTTGGTTCCACAAACGTAGAGCGAGTAATACAAATATTTGCTTTTCGTAGAGTCGTTCTGACGTCATGCAGCTTAACCCCGTCATTTGGCCACCGATGTGGAGAATTACCTCGACGTGTCTTGTAACGTACCCGGATAGCTTTTCTGTATTACCGATGTCTGGACTGGATTTTTCAGAAAATATATGATTTATGATATTATATACGCTGCGATGGCGGACTGAAGACTCAACTTGACGTTTAGCGGGATCTTACCTGCGCGTTACGGCTCAGTTCGCGCGGCCTGGCTGTCGCGTATCGCGTCTTTCTCGAGGCCTCCGTCTCTCTCTGTGGACGTTGCGGCTCGTTTTGCTGTCAGCCTGCCATTTGGGTTGTAACTGTATCTTCACTGCAGGATGATGTCATTGACGTGTTGCCACCGCTGCTCTTTGCAGTACGCCGCAATCCTTCAGACGGAAAGCCAAGCTGCGGCGAAAACCATCTTTTAGAAATGACATCGTGGGCAAAGAACGGCCCCAAAAAAAAATTTGCGAATCACAACACGGGAGCGTTCATTCATCTTGTCGAACATTTGTAATCCCCCATCGGGGCCGCCAAGAAACTCGATGGTTTTGAACGCCAAACGCCTGAAGGTGCTCTTGTGTTTCTGACTTCTTCTGGCTAAAGATCCTTTGTCTGAGGTGCCAGAGGTAATTCACTGGACATGAGCTTACCAGGCAAGCACAGTGTGTTTCACGAGCACGGAGGTTACGTGTAATAAATTACAGTAAATGTCAAATAAAGTACTTGAAATTGTACTCTGATCTAAAATCTGACAACATTCAGACTCTTCTTTACGCCATTAGCCGCAAAATCTTAAACAAAAAAGGAGTGCACGTAAACAGTTTTTGCACATTTACTGAAATATTTATCTTTGCCACTCATGACTCCAAACGTATCGCACAGCACTGCAAATTGACAAAATCTAATTTAGCCAGCCTCCTGTGACGGCAGAGGGGGACTCACACGAAGCGGGACGCTGAGCAGAGCGATAGCCAGTCATTGTTTTTGAAGTGTGCCAGAGCCGCGTGTTGACCTCCAACGCCGCCGCATTCGACGAAACGGTCCTGATGAATTGCGCTCACGGCAGGCCGAGTTGGGTTTCTGCCTCTTTTTTTTTTTTTTTTTTTCCTGCGTATCGTGTTTGCTGACTGTATAAATGTAGTAATTGAAATGTAAAGCAGGCTTCCCGTGGTACAATATTTACACAAAACTCCTCACATATGGTACGGATTGCCGGACAGCTGCTATCAATCGCGGGGAGCCGCATAAGAAACACTTTTGAAAATGAATTTTAAATTAAGAAGGAGGGGATGTGCCGTCTCAAAAGACTCTCCAGATTTCGGGGTGTAATTCCTGAATGTACAGAGTTACTGTATGTTTTGCTGGAGTATGTTTGGCTTTTGAGAACTGTGACTCCCATTTACAGTAGACTGACCAGTAAGTTCATGACTGTGTGACTTGTTGTCAGTCAAATGTGGTTTTAACAGCAGGAATTGAACCTGCGGTTCGGAGGTCATAGAGCCATGTGCGCCGGTAGTCCTTTTGGCGGTGCAGTACCGAGGTGTCTGTACACTCTAAATTTACAATTGTGTGTCTGTGTGCATAGATGAAAAATAACCATTAAAATATCAACAAAAAATCCCTTAAAGAGTAGTCGGACATTTTGGTAAATACACAGTTTTTTTGTAATTTTTTTGCTGACATCGATATCACTCCTATGCTGGAACCACAGACTGTATATACATGAGGATGTAGCTTCGAAGTCTGAAAAATAAGGCCGCTGCGGAAGTGACGTAAGCTGCAATACTGCCGAGGGCCACTAGAGGTTGGTTCCAAAAAGCCCCTGAAAATGAATCTCTTCATTAATTAGAAAATGCATTCAAAAAAAATACACGTTTTTTTGGGGGGGCATGTCTGGTTGATTGTAATATCGTCGGGTTTCCAGTCAGGTCGAATCAGATCCACCGCTCGCTCCTCCCCCAGCTCGTCCAAATATGGTCACTTCCTCCTCCAAACCGCTCCGAACTCCCAAAGATGGCGGCGGCCAAAGCCGACCTCACGGCGTCATGACACAAACCGACGGGGGACGTCGTTGTCGGTTGCCGCTTGGCTGGAACCAGGAGAACGTTAGCTTAGCTTAGCATAAAGAACGGTCTGTCTGTTTAGTCTGACTCAGAAATATCTGCGATAATAATGTTCAATTTTATTTCTTCAATCTGTTTAAAAATGGCCCCCCCCCAAAAAAGACAAAATGGCAAATCGGATTTTGTTTTTGCAGGACGGTTTCTTGGCCTTCAGTGACTCCCTGGATTCTGGTCGTCACAGTGAAGGTAGCCAGCCAACAACTTCCTGGAAGACCTTCTCATCTAACTCGCAGCATGGCAGCGTGAGTATTTGCCAACGTGTCCCAACTATTCCTTTAAACTGACCTCCGGATTAAACCGCTGCTTCGTCGGTTTGCTGTACGCGCTCCAGAAAAAACACGTTGAACTTAACATTTTCAGACGGCCTGCAAAGAAAAAACACTTCTAATGCGTCGGAGCGAGCCGGTCTCCTGACTCAGTGTGCAAGGGGGGGTCACTGCTAAATCACTGGTAATTATCTGGGCACTGACAACTCTCCAGTGACATCCAGGATTTCCATTATGAGGGGGTCTGACTGGATTCTCTTGTCTCTGCTGGGTATCCCTGAAGTCCATAAATTGTCTGTGCATGTTTGCCATTTTTTTCCCCTCCACCCTCTTTCTCCTTGATGTGTTTGGTCACACAGCTGCATGCAGATCTGAGTCATGGTAGGCTTTTTTGTCTTTACAGTACTGTGGAAATATTCTGATGATCAGCAACACATGACTGGGAATTAATCATTTGCGACCAGTGGGGTGAGCTTCTCTCGCCAGCTCATCCTGAAATTGCTGCGCTCCACATCCTCATGCCACGTATGTACTCTGGAAGTATTCAAATTATGCAAATTCACTCATTAAAGGGGCTTTTTTTTTTGTGCGGATTCATCAGGGGCTGGATCATCTCCTTGAGGCTGTTAGCTTCTATTCATCAAGACTTTCTCCTTTTCGATGAGTCATCGCCACAGATAGAGTTCTGATGTACTTGTACAACACGGATATCGAATCTGTTCGGTCTGTTTTTTTTTTTTACACCAGTTACAATCTCCATAATTTACATTCGTGTCCTACTTCTTGCTTTTGAAGACCCACCGCCACTTGAGTGGTCTCGGCTTCTGTCCGTGTGGCAACAGACGGCTTTAAATGATCACCTCTTTAATCCGACGAGGATGCACGACGGACCTCTCGAGGCCCGTTTCTAGATGACCGTTCAACAGGAAGCAGATCACGCCGACGCCCGGAGGAAATTCATCACAGAGAAGCAGAACTGCCGATCAAGTAGCCTTTCATTTGCTTTCCAGCTACGCTCACATCTGCAGTTATGACAGAACGTCCTAATAGAAGCTGAAATTCTTCTTTCTGTCTCGTCCCTGCCACAAGAGGACGAGGTTGGACGAGACGCGCATCCAAGCAGGCAGTTGTTTGACATTAAACGGTTTGGTGGAAAGTAAAAAGTGAGTGTCTGATGGATCAGTGATGACATCTTGAACTCCAAAAACAAAGGTTTAACTCTCGGGAGTTAAGAAGTATTACAGCTCTAAAAGTGTGTAATCCACCCGTCAGGCCGCTGCAGAATACTGAGTCACATCGTGTGTCTTTGGTTTAGACACCGAAAAACCAAGAATTACTTGATTAGGGTGAGGCAAAAATGTCTTAAGAGAAATCCACGTTACTTTCACGTGGACTCAAAGGGTTGGTCTCAAGGGTTAAAAGTTCTGGGTTTCATCCATCCAACCGCCTTCGACCTACTTGGACTTCATCAGTTTTGTAGAAGGTTCGACCCCGGGCACGCGCGCATTTTACGACTGGGCGAGGCAAAGCGTGACACTGACACGGTGTCTTCTACTGGGAAGTTGGAGCTTTTTAGTAGCTTTGGCCGTTGCTCATATCTGTGACGGTGTCCTCCTATTCACTCGTATCATCGTTTCTGAAATCAGAATTTTTTTTGTTCCGCCATCTATTCATGTTCAGATCACCGAGGTCAATCGAACCTTCCTGCAAATGCTAAAATGACACGATTATAAACCTTCATCACAGTTTACAGCTGCTGTGCTTTTTACTGCATGCATGCAGAAAAGTGCTCCCTAAGGACCCCCACAAGAGGTTTTGACATGAATCTGAGAAGTTGTGAGATGATTATTGGGGCCGGAAAGTCATAACTGTGCTACATAAAATGTCTGTTGCTCTAATTTTTGCTTTTTTTTTGTGTAAAAGATAGGAAAAAATATATATCTTTCAGTTGATTTCTTTGTATTTCAATCAGGTTGATTTCGCTGCACACAAGCAAAAAAAAAAAAAAGCGGCTCAATTTGACGTAACTGTTGGCGACAACCTGTCGGACCATCTAATCGCTTTGGACCCGATTTGATTTTGTAGGATAATGTTTGCCAAGTTGCCAAATCTCAGCAATCAACTTAATGATTACAGTGTTATAACCAATTAAAATAGATTAGACTCGGATTGTAATGAACCAGGATTATCAAAAGAGCTAATTTTCTTCTATTGTTGGCATCTCCAGGAATCTCTGTAAAAAAAATATTGTACATACGAGGTCCTCTTAAACAAATCTGACAAGTATCTTCAACAGTCCGAATGAATTCCAGGCAACACCCTCGTTCATCTGCTACCTGAGGATATCCAACTGTTTCCTTTCATAGAGAACAACAGTGCTTTTTCTTTTCTTTTCTTTTTTTTTTTTCAGACATCTGAGTACAATAACGCACACCAAAGCCTTTGGATACACACCCATGTCATATTTATACTGGCTGTGACATGATACTAAAGCGTATTTTCATTATCCTGATTGTAAATACCTTGAAATTTATTGCCTTTTTAGTTGTCTTTGGTATATGCAGAGAACAACACTGGGACAACCAGGAAACCTAGTGGGACATGAATGATGCTCGTCAACAATATCTGTTGCAACTCGGTTCTTAGGATGGAAGGTCCTGATAATACCTCGCATCCTCTGGGCGGGCGGGCTGGCTTCCCAGCTGCCCTGGCCTACATTTTCTTTGCTATTACAGATGTTTTGGCCAAATAAGCAGTAGCAACACGCAGGCCCACGGAGTTGGTCTCAACCTTCTCTTTCCCCTGGAAAAAACATTCATGTCCAGTGTCCACCTACTCTTTACCATGCTACATAAAAATGTTTCCAAAGCAATTATTTTCTTTTTTTAACAGTTCAACAACAGACAGCCGTTGACAGAGAAGAGAGGTTCCAGGTCATGTTGAAGGCAGTAAAGTCTTTAGCTGTGACTTTTATGACTCACCTGTTCAGTGCTGGAAGGTAACTAAGTGCATTTACTTGGGTGTTGCCCTTAAAGCTGCACTAAATCACTTTTGTGGTTATATTTTCTGTCCATTTGTGGGCAACAAAACGAGAACGTTGATATACAGTACTATCACCTGTCGTTTGGTAATGAACGATATTATTATTATTATTATATTAGCTTAACACTGTCCTCAATACATAGTTTGTCCACCGAAGTGCACCGTCATGTTTATTTATCAGGCATAAAAATCCAGTAGTAGGTTATTTGATGTAGGACTTTATTATTGATCAATCTACCAGTTCTTTTCTTGATTAGATGATTAATTGTTCATTGTTAATTGTTTAGCAGTTCATTTTGCACCGTTACCGTTTCTCATAGTGTAATTTTTGGCTGGTACAGGCTACTATTGGCTGTGAAAAAGCTCTAGAAACCCACCTTACACGACCCGCTCAGCACCGAACGGCAGTTAGAGACCAAGCTGGTGAACAGCAGTGGAGCAGCCGGCAGCTGAAGAGCCAGATATTTACTTCAGGAGTTGGTAGACACCAAAAACGGAGCTAAAAGACAAAGAATTTTGGACTTGAATTGTTGTGTTTTCATTATTCATATCGGCTTCATGACTTCATATCCCACTGCGAACCATTCAAACGCAAAGTGTTTTTTTCTACCCAGTTTTGTTGACCTCCTGATTTTGTCATTTGTTCTGGACATTTGTGCTTCTAGCATTGTTAAATGTATTTTGTTGTTATTTCCTACTTTGTGCTTTTGCCTATAGCCAAAGTTATTCAACTTTTAATGTTGTTTTTTTTGTGTGTCAGTAAGTGTCAGTAAATCTGGGAATTATTTACTTGTGAGATCTGAATACTTCAATCATAATTGTTCTAATTTAATAGCCTGTACGAGAACGGGTGAGTCAGTTGTGCCTCCGAGTGCTCCCCAGGGTGGAACCATAAACAGGGAAACCCATGTAAGAGAAAACGATTTCCCGTAACAGACCTTCTCATGTGATGCGGTTTCACGATCATCAGATCAATTCATAATTAATATATAAGAAGGTCAAGGGAGTCCACATGTTTTTTCAATTTTTTTCAGGGTGGGGGAGGGGAGTGGATAACTTTAAACTTTGGCTTCTTTGTGCCATCCTCACTTCATCACGGCGTGTCTTTACACCACCTCTTGTGCATCGGCATTGCTGATCCATGTTGTATTTCGCGGTCGCGGAGACGAGCCTTAATTGCAGATGCTGGAATGTCGTCAATCCCACATAACAGCTCTCAAACCCACATTAGAGACGTCGACGCTCCGTCCCCTTTGGACTGATGTCTCAACAGGCTCCTCTCACTGGAAGTAACTCCTCCGCAGCTAAAAAGTGGGATTCATATAGTTTCAAATAAATCATCGGTGCATCTCAATCTCATTAATGCTGTTTGTATAATCGGAAAACCATAAAGTTTGCCCTGTAATTTCCTAAACCCTGATTTATTAAGGGGATTTAAAGAGGTGACTAGGTGGTCAACACGGGGTCGCAAAAAGAATAGAGCACGACGTGGAAGGGAATTGGGACCTTTGAATATGGCGGCATGGTGAACATGACTAATGGTGAGAAGTTAGACAGCAGTTGTTTTACGGCACAAAGTAAATGAGTGGTTGAGAACATATGAGACTGTTTTTGTTTTAGGTCCACCCCTTGTCCAAATATGGTCACTTCTGGATCCACAATAGAAATATGGCGACGCCTGTAAATCCGAACTTGAGGCTTCTTAACGGCAGTTTTCAAACCAATGGGGTGACATCACTGTTGGTTACCGCTTGGTTTTACACTGAGTTTAGATCAGCGTGAAACAGGCCACTGTCTCATTTACTTGAGTGGGAGCTATTGGTGCAAACACAGAGTCGTCCAGCACAGGAGGTTGAACCTGATAAACCTTTAAATGCATTTATGTGTTCCTCCAACTGAACGTCCTGGATTGTACGTTATTGTGTCTCCTTAACGTTCGATGACTTGTCAAGTTTTTGGCCAGAGCGAACAGCTGTTTGTCGACTGGAAGAATCCTCAGTTGGGGTAAACCCGAAATCATACATTAGTTTTGCATCAAATGCCCAGTCGGCCGTGCAGCGCTCATATCCGATCCAGGTAGTTCAATGGAAACTGCCGTATGCTCAAGAATGACAAAAATAAACTTGCCGTGACATCATGAAATGAGCAGGTGCGCGTCTCCATTTTTTTTAAGCATTGCCAAATGTTACTATCCTAAATGATGTGAGAACTGACAGAACAGAAATAGGAAGAAAACAGTTTGCTGTGGTGGATTTTTTTTTTTTTTTTTTTCGGTTTCCAGATGCCGTCATTAGACATGCAGAGTAGAATAAACACATCCTCATGTTCGAACCAAAGAATGTTAATACTCTCACCTGCCGCCGTGCCGCTCTTTGATGGTGCCAGCATGAATCGGCTCTCTTGTTTGGCAGCGGTTGTAACAGGATGAGGCCCTGCGCCCCGACTTTTTGATTGGCCTGTGTGTGTGTGTGTGTGGGTGTGTGGGTGTGGGTATGTGGGTCGTCTGCAGGCTACGCTGCTCAGGTTACTTGGTGGTACAATACACGGAGGGGTCCACTGTGGAGTTTAAAGTTGTCTTTGAAATAAAAACAGCCATTTAAGTCAGTCAGTTAGTCTGCTTATTAACTCCGTCATTCAGTCATGCCAACTTGCGTTCAGCGAGGTTCCATGTCAACGCGGTTATCGGATGAGGACTTATGGGAAACTTTGACGTATGAACTCAACATCATTTTCGTTAGTGTTTTCACTTTTGGATGTTTCAGTATTTAAAGTATTATTTTTAGCGCGTGGTTTGATTTTATAATAGGGCTGATATTGCTACTAATACCTCGCCTTTATTACTGGTTCCTCAACGATACTTTTTTTTCAATGACAATTCGATAAAATGTATTATAAGGGAAAAAGTACGTTACAATGCGAACTTTTCGTTTTCATGCAGTTTAGAGGGGGGAGAGTCAAACCCAGGTTGTTTACTGCAGACATCGCATTGTTGTTCCCTAGCCGTAGTTGATGGCGTGGCGTGACCGTTTGATGTTCTCAGAGTAATAAAGTGTAACAAAAACAAAAATCCCCAAACTGCTGATACGAGTGTACTTTTTACTCTACTTCAGTCGTGGTTTTGTGTTGACATTGAATCCCACGCAGCTCGCGTGTACTCCTTTTGGAGTACGAGCGTGCAGCTACACAATAATCATAGTAATAAATAGAAATAACTGGTACTCCCCAACATGTCGACGCAGAGAAGAAGAATCTAATCTGAGCGGGATGATTAGAGAGAAGCTCTCCGAGGCTGGAAAACTGTCCGTCAGTGCACTGTAATATTTGCATGTAATACACATCACACATTCCTTCCCCTAAAACCACCGTGACACACAGAGCCGCCGAGATCAACCAGCTGTGGGGGGGAAACTATATTTTCCCATGGCCTCGATCCGAAGCTCGAGTAAAAGTGAGCACACGTGGCATTTGAGAGAGCTGCAGAGATTTTGGTATTTTTTTTTTTTCCGTGGCAACAAACAAACTCTTCTGGCGTGAAGAACAGAACGGCGGAGCGATCTGGTTTGTCCCGTTCAACCCGTCACTGCGAGAAAATCAAGCCTGAAATCTTTGTCGTGTTGCTTCTCTTTTGTTTTTGTGCTGACCTCAACTTGGAGACAGGAGGAAAAAAAAACCCAAAAAACCAGTTAAGAAGCATCCGTTTCTCATCAGGGCTCCTGCTGGATTACTCCGGCAGGAGAAAAGAGCAAAGCAGGAATGAAATAGTTATTAAAAGACTTGCGTTGGCCTTCGCAGCTGCTTTTGATGATATAATAAACAGTTAATACAAAATTAGATCAGATAACCCCGAGGGGGGAAGCTAATTACCTTATTTTTGAAATAACGATAATCTTCAGTCGTGCATCTGGTCCTTGGTTCGTGCTGCCATTGATTTTAGTGATATTTTCGACTTCTGAGGCTCATACGACGCGTGTTTGTGTAGATTTCTGCTCATTTTAAGAGAAAAGCTGATCTGCAGGGAACAAAGGAATATTCTCCTTACATTTGAGCATCTTATCTTCAAATTTAATCTGAGGAAAATTGCTTGCACGTAGTCCAACATTAGCTTATAATGACAGACACAAGTGGTGACTCATTTATTTCTGAATAAGGTGAACACGCGTTACGATATCCAGGGAGGTTGTTTCCCCCAAATTGCCATCTAAAATTCTGTTGCGTGATTAAACAGTCTGTTGTTGTTCTTGTAAATACTTGTTTCAGTCAAAAAAAACAACAACCTGAGAATCATTTGCTCATTGTGAGATAAAATTCGAAATGATGGACAATACCGATCATAAATGGAAGAACATGCACTCATCGCAACACATTCTGACAGAATAGAAACCTTTTATCAGCTGTTTTTATTGCATCGTGAAAAACACCCTAAAACAAATTGCGCAAGCAACATTTTTTTCTATTTTTATGGGTTAAATAGGATTTGAGGATTTGTGAAAGCGAATAAAAGTAACTTGTGGGACAGCTATTGTAGCTAGCTACTTAGCAAAACGTCAGCCAACCAGACTCGCCGGCTTGTTTCCGTTGTGTCCGATAGAAAAGCTCGCCAACGGGTGGAGTTGGCGCGCTTTTTGATTTATTGTTTTTATATTTGTCTCCGGTTACTTAAAGCTGCAAGTGCGAAACCTTTTGTCTCCCCCTTTCTGCCAATGAGAGTAATTACAAAAACACCGTCGACATGTTTTTCACCGTAAAACAGTGAATGAATGGAATAAAAGGTGCAAAAGTGGAACAGTTATTTGTAGTCTGTGCTTTTCTGTGTATTCTCGGTGATCTCGATCAGCAGTATGTGAGCTTGTTTGATGAGGGCTTGAACGCAACACACTTTTTTACATTTTTAGGGTCCTGAATTCTAGCTTTGAATACTTTGCGTTGATCTCCGGGTCATGAAAAACATACACGGTGGAGGAAACTCATATGTTGATGTGTTTATTGGCACCCTGGTGGACACTTGTTTCTACAGAACATTGTCATTTTGGTGTTGAAATATCAACTCGTGTTTTCAGTAATCTGCAGCCAGCTTGCTAACGCGTGCGAAGTGTTCGCCGAGTAAAGTGTTGTTGACTAAAACTGAGTGGCCACATGCAAATGCTGGATTTAGGGCATCAATGTTATGAAGAAGACGGCGTTGGACAGAATGATTGTGTTTTTGGGTCTGAATATCCGGTTAGTTTCAGAAAAAGTAGATTAAATTGACTCTCGAACCGGTTTCCTGCGATTATCTCCAGTGGGTTGTTGTGTACGTGGATACCGCCGCCCAGATATTGCGAGCGGGGTAAAAACACTTGTAGGCTTTATTTGCTCGTATGATTTGAAGCACATCTGATTAACATTACAGCATCCTTTCGGAGGAACGGACGCTTCCTTCTTCTGCGCGTGATGTGCCAGAGTCGGGCCTCTCGGCACAAGAGGGGAAAAAACTGTAGTGAAGAGGTTCTCAGGGTTTGTTTGGAGGGTCGGGTGGAGGGGGAGAGGGGGGGGGGGGGCTCAATGACTATCTCCCACTAATGACTCTGATTGTTTTCGCATAGACTCGGTGTCAACCGCTCCAAAACCACATTATCTCGCTCTTGTCGACCTTCCAATACTACTTGTGCGTCGTGTAGAAAGCCAGCGAGACTTTGACTTATAAAAAAAAAACAAAAAAAAAAAACTCTGATTTACCTCAAACTCCGCATCTGTCTGCAGATAAAGCCTCGTATGATGGATTGCCTCACAACTGCAGAAGTCTTCCAAAAATCATAAATAAATGCCGCGGTATGCTCTCGTGGACAAACCCCGCGACTCCTGGCATCGGCCGAGATAAAGGGGGGAATGAATTCATCCTGGAGCTGTCCTGTACGCCAGCCAGCAAATCAACCAGGACGCACTGGAGGCGGCCGCGGGCTCCCCCGATGATGCTTTCATTATCAATGAAACTTCATCTGGTTTTCCCATTTCTGGCGGAGAAATGTTGCAATTAGGATTCGCAATGAGCACCGAGCGAGAACATGATCCCGTTACATAAGAACCTGTGTCTGTATTAGCCGTGAGACCGCAGGATCTTGCATCCGAGCCACAATTAACACCGATTCCTTACAAGTTAATAAGTTGGAGATAATAGCCGTGAGCCATATCGAATTGAAGCTCCACGTGAAGGCAGGATTATTACTTGGCCACTTCGCAGAAATAGTTTCGCGCGAGTTTTTTTTACTGTGGAAGTCCGACACCGCTGCGAAACGGAGATCTGTGGGTTTCGTAGCAGTTGAAGACAATATTGTAGCAAAACCCTCCGAAAGTAATGAGAACTATCAAAACTAACCACCAGCAGAGAAACAAATCTCGTTCTAATTTTAGTTCAAGCTGCTTATTTATATTTATCTTGCCTCAAACTACACGTCACATGGTCAGTTTGTCCAGTCAGATGTCATCGATTTTGCTGAAGAGACCAACAGAAACATGAAGTCACGGATGTGTGGAAGATGGTGTGGATGTTGCGAAAGGACTTTTTATGTCACAGTGCATTTTTATTCGATTGCAGTTTGGCCTCAATATATATATATATATATATATAAAAACACTTCAGTAATGCTGAAACAAGCTCACTGTAGATTTTCTGGCAGCAGCCATGTTGGTCAACCGAGCTGTGACGGATGACGAAATGCTTCGGACCAAAATGTCTGATCCTCCAGACATCCGAGCAACGGACCAAATCATCGGGGTTCAAATCGTTCTTCGTCCACGCAGGTTGAAATCAAAACACTTCTCGTACGCCGTCGGAGAGATTCTGTCGGATCTGCGCGTCGCGGATGGCGGTTGATTAAACGGGTGTCGTGGGGGAGGATAAAACTCCTGTCGAGTGTTTGCGTTTGAAGACGACGACCTCGCTGCTGCGCCCGTCTGCGCCGTGTCGCCCCGACGACGGCCCGGATACCAGACGGAAACCTTGAAGCCGACACCGAGGCTCTGTGCAGCTGGACGTCTGAGAATAGGGATGGTTGGACAGGTGTGTGTGTGTGTGTGTGTGTGTGTGTGTGTGAGAGAATGAAGTCTTAAAATGAATTAAACACACCAAATGGTGTTTATTGTCAAAGAAGTACTAAATACAAGGACATTTCAGACGTAAACCACAGATCCAAATTTTTGTCTAAAATGTAAAAAATGTTTCCTTTCAGCACACGGGACATATTTACGTCCTAATTTAGTGCCACTCGTCTCAACCGTTTGTCTCCAGGTGACGATTTTCCAACTTCTGATTCGTCGGTCTGGAAATTGGACTCCGGGAGGTCAACTCTGTCGAAGGCCGAAGCGGTGATTAATGGACCGACCCCCTTCAGCCGTCGCCCATGTGGCACTCGCCTCAAAAATATTCTGGCTTGATCTACGGGTGCCTGCCCCTGCTCGCGAGAGTTCAAAGGTCAACTACAGCGTGAAATACAGCCGCACCTCGTGAGAAGCCGGAGCAGCCGCCCTCTCGGTTTCAAAAGAAAACACAATGCGGGGACTGAAGGATGCGCGGCCGTAAATTAGAGCGCGTTTGATGTCGTAATCATGACACGGCAGTTAAAAAAGAAAAAAGGGGGCTTTGCTTCCCAGCGCGCCGACTCTCAGACTGACAGATGTCGGGAACTACAAATTAAATGGTTATTTAAGAAAACAAATTCGATTGCAGTGGGAAGCGGAAGGAAGGGAGGACCGGCGAGGAGGAGGATGCGATCGTACTCGTAAGGCAGAGCGGTGGATGTCGGGGGGCGGGGAGGGGAGGGCCTCCGGTTCCGAGCGGCTGTGGCGATCCAATCGGAGCTGCAGACAAAAAAAAAAACAAAAGGGAAGGAAGATCTTTTAAAAGCGTGTTTTATTGAGAGCCATAAAAAGTGGTCAGGATGAATTGTGCCTCGAGGGGGGAAGATTCGGTTATAAATCTCTGTCCTCCACTCCCTCTCTCTCTCTCTCTCTCTCTCTCTCTCTCTCTCTCTCTCTCTCTCTCTCAGGGGGGTAAACAGACGTGTGTGTGTGTGTGTGTGTGTGTGTGTGTGTGTGTGTGTGTGTGTGTGTGTGTGTGTGTGTGACTCCATCTATTAAGCACATTTCTGGAAGTGCTAATACTTTTTTTTTTTTACTGTGGAGCCTTGTGGTCAGCTGGCTCACCTTTAATGGTGACATTTTTGTTTACCCCCCCCATCCTCAAACACCCCCCCCCCCCCCCCCCCACGTGCATTATTTAGCCCCTCTGTAGATATTTGCTATGTGTGCCCGTTTCTTCATGAGTGACCTCAAATTCCTGCAGCGTTTGTTAAGAGTCGGGGAGTTTTGGGTTTTTGAAAGGACTCCCAGGCTCCCTCGCTCTTTTTCTCTCCACAACACGGAGGCAGTGCCCATGATGAAAGCCAGACGTGGCGTGCCCACCTTATCTCTCCTGGGTGTTTCCACTCCAAACAGATAGAAGCACTTCCACCTTCCTGGAGCTTTTTCCCTCCTCCCTTCTTTTTCCTTGCTTTTTCCAAACTGGATTCCTCGAGCTCCCTTTTGTTTTCAGACCAGGATGTGACTCAAATGTGTTCAGCAGAACCCCCTCCCCCCTCCACCCCCCCCGTCGTGCGCTGACAGGCAGGTACGGCCAAACAGGTGACGATGTCAGACTGCTTTCTCGCACCCTCGTTTGCCCGACTTTGAAAAGGAAAATGAAGTGCAGCTTTTTTTTTTTTTTTTTTATCTTTTTTTTATGGCTTTTTAAGTGTTGCAGCTCTGTTTCCAGGCCGGGAGGTATTAGTGTGTGCTGCTGCCATCTAGTGTCAGCCCGGTGTAACACCCCCCCACCCCCCCACCCCCCACCTTCTGGCAACGACTCCCAACACACAGTAAAGGAAGCTCCACTGCTGTGTTGAAGCTGATGGAGGGAAAAAAAGGTGAAAAGGATCCATCGGCGTGTTTTTTTTTTTCCTTCATGCCTTTACCTCCTTTACATTCTCACACGGCATCGACACACAAGCGGCCGAAGTTTTGCAGCTTTTACCGAGAGTCGACAGGCTTGATTCAAACTCGTACAAGCCTTTCCACGATGGAGGATGACCACG
The DNA here is from genome assembly GCF_022577435.1 of Embiotoca jacksoni. Classification (NCBI taxonomy): domain Eukaryota; kingdom Metazoa; phylum Chordata; class Actinopteri; family Embiotocidae; genus Embiotoca; species Embiotoca jacksoni. The sequence goes on from NW_027185398.1 coordinate 772,695, forward strand.
GCGATGAAGACTACCCGAAGGCCTCGCTCACGTCCGTGTGGCGCGGCGAATAGCACACGCGTCCGAGGATGTGTAAACTGGTTAACGCCAAAAGCGTCGCAGCGGTTTGCGTCGCGATAAAGTAAAAAAAAAAAAAAAAAAGAAGTCACAAAGTAGTTTTTTCTGTTTGTTCTTTTTCGAGCGTTCTCGCTTAAGTCGCCGGCGACAGCGCTCCCTTTACACGCCATCGCCTCGCGGGAGTGATGTATCATTTCACAGCATCTTAAAAGAACAACACAGACGCAGATGTGTGGAAATCGGAGTTGCAGCCTCGGGCTCTAAAAAATACCCCCCCCAAAAAAAAAAAAAAAAAAAAAAACCCTGAACGCAGCGCGAGCTCCAAACCGGCGTGTGGTATCATGCTAGAGTGGGCAGGACTTTTCCATGCGTGGTTACGACTTCTCGAAAAGACTGAATCAACGTCAGCTTTGCAGATCCAGGACCCCTCCCCCTCCCTCCCCCCTCCACCCTCTTCTGCCGCTTTTCATTTCTGCAAAGCGGGAAGCCAAGAAAACGTTATCCAAAATACCTCGAAAAAAGAAAAACAAAAGCCCCTCTACAAGCACAAATCCCATATCTGCACTTTGTGAATAACCTTATCCTAAATCGTTCAGTGCGATACCGCCTCGCCTCTATTTCTAATAATTGCTCACCTAAAACAGGAATAAATGGTGCGGAAACGGCGAGCTGTGCCTCTACCCCCCGCACATGCGTGTCTATCCTATAAGAGAAGCGGAGCGGTAAAACATTTTGAAGAACTTTTAAATCACTTAAGCTCGGCATAAATCACGGCGCTGCCCTTCTGCAGCCGGTGGCACACGAGAAATACAAAAAAAAAAAAAAAAGGAGGAGCGCCTTCGTCCAAGATGGAACCGAACCTCTTCTGGATGTGGGAAAAAAGAAAAAAAAAAGCCTCGGGGCTGCTGCAGGAGCGAGCGTGGAAACCTGCAAAATATCCTCAACCAGGGCCTGAAAATCTGAAGACCTCGAAGCCTCCATGTGTCTGAGAGAAAGGGAGAAGAAGAAAAAGTGGGAGGGTGGAGGGGGAGGATTTTTTTTTTTTATGAGTTAATATAAAAAAAAAAAAAAATTAAAAAAGAGAGTTGTCGCCATTTCACTGCTCTTGTTTTCCACTTGTAGTCTTTATTTTTTTACGGGGTGGCCCGGCTGCAAAGGTCGGCTCCGTGGGTTTGGCGACGGCGAGGCAGAGCGGGAGCCTCGATTGAGGCCTTTGGCGTCGCCGTGCCGACCGAACGCCCCGACGACGGGACCTGTGAGAGCGCTGCGGTCTGGAGGGGCTCGGAGCCGGGACTGCGACAGGACGTGCAGAAACGGCGTTGGACTTCACTCCCAAACCCTGACTCCGCATTTATTTGTTTGTGGACCCGAGATGAACTGCTAATCGCCAGCAGCGTCCGCTTAACCGTAGCTCAGGCATTCGACGGGAGAGCTACACGCTATTTTTTTTTTTTTTTATTTTTTTTTTTTAGATTTTAACGATCAGTTTAAAACTATATTAAACCCTGGCAGGTTTTCATTGAGCTACTGCCTGAACCGATGGCCCTAAATGAAGTCTGAGTTGTTGGCCGTTGTTAATGGCCCTATAATTTGCCCTTTAATTTAACCGCAGTAAAAGCAGAAGATAGTGATCCATCAAAAAAACATGTCAGAGGCCCGTTTGTGTTCCTTTTCGCTGTAAAAAAAAAAAAGTTGTTTTATAGCGTAGTTAGCCCCGAAATATCCCCATTTGGGCTGCCCTGGTTTACAGAGCCTCGAACCCCTCTACTTCTACTCACCATGACTGTATTCTTGTCCAAGACGCACAAGGAGGCCACAGAGACTCCTGTATAATTATTGGCACCGGCCCTCCTCCGAGCGCCGACGTCAGGCCCTCAAATTTATACGACGCACCAATTGCGACGTCAATTAAGAGCCGCCCGCTCGGGGGGGTCCCGCGGGAGCGTGGCGCCGAGGTACCCGAGCGAGCGGAGAATTTACTGCCCGGGGTCAAAGGTCAGGGTCGCGCAGAGGTGATATTCGGAAATCAAAAGGTAGCGGAGAGGCGGGCCGCCGCGGGAACAACGAGGCCTCTCTCTCTCTCTCGGGAGCTCAGCGTTTGTTTTTGTTTTCAGACAGAAAGACGAGGGTCATAATTTCCAAAAGAAACGATGGAAATAATGGAGTAAATATTAGGATATTTTACAGAACCAGCGCCAGTGTATATTGTTGTTAAATTGGGATAATTACTACCTCCCGGGCTCCCGCTGTTCAGCCGGTGGTACCTGCACATTCATCACTAACCAGCAGCAGCTGGCCATCGACCGGAGACTCGTCGATTCGGCTCGGCTCACGTGTGACCGATAGATATCTCTGGACGAGCAATTACACGTGCACTGAAAAGCCAAATTGCAATTTACCTGCGTTTTTTTTGTTTTTGTTTCGAAGCTGCTCTTTCAAAGACAAAAAAACCAGTAGTGTCAACATGTCACCCAGATGACACCGCTCCCAACATATTTCATTTGTTTGCCTTACGCTACCTGCTGCTGGAAACCGAGGCGTGATTAATGCCTTCCATGGCGACTCAAAGAACTGTTTAAAGTTGGGGTGAAGGCGGTGGTCTTGGTTAAATATTGAGAAAGTCAACACGGACTTGAAGCCTTTTAAAACATGACACCTTTACTTTTCCCCGTATTTGACCAGAGCCGCAGACTCCCCCCCACCCCCCCCCCAAACCCTCCTCCCCCTCCTCTCCCTCAGCTAAGTGCTTTGATGACCTCAACCCTCTCAAACCTCCCCCCGACCACCTACCTCAAACCGGAGCGCGGTACGAGAGCGTCACTACTTCCTGGGACGGCGAACACGTCTTCTAAAATCTATTCCAGGCTGCAATTACGTTTCCCTCCGAAACATATCTGGCAAAGCAAATTAGCAGCACGTAAACAGGTTTCTCAGGACACGGGGGCGGGGAGAGGTGGAGGGGGGTGGGGGTTTGGCAAATTTAGAAGGTCAAACAAAACACCAGAAAGACGTCGCTGTACGATACAGTAACTCTGCAGTAAAAACGCAACATCTGCGTTGTTTTGGTGATTCTTCCGAAGCTGCTTTTCTAATGCCGTCGCCTGGATTTCCAGTTTAGTTGGCGTCCACTTTGGGTAACGGTCACGTGACTTCAGACACTTTTGACCCACGACGTGTAGCTTTGCGGTGTTTGTTTGTTGCTGATGCACAAGCTATTCGTTCAGGGATGGCTACGAATCACAATTACTACAATCACAGCTACACAAGTGAGTCAAATGAAGTCAAATAGTAGTTAGTAGTATAACATATATTTGTATTTAATGGAGACGTAACGACCACAAGACTCAATTTTGGATAAAATGAGAATTTCTTTGCTTAGATGCACGCGCCACCACATGCACACATCCCTACAACAAGTTCACTCGTGGGCCTCTGCAGTCTGATAATTAACAACAGCAAGTGACGTAATGTACAGAAGATGAATGAACTTTCAGAGAGTCACTTCTTTGCTTACGACTGTTATATTTATTCCAAAGCAAAGATACGAGAATGAGAAGATGCATGTACTTGATTACTGTGCACGTCTTTCCCGATGTTTTGTCGGCGTTCGTGTTCGCTCACCTCATTTCTCAATCTCTGAACACATTTTCCCACCGTTTTATGTTCCCCCACATCACCGGCAATAAAAAGATCATTGTTAGATTTTCTTTGTGGCCCCGCTCCATAAACCTTAACCTTCCAATCACAAGAAAGCCGCTCATCTGACCTCACAGTGTAGTAATGCTATAACAAAAACATTATACATCGATGCATGCATCTCTGGAGCACCTGTTCCAGACAAAGTTTGCTTGCAAAAAAGCAAATGGACCGCATTCAAAAGCGGCCCTAATCAAGTGCGCAGATGCGATGGTTTATTATCTGAAATGATACTTGGCGATGAAGCCATTCATCACATTTGTTGAAAATTAATTTTGCGAAAGTCAAACCTTTTATTAAATCATGCCGTGATGTTGTGCAGATTCCACATATGGCTCCCAGAACACTTCACACGACTTAACATAGGTGTTACCACATTACATGGCAGCACTACAGACGAACGCGGTCCGGGGCCAAAATAAACAGAGTCGCGGTTTGATTTATGCTGAGGTGATATATATCCTTAAAGCCGACGACTCACGCAGCAACTCCGCTGCCGGCTCACCGTTGCCAGAGCGTTGCTACTCTGGATACACTCGTGATGCAAGCTGCAGATGGGTTGGCATGGCGATCGACCAGAATCGACCAATGCCAGAATTGGCATTGTCCGCACCTTCCTGCTCTCACTCCGGGCTGAGAGCCAAAACTTGGATGAAAAGGTGGTTGTTACTGTAGTTTACAGTGGAGTTTATGTTGCCTCCTGTTTATTCTGCACATATGATGTCGAGGGCTGTTGCTATTTGGATTGTTCTCCTTCGCGAACCTGAAAAAAAGGGTTGAAGTTGGACGGAAATCAGCGTTCTGACCTCCATCGCTGTTTAAACATTTTCATTCACACTCACACGGTTCAAAGTTGTTTTTCCAGTTATTTGTGTCATAACCAGCAATCTTTCTTTTTAAGTGTTTGAAATCACACATTTTACTCTAAAGAATCAGACAATATCAAACTCTTTCTGGTTCATTCATGAACCGATTCTGCAAGGATAAAACTGATTTCTTGGAATTCTTGGAAAGGAAATCAAACAAATGTTAAAATATTCTAAACTTTCTGCACATTTTTTTCAGAGATTCAACTTTTCACTGAACTTTTTAAGATATCATCATTTGGAAAGAAAAAAAAACAAAACGTAGGTAAAATTCTGAAAAATGGCAAAATAGAAGTATTTTCAAAAGTGTTCTCTGACTTTTTGAGCTCATTGCATGTAATAAATGACAAAAAAGAACTGCAGTAACAGATATTATATACAATAAGAAGAATATGGACACGACCACTACGCTCGTATTTGTGCCGTATCGTACGTACTCCTTATTCGGTCAAAACATGCCTTCCGCTGAGGTCGTGATGAACGAGGAAAAAAAGCTCGTTGTTTAGTCAGTTTCCTGGAAAAAGTCAGCGTTTCTGATTTGAACAGTGAACGTCTCCTTCCTGTAGATGTCTGTCATCGACTGTGCGTGGACAGGGACACTATTAAACAATATATGGATCATGAAAGTTTGAACTTTTTGAGCCTGCAGTTAAAGAATGGATTCGGCTGGAAATCCAGCCGGCAGCTTACTTGATTAGCTTTTGGTGCCGACCCGGATTTTTCGGATTCAAACTATTATCCTGTTGTTAGTTTTTGGCCGTATGTGGAGCTATATTTACGAGCTGACGACAAAGACACAGCCGTCCAGGCCCGTCCATCCAAGTGGCTGGCTATAAACCAGCGCTGTGTTCTCATGCTGCTTCGTCGGGGGGAAAAAACAAGCCCCGGAGGAGGCAAACAATAAAAAAATCAAAAATGTAAAACCTTTTATGGAAGCTGCAGCTTTGGAGAAGCGTTGTTTGTTGATGGAGGTTTGTTTCTCTGCTGTTTCTCATTCCCCGTGTTTATCCATCATGCATCCTAACACATTTACACCTGACAGCTGCCCAGTCCAAACCGCAGCTTGAAATGTGAGAGGACATCGCCCGTTTATTTTCACAGCTCCGAGTTTCTTTCAGAAATCAATCTTCTGTCCGCTCGTAACCCTCCGTTCTTTTCATCTAAAACTGCACGGACGTCCCTTCGTCACTGCGTTTGCACATGTTGACGTCTCCCGGCCGAAGCGTCCTCGAGCCAAGTTATTGTCCGAGCAGGTAAAAACAACAGGCCGGCAGTCAATGGCAGGAAGCGGAGGAGACCGCCGGCCTTCGCGGCTTCTCGGCAGCAGAAGCGATATCAAACACGTGAAGTCGCAGCGTCATCTTACAGAAGAATATTCACCGGGTCACTTTTTGGCCAGACGCATGCCGTCCTTCATCACCGAGCCATGAACGACACAGCCGTCCGAGAGCTTGTGAGGTTTCAGCGCTTACTTTTGATGCACAGAGCAATTAGAGGACGTTCTGTCATAAAACTTAAAACCACAGATGGTTTTATGGATGAATATCTTTTGATTAAATGGCTTCGACTGGAATCTAATAAAAACAACATTCATAACTAGCGATCTCCTGATACCAGTTCGGATGCTTTATCGCTGTATCGTCTCTTATTTTTGCCGTTTGAAGCCTGTACGGGTGACTGCACGCAGCGTTTTAATGCAGAGTGACATGCGTGCCTACTGAGGTCAGGCACAGAGAGAAAAAAAACAGCGAAGAAGAAGCATTACGCCGTTTCCGTTTCCGCTTCCGCTTCGCTTTCCTGCCGCTTTGAAAGGCTTGTTTATCGGAGCATATTTCAACAATTTCAGCGAGAGAAAGTTGTTATGGCTTCGTCGCAGAACAATTAGAGGTCGAACTGCTGGAGTTACCAACGAATGTAAAGTTGGCAAAGAATTGTTGTGTTCCTTTTTGGTTTTGTTCCAGAAACCCACGGTCTGCTACGAAGTCTTTGCTTTCAGATTTACACACTGCGTAATCCGTTATTTTTTTTAATTTTTTTTTAAAAAGCTCTGTTCTCAGGAAAAGAAAAATGCATTTTATTCTGGATAGACGGCCAAAACCCTAACCAACCACTTACGTGTAAATTTGGTTACCATTCAGTGATGGAGGTTTCATTCAAATATGGACAACCTCTGTCAAGAAAACAAATTCATATACTCATGATAAGGAATAATAAGTGTATAAAAGTGGTGTATTTTTTTTTTTTTTTTTTTTATCAGCTTACCAGGTAGATGAGTTAGAAATACTAAAAGATGAAGTTTTCAGTTAACATCAACAATGAATATGTGGAAAGGTGCGACCTTCCTCAGTAAAAGATTTAACTGTGGTGTCTTGTTTTCACTGAATCATGACCCTCCTTCGGGGTTTTTTCAGAAACTGACATGACATAATGTGGTAAAACCTCCCGATGCCTCTCGCTCAGCCTCCGGAGACAACAGCCAGACTGTGGTCGGAGGTCAAAGTGAAAATTTATTGGGGTTACTGACTCCAGGATTGTTGAACATTTCCTGACCGCTCTGTTGTTGTTGCACAGTTACACAACAAAATGCATATTTCTTCATCTGCCTCAACATATAAAAGTGCAGATCAGGGTTCAGCTGATGACTTGAAAGTTGATATCTGTTTTGTTTTAATATTTCCACTTCCTATGCCAAAAAAAACTAAACTATTGGATTGTATTCTTGTCCCCTAAAAGAGCTTTAAAACAGTCATGGGTGGGACACTTTAAATTTCCAATGAAAGCCAGACTGACGAAGTTATTTTGGAGTTAGCACATCTATAGATGGCGGGGAAACCGATCGCTACCTTTACATTAAGAACTGGCAGATGTCTCGATAGATTAAGTATCTAATTGAGGGCCAGTACGCGGCAAATAAATCAGCCTGAAACTTGAACATTGGACCAAAAATGAAACCAGAAGAGCTTAACAGATCCGACGGTATTGCGTGACACGTTGTGTGATATGTAGTGTGTATGTTGAGGTTTTTTTTCCCATCCTTTTCTCTGCACACAACGAAAGCTGTTTTATTAATTTGATATTTTGCAGTATGCAGTCAAAACCAGTTATTAATTACAAAGTCGGCTTTTAAGATTTGTAAACACCAAAAACTGTCTTTCTGTTCTTGTGACGTGTTTGAAAGTATAGCTTTAACTTCAACTGATATATTTTCAAACCTTTTATATAATAATACAGTTTACTATTTTTTTTCTCCTCCATTTTCGACCTTTTCTTTTTTACTTCATTTTTCATTATCGCTTTATTTATGATCTCGGTTGCTCTGAGATATTTCCATGTGTTAATACGTGCATTTTAAGGTCCAGTCGAACCCGATACATTGAAATTACACCCTTCTTCATGAAATATTTGCCTCCAGAGGTTTTCTGTTGGGATAGTTGGTGAACGACAAGTCAATGAGCTAACTGCGAAAACACTGGCTAGCGGGGCTGGCGCTCAGCCACAACAACTTCTTTTGGATGATTTGTTTTTTGTATTGTGGTTTCTGGTATTTATTTATTTTATTTTTTTTAAGTCTGTTAGCTCATTAGCTTAGCCCAGTCGCTAACGGCAAAATGAGTTCACACAGTTTGTTTGTGAGGTTTTGTTCACTTTAAACACTTTATTGAGGTGTTTTATATCTGTAGGGAAGTTAAGTATGTGACTGATGCAACACAGCTAATGAGCTTTGATTTGCAGTGTCAAAAATTCACACGGATGGACTTTTTTCGGATTTGATTTATTTCTCGGATGTTTATTTTATATAAAGTATCCTAGAGCCACAAATCACAGCCTTTTACTGAGGCCTAAACAATACAAAACTCAACATTAAAATAGATATAAAAGAACTTCTGGCCCTTTTCCTTAGTTTTAAGTGATGACAGAAATGCGAGGCTCTTATCAATGTTAATAAAAGACCCGTGATGATGTTCATTTGGGACGAGTGTGCTGTCACTTGCATTTTTAATATATAATCTATTTGGATATCATCCGTTCCTCTCCGGTCCTGCTTTAAGTTTTCCTGCAGGATTTTTGCAACCGTGTCAGTCTGACAGCTCCCAAGACGAGAGACGCCCTTCTCTGTAAAAAAAACAAAACAAAAACAAAAAAAACCACTTCCTGTTGTCAGATAGACAAATACTTCATCTCCGTTTTAGTTTTTTTTTTATTATTTTACTTTACAAATTACACCAGCAGGGAGGAAACTGCAAACGAGGAATTGATGAGCGGGCATGATAAGTATCGGTCGCATCGCGAGCCTGATAGTCACCATCCTGTTAATTGTCCTTTCATCACGTCGGGAGACGATGATTATAAACACAGTGTGAATGCGACCCTTCAGCCGGCTTCAGGAGGCCCTTCCCCTGATTCCCGGAAGACTTTTAACGTTTGTGTTTTGGCTACGGGGGCCTGATTGAAATTGCGCGATCGGTCCAACTTCACATTGTTTATGTGCTTGTGCTACTATGTACGCTCCCGTGTTTAGGCTGAGGTGAAAGATTTCTTTATTTTCCTTCGGGCCTTTGCCAATGGTAGCCCCGAATACCTTCATGGCTCTTTAAATCCGACGGGTGTTAAAAAAAAAAAAAAAACGCCGCTCGGTGAAGTGTGCAGTCAAGTGGCGGTGACGCAGATTTTTCTCAATTTGTCGACATTCTTTATTCGGGCGTTGGTGTCTTAAACGGAGTGGATAGGAAACCACTAAAAATCCAATCTAATCTAAATTTTCATATAAGAAAATCCACATCCTCGTAAGGCACCAGGTGCTGTAGCGTTATAACAGGCGTGAAATGAGTCCTTTGCTGCAGAGCTTTTGAAAGGACCAGTTTATAGGAGGGAGGGAGGGCGGTCGGGTGGGGGGGGGGGGGGGGGGGGCGTTCAAGCAATAGTCTTGATGGTGAGGGAAATGCACCACATGATTTAATTCTTGGATTTCATCCTGATCGCTACCACAAGCGCTAATTAAATGGTTATCTCAGTGCCCCATTTCATTTTAATTCCATCATTGCCATTTGATTTGTAACACATGGTCGAGGTATTTGTTCTTTTTCCACCCGTGTTCGGTGAGGGGGGGGGGACTGAGTCCGCACGACTTTTCCGGAGCAAAAAAAAAGTCTGTATTTACACCTTCTAATTGACAAAGTGTGTTTTCGTTGGGTAAGCGTATCAGTCCGGTGTGCGTGTCACCGAACACACCGGGCTGTTAACACATTAGACGTTTATGAGACACGAATAAATAGGGTGTAATGTACCTGACGGAGGAAGTAGTTGAGTTAATGACATCTAGCCGCTCATATCGAAAGACGCCTCTTGAACCCTCCCCGCAGCTTTTTCCCTACAAATATATATTAAATAAAAATAAAGCTGAGCCAAATTGACAAATTGCCTTTTTATTGGTCCCGTCTTGGTGTATCCAGCGTTGTGTAACTCTCCTGTGGTAAAGTCCACATGTGAGCGCAGGTCAAAACCGAGCTCATCCCTCTCAGTCTGTCTCACTTCATAAATCCTTCAGTCTTGCGGCGTTAGTTTTTTTGGGGGGAATACAATAATATGTTGAGAGAGAACGGTGCCAAGTGGTTTACGGCTGTCTGTCGTCAGTAATTTCGCAGAGCAGATGGTGACAGGTGACAGTGAAATATGCAAGGCATTGTTCCTTTTTCCGTATTTTCTAGGGAAACAGATGTGAGGAGGTGGGGGGGTGGGGTGAGAAAGTAGATATGCGTTATCATCATCCTGTATAATATGGAGACCCAAAAGATCAATTTTATATATGTAGCTATGAAATATATGATCCCATCAGTAAACTGGATAAAATATATGTAATATGTTTCAAATGCAATCATAAGGAAAGAATTTTTCCCCAATTACACTATTATTTCCAGTCGTGTGTTATATTATAATCACTTCTCACCGCCGCCGCTTGTCTTATTTGGTCTAAAATAAGATGGCGCAGAATCTGAGCCTTTTTGACACCTTTTCTCACTTTGAAAATGAATTACCTGATTAGAGGCTGCTGCTTCAACACACACAAATACAGTAAACTGACATTTAGCGCAACAGGTGCCAAGTTACCCGCTCACTACTGCAGCCTGTAAAAAGTGAACACTTGTCACATCTGGTCTAAATTGAGATTAGGCCAAAACTTGACACTATTTGACACCATTTTTCACCATGAAAGTGATCAAATAAAGATGTCTACAACATGCAACCTTTTCCTTGTATACCAGCAACATTAACAAATGCTACCAAACTTAGCCAGTTAGTGCTCAAGAACTTCAAAAATAACAAACTGTTGCTGCTTTAAATAAACAGATTTAACAAATTAGGGCTTCAGATAGCAACTATTTCAATGATTGATTTATCTACTAATTATTTCCTAACAGATTAATCCTTTGGTCTATAAAAGCAGAAAATACTTTAAAAAATGTCCATTGTAGTTTCCTTCGAGCAACAGTCCAAAACTTGAAGATAGTATTTTCCTTAAAGAATTAAAATGTTCAACCATAAAAAAAAAAAAAATAGATTTGAGAAAAAAATAGATTTATTGATCAAAATGATTGCCACTTATTTTCTTGTCGGTCAGCTGTTTCATTAATCGAGTCATGCTGCTGTATTTTTTTTAGCTCACATACCCGAACATTATCCACCGGTAGATTGTGGTGTCTGCATTTCTTTAGGTATCATTTATGATCTATGTCAGTGAGTTTTATGGATATAATAGTCAGATAAAAAAAAAAAAAAGCTATTAAAATATAATATTAAAAACCAGTGTATCTGCATTTCAAGGGGGGAGAGTAGATTTCCTTTATTTCCTCTGACACATGGCTTTCTTTAAGTAGGATGTTGGGCGAGCTGCAGTCTTTGGGAAAAAGAATGATGTGTGAACGCTGGTTGTATCACAGCAGCAGAGGAGAGGAGAAACCCAAAGGCAAACGCAGACTATTTTCCAGTGGTTCAAGTCAGACTTTCTAATTAACCAAGACATCCAATATCCCAAGAAGTTCATCAATCAAACATGTCAAAAACCTGAGAGAAGTCAAGTCCGTCCAAATCAAACAGGGCCCGAGGAATCTCCCCTCGAACGTCTAAACTGGAATCCAGGGTGTCACGATCGCCGTCCGAATGTTTGAGTGTGAAAATCATTCGACAGCTACTGCAGCCGAAGAGGAAGGACGTGGAAAATAGCGCAGATCCTCCACAGCCTCAAGTCTTTCCAGTTTGAAGTCAAGAATTGTGAAATGTCTGCTGACAAATTCGACATGTTGTTTATATTCATGTTTACTGTACTAGAAATATTTCGGCTCATTATAGTAAGATGAGACGTTTTTCTTCCCCTTTGCCAGCCCACAGCTGCTCTCATGCGATGTCTTTAAAAAGGGCTGTTTTTTTTTTTTACAACCGATTGGTTTTTATACTTCCTGGCTCTCGAGGGGGAAATTCCCTCCCCAAAATTTAAATCAGAATCGCACTGATGATTACGTTTTACGACCCTGAAATTGTTAGAGATGACAGTGATGAATTGCTACCAATAACCAGTATCACACAAAGGCCACATACTTTATTTGTTTTTAAAAATGAAAATCCACTTTAGTAGCTGTATAAAAGTGCGTTTTCGTGCATTTACAACATCCTGGATCTTTTCCCACAACCTTTAATGCTGCAGACAAAACTGTGTAAAACAGATCAGATTTCTGTGAGATTAATAGCGCAGTAATATTTGTGCGCTCAAGACTTCCAAGACAAACATCCCGACGGTGGATATTTTCACTCGCATGATATATATTGAATTTTGCGCTCTGCAAAACACATTGCAGCAAATCAACCGATGTCATCTGTTGAAGATTGAATTAGTGTAATTAGTTACAACCGTAGTGTTGGATGCTGACTTGTACTGTTGTGTATTTAAATATAAAAAGTAATCAGTGTCATACCCTGTTAGCATGCCTTTAACAAGCAAGCTTAAAGTTTATGCGTCAACCACAAGCAGTTCCTCAAATGGCCACTTGAAGCTCGCTCCAAAAACGAGTCAATTCAGGCCCGCTAGAAGTTGGCTAAAAAAAAAACCCTCCAGCGACTCCCGTTCAACTTTTCTCCTGAAAATCTTTTTTTAGTTAGTTGGTTATTTCCGTGTTGTTGGCTAAAGTCGCGCCATCTTATTAGTTTCCATCTGAAAATAATCCCATCATTAAAATAAGAGTCAAAAAGCTGTGTTTTTTGGGGGCGTGTCTGTTTGATTGACAGGCCCGTGTTGCAGTCAGGTTACGTCTATGGTATCGACCGGTTTCCAATCAGATGGAGCAGCCACCGGTCTGGTTTGGTTTAGCTCGTTAAAGCAGGAATGTACAGGTGGTTCATCCAATCACCTGCCGAGATCATTTTGAAAATGTTTGTCCTTTTCTGAACCGTTTCCAAGGACAGCTTCTTAAATGTTTCTATTTAACAAACCGTCTGGCACGTCAGGTTACCGGAAGCAATGAGTGTGCCAAATCTTGTAGTAGAAGATGTTGGGATATTTAGCCAAATATGTTCACATTTATATTTGCCGATGGCAATAAATGAAAGGTCAGAGGATTACCAGAGTCTTTAGGATTTATCCTCTGGTCTCCACGGATATCTGCACCAAATTTCACGACAATCCATCGAGGAGTTGTTGGGATATTTCAATGACAGTAATATGACGCGGCTGACCAACGCTTCAAGCCAAGATTGTTAAAAATCCATTTACTTCTTCCGCGTAGAGAACTTTGTATTTAAATTAAATTGAGAACGCCTTCGCTGCTTCCTTTTAACGCCAAACTGTAGCGAGATGAAAAACATGTAGAGGCCACACACACATCGGCTCTCGAACTCTCATCCCGGTGAATTTATTACAGCTCCGCCGAGCGCCAGGTATCTGTGATGTTCCCACCGTCGACCGCGGCGCTTCTCTGCTCATCAGCAGACGCTTAAAAGCGTCCGTTTTTGGTTCTTGGCTAAAGTTAAGTAAAAAAAGAAAATTAGCGTGGGAAGAGCTTGTGTATTTTTAATCTTCGCAAAGAGGAAAAATAAAATCCCTTCAGGAGTAAATGGAGTTTTTTCTTTCACTGTAACCTCAGCTGCACATAATTTTCATCCTAATTTACAGCTCACGGCAGAGAAATCCCACCTTCAGGAAATCAATTACGTGTGCTAAAATGGGAGAAAGCAGATGTCTGCAAAATACCTGAGTCATGAGTACAGTCGGTGGATATCCTCGGTGAGGGCTTTCTGCTCAGGTGTTTGACTGCTTGTGTTCAGTACATCGAGGCTTGAACCCTTCTGACTTTTCCTGCTGTAATTTGTACATTTATGTGTCCTAAAACGCAAATTTAAAGTTTTGTATTGCTGTGCTGAACTGATTTTCAGTTCCAATATGAAAACTAGACCTTGATGCGGGACTCTTTTTTTTTTTAGGAAGCCTCCACTCTAACGCTGCAAAAATGGGTTGTTCTTTGGCTCGTGTTACACCTTTCTACCATGTTTCATAAAAATCGGTGCTGTTAGCTTTTCAAAAAATCCTGCTGACAAACAAACACACAATCTAGCACTATATAGACTAAGTGCATTCCATTTACATTCTAGTAGAGTCATTGTAAAACTAGCACAGACTGAACACTTCATGTTTGTTCTTCATGTCTGAAGAGCCGGAGAGCAAGAGTCCCTTTTAACAGGAAAGAAAACTCCCAAAAGTGCAAAAAAAAAAAAAAAGTCCCTTTTAAAAAAAGAAAACCTCCTACAGCAGGAAGAATAAACTCCCTCTTAACAGGAAGAAATCCTGTAACAGCTGGAACGAAAAACGTCTTTTTAACAAGAAAACCTTACACAGCAGGGAGGAGAAAAAAAACTTCCTTTTAACAGGAAGAGATTCTCCAACATAACCAGGCTCAGTGGTCGCCGGTCAATCTGCCTGCGGTGACGGGCGAGCGAAGATGACTAATGGAAACTTCAGTTACAGGAAAACCAGACTGATGAGGTGGCGATGCGGAGGAGGAGAATTGCATGTCAGGAGGTCTGAAAGACCGAATGACAGAATTACAATGATATTTAAAAACAAAAAAGGGAAGAGATTAGATCAAAAAACACCAGCAGAGAGATCGTTGGTCAAGTTTGGTAACTATCGTAATCAATATTACTTTATATACCATGTTGGTGTCATATCTGATATAAATCTTTGTATCCCTCACTTTCTAAAGTCATGACTCACACCCCCCCCCCCCCCCCCGCCATCTCTCCCTCCCTGTGTTGGTAGCATTTAAAAACAATTTCCCCACAGACTCAAAACTTACCAACACACAGACAGTTTGAAAGGTTTTACTCCACAAAGTTCGACGTTTTCTTTCGTTTTCATCTTCCATGAGAAAAACAAATGCACCAGATATGAACTTTTTGCATAATTCGTGATGTCTGGAATACCTCCAGCAACTTGTCGCCTCATAAACACATTTGCTGACAAGTTCCTTGATTTAAAACCTCCAATGGGAATCCTCAGTGAAAACACGCACACTTCTTCCAAGAAAATCTAAGGCATTTTTTTTAATTTATTTTTTAATTTTTAATTTTTTTTTAAGTTGGTAGGCACTCTGCTGCCTATTTCTTTTGGCTTCTGGCAGCCATGTGTTGATATTAGTCATCCAGAGTTGTCACCGCTGGCACATATCAACTGTAACCAGTGAGTGACATCATGCACGTGGAAATTAAACCCAGCAACCGTATCAAGCCGTCGCCAATTAAACTCCTGAATGTTTTGACCCAAACAGAAGTAAATATGGAATATTGGAGCGGATTTTACGTTCCATTTTGTATGAAGTCATGTCTCTTTACAGATGGATACCTGCTTTTTTTTTATTACATTTTAATATCACTTTTAGATCATGCAACCATTTTGTAATCTTCACAAAGATTGAGAAGAATCGTAAGAGTGACTCTTTCACTATGTTGTGACTTATTTCCTTATGAATGCACAGTAATAATGCACCTTTGATTGGCTGAAACGGCAGCAGCGTTTGAGAAATAATGCAGATTAGGTGTGATTTATGTTGTATATTTGGATTTCACCCCCAGAATTTAACAAATCTGACAATGATTCATGCTGTTTTTCCGACCCAGTTAATTACCTTAAAACAAAATATTTTCAAGTATACAGCACGGCACTTAATTTAACGGCACAGTGAAGGCTTGTAAAATCGGCTAAATCCAGTTGGCTTACGGTTTTACAGCAGAGCCTCAATGCTTCAACACTTTAAATGCTTTCTTATGCTTTTACTGCTCAGACCTGAAAAGAAATTACTGCACCTTGGGTGAAAATAATTAGCACACGGGAGTCAGAAATAGACTTTCTTCCCTCACACTCTGTGCGACAGCAGGTCGCGATGACACTGAGTTTGTAAAAGTGGCTTTTTTTCTGGTATTATAACCTTTGAACTTCTGTTGGCTGCGGTGCCAATCAAAAATGTTAAAGATAAAAAGTGCACAAAGTAAAATGCTTTTCATTCCTAATAAAGTAGAGTTTTTTTGTGCCGAGCTCAACCTCTTGTCAATAAGACAAGTCAAACAAAGATGGTTTCATCTGCTAAAATCAATAAATTAGAGTAAATTGTAGGCTAGATTTTACACTTTGTATTTATTTTTTATTTTTTTATTAAATGTAGTAATGGCACGAGGCACACCTGTTTAAACAGCATCTCGAGCTGCCACACCTGTCAGGCGGACGGATTATCTTGGCAAAGGTGAACTGCTCACTAACACAGATCTTCAAGAAATTTGTGAACAAATTTTGCGAGCAATAAACCATTTTGTGTGCATCGAAGTACAAATACTGTTAAAGTGTCTAAATACTCAGTCCACGTAATTCACACAGTGTTCAGCAACTGTGCTGTTTCGACTTCCTTCAGTTTGTGATGTCACAAGGTCACCCTCATGTCACGTGTCCGCCCTCAGCACAGACTACTATCCAAACTTTAGTGTGGAAGAAAACACGGAATTTAAGAGAGGAGATGTAAAACTAGGTTGAGATATTTATTTTTAGTTCTTCAAACCAGAAAAAGCATTTTCTAATGGATATCAAGACTGCAAATAAAACAGCAGAAAGGTGTAAAATACGGGACCTTTAAATCGGTACTTTTACACGGCGAACCATCAGATTGATCACCGAACTAGAACATAAACAGGGAAGTCGTTTGGTTCGGTGTTAAAACTGATGATTTGCTAAGCTTTCACAGTATATAACTGCTCTAAAAATGTTTTAATATGTAACTTTACGCCTGAGAAAAACAAATCTACAGCGTTTCACAGCCAATAAATGACTCGAGGACCATTCTTCTTTCATCGTGAGCAACCCACCTCGAACTTACACTGTTTTTACTGCAACCGAGCCGCAGAATCGACCTTGTACGTAATCATCACAATATAGAATTTAGGGGTTTTCCACTTTAAACGTCTGTAAGCATATTATTTGAATAAGGGCTTTAGTATCAGAGGGGTGGAAAGTGGTGTAAACATGATAGATTGCTTTGCTAGAAACACGCCTAGACACGTCATTTCAACAGATGTTTATATGCCGAGAACAAAAAAAACCATCACATCACATTATTATTCGCAAACACACGCATATATTAACCAGTGTTACAGTAATGGCGTGTATTGTCTTGCATGAATATTATGTTAAATGCATTCATGCTGCGATGGAAAAAGGATCTAAACAAAACACCACACGAGCTTGAAGTAAAAACCCGAACTTGATTTCATTTTATATTTGGACCATTATTTATCATACAAAACCCCAACTGTGTCTCTGGTTGTATTTTACAGTTCAAGGCTCAGCATTTTTTTGTCCCAAAAGCGGTCGATAGCTTTTGCAGAAAAAGCACTCAAAAGCATAAAAAGAAACATAAATCTGTAGTGGTATATATAAAACAGAGCATCCTATTAAAAAAAAAAAAAAAAAAGATGGTGCATCAAACTGAGACAAAATAGCACCGCCTGCCAAAGCTTTTACTCATCTCCTCCCAGAAAACACAACCAGAGTGCAAAAGAAAGTTGTTTTTTTTATAATTATATGCAGCATTCAGCCCATTTTTTTTTTGTCCGACTTAACAGGGAAAAGAGAAGAAGAAAATGGACGGTAACATAACCGCAGTGATTAGTATGAAACACATCTGTCGCCTTTTTAATAACGGGGCCTGACATAATTGCCCTGTGCATTGTTTTTATTCCACCCGCCGCCTGCCAAGCTGCAACTGGCTGTCCAGCGTCTGTAATAACCCGCACTTATTCTATACACACTTAATTTGAAAATAACACCATTAAAAAGCCTCGTTGGTGGCCCCCAGATTCAGGATCTGCATTAGCTGAGCTCTAACTTCTTCTTGGGCTGCATTCATCGGCTAATTATTAGCTCCGCTGTTTTTCATCAAACGTCATGGAAATCAACAGCAATTGTTCATCAGCCCGAGCCGCGAGTGCAACGTAATGATTTACAGTGCAGGGCGTACAGTAAATAAACACATTTAATCCATGACCACACTTGGGAATCAAAAGACATCTTGATCTCGCTTGCTTGATTTCAAGATATAAATGACTTTTATATTTGTTTCCTGTTGCAAACAAGCCATTATTTCTCTTCATTTGGGTCGTGTATTGCGTGACGTCTTGTTATGCTCTCGTTGTAAACCTCTGAAAACCTGCTGTCCAAATAAAGTTTATCATTATTGTTATTTCGTACGAGTCATCTGGGGAGTAGTTAGCATGAAGCGGTGTTTATGTATCCCAGCGTGTTTCTCCAGCCCATTTAACCTAAATACACTCATTAGCCTCCTGCTGTATTTATGGACGTTTTGTCATCGCACCCCTTTTTTTTTTTTTTTTTTTCGTTCACGAGGGACTTCTGCCGCGGAGCTCAGGACAAGTGGTCGGGAATTTGAAACTGGAGTCGCCGTCGTTATTCCTCCTCCGTCGACACGTTGCCATGTGTGGCGAGTTTGTCTAAGCTCCCCTAATGAAACGGCCTAAATATGGAGAAAGGAGCGAGTGGGGGGGGTGCAAAGGGCTAAAGAAGGGGCTCCCCCCTTCTTTAGCCCTTTGCAGTGTTGAGGTGGACATTAAAAAGAGATGTTTTTGGATGTAGGTGCCTTCAAGCAAATACCACTGTGTCTGAAAGTCTCATTAAAGACACCAGGAGTAAAAGGGGAAAAAAAATAAAAGGGAGAGAGCAGCCCCACGCTGTATATTCAGTTACCATAAAGCAGAAATGCAGAACATATGAATCTGCTGCTGGACGCTTCACTGCTGCTCGGGGGCTTGGCTGCTGTTTTTGTAGCTCAGACGTCCAACCACCCAAAGCCATTCGACTAAACTTAACTTCACCTGTTACCTGTGTTTTAAAATAGACTTCATGTATACTATACGTGGAGGAAATATACCAAAAACCTCCTGATTCAACACAGAAGAGTCCACGAACTGAGAGTTTCTTTCTCTGCGGCTGCTTCGTTAACAAGTTTAGCTTTCTGATGTAAGGAATCCAAGGAATACACAATTTCACAACAGTTAGCAGACGAGATGGAGGTCAAGAAGCTGGACTGGGACTGGAAACGGTTTATTTTCCATACTGGGGCATGTGGATTGCTGTTTAAAGCCATATATGCATTTCTTCCCTTTAATCCGATGGCAATTTAACTTGTCGGCCTTGAATAAGCAAACCAATGCAGTCACATGAATGGATTCAAGATTAAACTATATTTGTCGGACATTTTTCACATAAAATGTAGCTTCCTGGTCTGAAAAATTAGGCCAAAGCGGAAGTGCCATTAACTGCAATACCACTGAGTGCCACTAGAGGCCGGCTCCGAAAAGGCTCCATAGACTCCCATTCAACTAGTCTCATGAAATCCAAAGTCAATAAAAAAAAAATGTCCACAAGTTGTAACGGTGTTGTTAGCTGAAGTCACTCGTTCTTATTCGTTTTCTGGCGGTCCCGTCATCAATCAGATATTAGGCCTCAAAAAAACATGTGTTTGGGGGCGTGTCTGTTTGATTGACAGGCCTGTGGTGCAGTCCAAAACCACAAGGAACATTAATAGAAAAGTTTAACTTCCAGTTAAGTTGGTCTCACATCTGACAGGTCACCGATAAGGTGGCACAAAGCACTTCTTTATTATTGTTGTAACCATGACAACGAAAGGTCTAAATTTTCGACTGAAACTCTGATTATTCCTTGAACCTTACAATGTTTGTTTTGTGAAAAACGTTTTGGTTGTTCAGGTTCGACGACTTGTTGAGAATACTGTATAATAAATCAACCTGGTAATCATTAAGCTATTTGAATTATTTAAAAAAAAAAAAAAAAAAAATTAAATTAAAATGATTTGAAATAATCACCTGGAGTAAAACATACCTGCATAATTGCTTCCACATATTGATGAACGGCTGCTCAGTTATTTTAGTGTCCTGCTGCAATAGACTTGTACTATTAGTGCCTTGCTCAACAGCACTTGAAGGAGAGATCTCTGTTTCTCTGCTCCATTTCATTAATTTTTTTTTTGTTGTGCAGCTGCTTCATTTATTCAAACAGGCCACCTCGTGACCGCGAGGTCACTTCTCTCACCGTCAGGCCTCTGTGCCACATGGTGAACTGCTCTACGAGAGATCCGAGTGTAAATACCTCTCTTGTTAGTTTTTTTTTTTTTTTTGCTCAGGCCCCGGCCTTTTAACAGGAATTCAAGCTGTGCTAGCGCACCATTAGGTCCTGGCAAATGAAAAGACATAATTCAGATTATTAAGTCGGGAGGGAGGAGGGGGGAGAGGATTGTCAGGAAAAACACTGCCAATATTACACAAGTCTAAAATAAACCTCCTAATTGAATATGTCAGCGTGGCCTCATCTGGCTATTACACACATTTAACTCTTTGTACCGGGTGAAACGGAGACTCCCGACGTGAACTTTCAGCCGGAGACCATTTCAAGCAAAAACGTTCGGGTTTTTTTTTTTCGCACGTTTGACACAAAGCCCCACTGTCTTAACGCCGTACGTACGCTTCTGTTAATCTCCCGCGTCGGTGTGAAACATCCGCCGAATGCTAAATAACCGACCGCCCCGCGTCACCGCAGCGCAGGTGTGGTCGGCGTCTGTCAGGGAGCCGGCGCTCGGCAGTCGGACTTGGAGATTTACCAAGCGTGTTAAACTGTAGCCAATTTTACAGTCACTAAATTATACGGCCGGCTTGGACAAATACGGGGAAAGTCAAAGGGGGCAAGAGGGGAGATTTGCCAGTCGATTTGCCTCCCCCCGCCTCCCCCCTAGCGCCGACTGTCCCCGGCCACTTGCTGAAGACATAACATTAGTCTTGAAGGAAAACAGCAGAGCGGGCGTCTTCTGTCTTCTGTCTTCTGCGCGGCGACGGACTCGACGGGCCAGCTGTTGCGGCGACGAGACGCCGACGACGATTCACTTGAGCTGCTGAGAAGTCGGCCGGATCGAGTTTCATCGAGTGGAAGTAAATCAGCGAGGAGGGGTTCTGTTTTTATCCTCCTGGAGGTTCGGAGAGATTAATTCAACACGCGCCTGATGTTTATGTCATAGATTTGGTCCTTTATACTCGCGGCGTATAAAAGGAAACGCAGCTCGCTGCTCGTTTCAAGCGAATGGTCTTTAAATGGAGCTGCGATATTAAAACTTAACAAATGCTTTCACTGGGATGCAAGTCATTTGTAAATCTTTTTGCGAGGAAGCGTCTTTTAGAAAAATGTCCATTTAAAAGCCATCAACTTGAATCCCCGGAGCGTCTCGAGCTCTCAACACAACGTCCGAGAAGAAATCTGCCAAAAAAAAAAAAAAAAACTGGAGGCGGCATGATTGCATATAAAGGCGATGAAAATATGTAGACGCACAGGATGTGAGGCAGAGATGGATTTATACAAAATGCATGTACAGGAGAAAAACAAAAAAAAGTAAAACCTGGTTCATGAATTTAATGAGGCTCCAGAGGAAGAAAAACAAAATGGAGAGAAACTGGAAGGAAGCAACACAAAGAGCAATGTTAGCACGGCTGCTAACAGACGCCAAAGAGAAGCTCAGATATTCTTTGGTTGGTTGGCGAACAGCTGTTAGGTGCATCGCTGCCACCTGCTGGCAGCAGGAACGCGTGACGACCAGGCGCCGGTAAAAACAAAGGGGAACGTCGATCCTAATATTTGACGTGTGTCGGTGGTATTTAAGTGGACGTATACGATCGTGCAAAACTAAATGACTTTAAGCAATATCAGTATCGAGTTTTCTTTTTTGTAGTTTGAGATATGACACCTTTTTTTTGCCATATTAAATTTGATATCATCATTTAGACCGTGTTTTATCAAACGTAAGGTCAGACATGTCCGAATTACGTCTAACAAGTCACGTATTCTCAAACCGACATACGTTTTGTCCGTTGGCTACGTCAGTCGGCTACACCCGGAATTTACTGTCGATTGATATTTACCAGCTTTAACGTTGAAATTCAACTACAAATCCCCACTTAGAAACAGGTTTGTGTGTCTCACATTGTGTTGACTACGTTTGAAGTTCAAATCCAGCTGGTGCAGATGCTCCAGATGTCTCCACGTCGTTGGCGTCATTAGCGCCGTCGGAGGAGGATCGCTGCCACTAACTGACAAACTGTCTTGTAATCTTTTTATTTCTTTTCTTTTTTTTTTCTTTTTTTATGCGCTCTGGACATCCTCATTATTTACTTTGAGGAATAAAGATGAACAGTTTGGTGGAACGATCAAGAGCCCGCTGCTCTTTGTATTATTCCTGCCTGCAGAGTTGCATTTGATCTGGATTCAAGCGAACCAGATGGGACTCTGCCGTGGCGAGCGTCGGCCAGATTTATGGAGCCCCAAAAAAAAGAAAAACTACAAGTCGGAGGGCGTGAACTTTGAGCGCGATCGTTTTTTTTTTGTTCCTGACACATTTGATCCGAACAGATCCGTCCCGACATCAAACGGCCTCGCGTCAAACAATCAGGACTCGCAGCGGGAGCTTCATCGCTGCAGACGCGAGCCGTTTACAGGAGGAGCGTTGTCACGTCGGCTCCCCTTTCCATTTTTTTTTGCACTTACGACCTTCAACCCCGCAATTGGAGCTCGTTGACTCCGATTGAGCGACTGGGGGACGACGGGCCTCGGGAATCCGCCGGGTTTCTGCTCGTTCGGGGACGAGAAATTAAGATTAAGCGGCGGTGCGGAGCAAGTGAGAGTAAAACGACGTCCAATTGGAAACAGGGGGTCTCCTGAGAGTTTTGGAACATCTGTCGGGGTGTCGGGTTGCTTCAGCTCTCGTTAGGGCATCGCAGCTCGCCTCGTCAGGCGGGGTCGCCGAACCCCCCCCACCGACCCCCTCTCTCCCCTCCTTCCCCCATCTGCTCCCTCCGGGCACAGTCCGCTGCTTTACAAACAACCCCGGAGCTGAGGCCAAGACTTAATTGGCCCACGCTTACCTTGTCCACAACCTCAGCTCGTCCCCAAATGCACTCCTCTTCCCGCAGGGAAAGTCTTCTCACTTCAGGGGACCGACTGGCGGCGGGGACTTTGCGCAATTTGTGCGTTCAATTCGGTTAGATGAAGCGCGCCGATAAAACCAGGCCGCTTTCCCACAGGAAAAGCCTCGAGTCCGCGCCTCACGCGGCGATAAACCTCTTTTGTGTTTCTTCCATGAAATACGAATAACGAAAGCTACATCACGCTAGCAGATATTAAAGGAGATAGATCATGTCAAAAACAAAAAAAAACATCAAAACGGCGTCCAAGTAGCGTCGACCCGTTCGCAGCGGAAGACCTCATTGAAAAAACACATGTCCGAACAGATCGCGATGTCTTCGTGATGTTTCTTTCTACCTTTTCTTTTTTTTTTTTTTTTTTTTTTTTGCTTTTCACACCGGAGGAAGAAAGAAGAAAGGTAAAAAAAAAAACAAGAAAAAAGAAAGCATCCAAGTTTGGGTTGTCACATTAATGACACGATCGCCTCTGACGCTCAAATTGCGTTTGACAGTGAACTTCCGAGGCACAGATGTATCGGCTCGAGCCCAAGCAGACGCCGGCTTTCGGTGCCAGACGACTGAGCAATCATTTGGAAAAAAAAAAAAAAACACTGGCAACAACCGGTGTTTTCATTTTCAACTTCACTTTTTTTTTTTTTTTTATTAACCTCTTCGTAAACTTGTGGCGAATCCTCTCGGGCGCATTTCGGCGCAAGACGGAGAGCCCGCGTAAGCGCTGTCGACGTGTTTAGGCTCCGGGTGAAACGCTACTGTCCGTGGGATTGGAAAATTACAGCACGGGTTCAATGAGAATATCCAGCTTGGGTGGAGGGAAGGGGTGGGGAGGGGAGGGGGGGGGGGGTTTAAGGCGAGGTCATCCCTCACTGCCTCACCAAAATGGCTCCCTCGAGATCTGACCTCTCTGCGTCCTGAACTTACGGCGCTAAAGCCATAATCTCTGTCAACTTTCTTCTCTGACTCCTGCTGCCTCCACATTTCCTCATCTCCCCGTCCCCTCCACTGTTTACTCTTTACATCACTTCGTTTTATTTTTCTCCTCCCTGTTTCTTCTCCCTCTCTCCGCTCATAGCTTTCTCTCTGCGTCTCCCTCAGCTATGCGGCCCGCGCTGCCAGGCCTGACTCTTTTGATTTGAGTGCAGTACATGTGGTTGAAATCTGAGGCACGCTGCACTGCCAAGCCACAGGGCCCTGTAATGGAGCGCTGGCGCAGGAGAATAAGCCATTGTTCTGGGTGCAGGGCGGCGGATGAATAAATGGAGGGGAGATCTCACCGAGTCCGTTTTATTTTTTTAAGTTTATACACAAAAAAAAAAAAAGAAGCACTGACTCTTGCTGGACACAACCCCCGGGGTCAAAGGGGAGCGCCGTTATCTCGTTGTGAATCCCGCTCCGGAGGGGGGAAAAAGGCCGCCTGGGAGTCATTTACGGTCTCGGGATGCAGAGATGTTCGCGGGGCAAACTTGTCCGGTTTTTGGTTTCTTGGTCTGTCTGACTGCACGCACAGATGACATAAACAAGAAAGTGAGAGCGTTGTACTTGACTTTGAATTAAATTTGAGGACTTGTTCAGTGCTCGTGTAGTGTGTGTGTGTGTGTGTGTGTGTGTGTGTGTGTGTGTGTGTGTGTGTGTGTGTGCGCGCCTCCTTTTAAAGCTTACGTCAGTGCACAGACAGCCAGAGAGTAAGTCAGAAAATTAGTAGAGAGAGAGAGAGAGAGAGAGAGAGGAAGCCTCCTGGAAACGTTAAGGTGATCAACACAGGCACCAACGCGACCTGAAGCACATGTTTAGCACGTCCATATGGCTCCATTATCACCTTCCAACCAACCCGAAGGCTGAAACATCATTTCTGTGAAGTCTCGATGTCGGCAACGTGAGAAGGGTTGCATGTCGTGGCAGACCCAACACATCTTCCCCGAGCACTTTAGCACCTTTCAGCTTGTCGTTTTGGTTTTTTAACGACATGCAGCTTTGCCGTTTTGGCTCGGCTCTCGACGGCCTTGTTTTCAGCAGCTGTTAGTGGCGAAGAAGTTTAGATCAACTGCTCGGCGCCAAACGACAGATGGACAAGGTTAGCAACTAGCCTGTTAGCTTTGTGGAGCGTCCGTAGGTAGAGAGAGGAACCACATGTTTTCCTCAGGTGTTGGTGGAGACCAAAACAGAGCTAAAAAAAGGAGAATGAACATTACAAGTAGATCCATCAGATGAAACACGACTTCAAATGACTGGAAATGTTGCTTTGTGACTATTTACTCATGTTAGCCTTATTATCTACGTACTGTCATTATGTCAAACTTGTGTGGTCAGCTTGTTGAAATTCAGCCCTGAAGTGGCTAAAAGAAGACTACTTTAACTTGTGTGACTTTAATATTGTTATTTTACGGGAGGTTTTTTTGCAAATGAATGTACAAAATAACTATTAACTATGGCAGTAGTTGAGTAAAAATTACAACATTTCCCTTAGCAAAAGAAAAAAAAGACCTGAAAACTGTTCTAAAGTACAGCCCATGAGTAAAAGTACATAGTTTAAATGCAAACCTTTGTCTCCAGCTGAAACGCTGTAACACCCTTGAAATATTTCCCACCACGTGTCACTGGAGTTATTTGCTTACCGTCAGTTGTTATGACTTATAAAATGCTTTAGTTTGAACGATGGTTGTTTACAAGAATATGTAGCAGGAGGACAATCTATTCAGTCCTAATAATGGGCCGCAATAAAACAGCGATTTTGAAATACATCTGGACTCGATTTGTCCGCCTGCACTGTACCAATCCGAGTGGCCACGCAGGAGTCTATAGCCTGACCATTTCTAACTTAATTAAAACGTGTTTATGACCGAGGGGGAACGGTGAGTGTGCAGATTCTTGTTGATTAGTCACACCAGCTGCAGCCCACAAACTTCCCCTGCCCCCGCCCCCCCCGCCCCTACTACTAATAAACCTTACCTCCCCTGATTGGTTTTTAAAGGGTTAAATTTGTCTGGCAAAAAAAAAAAAAAAAAATTTTGTTTACCTCAGTGGATGCAGCCAAATCATTAAAATAACTACAATGGATCAACTGACCCCGGCTCATTAAAAATTTATGGGGAAATGAGATGGGAGTGCTGGAAAGTTGAAGCGGTGTCATCTTGAATCATGAGAGCTGCCAGCCTGCTGGGACTCTTGGTGCCATAAGGTCCTGGGGTTTCCTTTTTTTTTTTGTTGCAGTTTTCCCGTCAAACCATTTCACAACAGGGCCTGTACATCAAGTTGGCGTACGCGCCATTAAAGACCATCATTGTATTTTTTTTTTTTACTCAGAAAGCTGTAAAACAATGATGCTCTTAATAGCAGACGTCAGGGCGAAAAGCTCAAGGAGAGATGCCCTCTCGACGCGATCCGACTTTTATGACGCGGGGCGAAGCCGTAACTTTTGTTTCTCACAGACGGTGGTAGTCGGGAGGCGTCGGACGCGAGTGACGACAAACCACCGTGAAGCCGAGTCTCCGTGCCCGATCAAATCACCGCAGAGCTGCGTTTTAAATGTTCTCTCACTGAGCGTAAATGTTGGTGAGTAGTCGCCTTGTCTAACAGCGGTGCCACGGCGAGCCCAATGTATTTGTTTAGACGGATTTCTCCTTGGAAACTCGGGTCAGAGTGTCTCGTGTTGCTTGAAAAAGTGGGAATTTAAAAGTGGACCAGTTTTGGACTGTTGCGTGCATGGGCGGAATATTTTAAGGATACACTTTTTCTTTTCCTCTATTTGTCATCAGCTTTCTGGCTGCTAAAAACTATCTAACATGCAAATACTTGATGCAAGTCCTGGACCCTGTTTCTCAAATGCATATTAAAAAAGTAAAATCCATCCAACAAACCGTCTTCAGCTTCAGAGATGTTTTGCCTGTTTAAGGGCTTAGTTCCATTTTTCTGAGGTCAGTTTGTATGAAGTACTTTTCCATAGTCCGTGTATCTGCTGCAGTCAATGAGGATCGGCACATCCCCAGTTTGAACAGGCAGACGGCCATACCTGCGTGGAAGCTAAGCCGTGTACTGCAATGGATTTAGCATCCTACAAAATGGCCCACCAGAAAAAAAGATCAACATCAATTTACTCGTATTCTATATTTTTAATATTTTCTTTTATGTCGGCGAACTGAAGTCGTTATATAACTTTCTTCAAAGCCGCCAGACAAATGCAGGGTTTTTTTTTAAGACAGGAGTTGTTGTTCAACCGCTTCCTCGATCGGTTAGTTAGTTTGAGTTATTGTTTGACTTTATTGGTGTTATAAACACCCCTAATTTGGTACCGATGTTCCCATCTGGTAATAATTCTGGTTGATCCTCTGACTCTTCGTCATGGGCCATCGTCAGGGCAAGTTTTTAATGCACGCCCTCCTTTGATTTATTATCAAATGCCATTAAAGCCAGTGACTTTTCCATCAGCCTGTTGTATTCACGGCGAATAAGAAGAACTGATGAAAACAGTGATTAACATCAGCATGCTGTTGTCAGCGTCACGGCATTTTAGGGATGGTCGTTTTCGTCAAGAATACTATTTGAAAATATCTCGGAACTATTCGACTATTCATCGGCTATATTCGCCGAGAAGGAGAGACTCACTTGGGCTCAACAAATATCATCCAACTTCTGAAAAACCCCTCGCTGTGGACAAACCTGAGAAGAAGCATGTTTGAGAGGAGGGCGGTTGCTTGTGCTGCACGTCCAACATCAAACTCACTTCGTCTTGCCATTGATTATTGATCAGTGGACGTTCGGTGCATCACTCAAATGTCGGGGCCTAACTGTGGTTGACTTACAGAGTTTGCTTTTAGCTTTTAGGTGCATTACCGCCACCTTCTGACGGGAGTAACGCATTACAACCAAGCATTGATAAAAACAGGGGAAATAAGGAAGAACTACAGTCACGTATACTAATCAGTTTTTTATATATTAACGACTACTCGAATATTCGAAAATCATGCGCCACCACTCCCAAGTCGTACCCAGATGGCGCCTCACGAAGCCGTTTGCAGGTTTCTAGTTGTTTTTTTTGTTTTTTTTTCTCATCGTCATCAGCCGCTCACACACTTCCCCGTGCGGCGACTGCGTTGACGTAAATGTTGGCTTCGCAGGTTGGCGTGCGACCTCTCGCAGAGCTGAGACGTTTTGTTGTTTCAAGGCCAAAGCACCGCGGCGACAAGCTCAACATCCACGTTGTCATGGCGATTAGAAGGTAAACGAAGCTTTCACCAGCTTCTCTCTCCTGCTCGATTTCAATCGCAGGATAAAGCGGCCACTGTCTTCAAAAAGGCCCAGCTGTTTCCTACCTCTCTGCGTTTCTCTGGAAGGTGATGTATGAGCCGGCCAGGAAAAGGAAAAAAAAAAAAACCAGAAACGGAGAAGGTCCCTCCAAGAGTTGAAGGCGTGAGGTCACAGTAGCTTGCTGCCACTGGTGTTGCTGCCCCGGTACAACAAGCCCAACATGTGTGAAGGATTACAGCACTAACAGATAATCAATAAAATTCACAACACATTGGATGTGATGGATGCCTCCTCGCTGGCCTTTGCGCTCACATCATCATTAGTAGCGGGGCTGGCAGGGGCGATCCATCCCGATCAACGGTGAAGGTGTCAGACGGGCCGTAAAAGTCGTTGTAGCCGAAGTGCTGCAGCTGAGTTCGCCCCCTTCACGCCGTTTCCCTCCTCGCTGAACCGTAGCTTATCTCCCTCGGTGAAAGTATAGGATGTCTGTGTCACAACAAGACACTTGACTGATGAGGCCAAGAGGAATGGTTTCAGTTTACCGCCGGGCCAGTGGGGGGGGGATCCCAGTCGATTTTAAAAACACCACATGGGCACAGTTGGACGCTAAGTGTGTGTCTTGCAGGGACCGACCGGAGTCGAGATTCTTGACTGGCAGCGTGATGATTCAGAAACCTCGGGGGGTTGGGGGGGTTGGGGGGAGAGAGGGGAAGGGGAAGCTGGATGATTGATCCTGTTCAGCGAGTTTAAAAGGCCTCGACTAGAAGCTGGCATTTGTCGTGATGCGGGTGGATCTGTTTGCGTGTTATTTCCTGGTTTGATTGCCGCTCCGACTCCCCAAAAGTCTTAAATATAAAGTAGCTCCGGCCAGCTGCGATCAGCAGAGACAGTGTTCTGATTTTTCCGCTCTCGGAGGCGCTGCAATATGACTTGGAAAAGTTTTTTTTTTTTCTTTTTGTTTCTTGTGCGTGTATCATATTCTGTCATACCGAAGCAGAAAAATCATGGAATATTGCACACTTAGGAACAACGTGAGACATGCAGCAGCCAGGATCAGCCAATCATCAGTTAATACAGGAGAGTCTGCAAAGTATATTGTCTTATGAAGATGCTATAGATTAAATTTGAGTGCATACAGTTGAAAAATCATCCGTGGAGTAAGAAAATATATTTATTTGAAACTTATGGCCGGATGCAGTGAAAGACGCAACCAAGTTTCAAGTAGTTGTGACATCATAAACATTTGATCTCATTAGTTTAATTTATACATTGCAAATGCACGTCCTGTCGTCATCACCTACGTCTCCTTGTGCTTGACATTGATTGGTTTGCAGTATACAATTATTATTATTATTATTACACTACTACCTGCACTTATTTCCTCTCTGAATATAAGTTAAGTTCCATCATTGTCATGCATTGATTTTTAAGATGATTTTTTTTTTCTGCCTCCGTCTCTCCTTTGGAAGGATTTACGGGAACAAAGTCAATAAATAGTAGTTACTGTACGTAACCGCAGTTCTACGAGTACAATCATAATTAGTTTCTTTTGAGTTTCCCAAGACAACAGTAGGGGAAACACTGTTCTTCTACTGTTTAATGGGTGACGGTAGCCTGCCTCAACTTACTGTAATCGGTCCAAAAGTTCGAAACATCCCTGAACTATTTTCGCGCTGCAAATGAACCGATCAGTAGCTCGGTTTGATCCGTTCCGGGAACACCTCTTTTGGTCGGCTCATATTTTAGTCCTTCGGTCCAGAGACACTTTTTTATTATCTGTTGTTATGATTTTGGACCAAACTGAAAAGTCAAAAGGTGCAGACTAAACAAGGTTAGATCAGCTGTCACTGAAGTCTTAATTTAATCAAGTGATCTGTGTTTTTCACGTCGATTACCTCGTCATGTCGCAGCTCAAGTAACATGAGAAAATTCTCACATAATCAGGGGCGAACATACAAAGAACAGCTCATTCTGTGTAATCCTTTAACAGGGATTCACTGCACGTTATTATCATGAGAATACTGTGAGGTCGAAGGGCTCGGCGGGGCCTCGGTGTGGGCTCAGACCCCCATTATCTCCCATAATACTTCACTGGCATCGGCCCCGCAGACGAGGAGGCCTCGTTCACGACGGGACACCCAATTGGCTTGATTTACGAGGACGTTAATAAGGGGAGGAAACCACTTTGCTTCACATATATCTGAGGATTACGTTTCACGGTGAATGGGAACATTCAGCTGTTCGGGTTCTTGAGTGCGAGCCGACGCTGATGAGGAGGATCCTGAGGGACAAACTAACGCGGCTCGCCCCGAAGCGATGGATTATTATGTGTCAACGACTTGAAAAACAACTATTTTCAGGAGACTGGACTTGATCCAATCATGTTCGCTATTTAAAGTCAGTTTTTTGGGGTGGGTGGGTGTGGGGGGTTTGGAAATTGAAGGTTCCCGTGCGTGTCTGAAGAGTAATTGGACTTTAAATGCTCAATGTAGAATAATTACTTGTGATTTTTGTCCCGGATCCGTTTTTTTTTGCCTGTTCACAGAGGAGCATTCATGCAGCTCGTACTGTACACGTGGGCGCTGCGGCTGATATCCAAAACATCACGCAGCTAGAAAAATACAGAAAGTAAAATGACCTCAAGAAAATTTTAAAAAGTAATGCTGTTTTAGCAAAGGTCAAAGGTCAGCCCCCGTTTCCTTCACAGGCTCACAGCAACAGTCTTGCATATTTTGGCAGATTACATATATATTTTTGTTATTTTATACGACTACCATTTTACCAGTGTATGGGTTTACACTGATTTGAAACCTTTTAAATGGCCATTTGTTTGGACATTAATCATTTCTGATCAGAAAAAAGAGAAACAAAAAGCAGAAATTTAATGTTCATGATGTAGTATTAGGGCCACATGAAGGAATAATGCAATAATAATAAGCTTTTTTTTTTTAATTTTGCATTTGAAATATCGAGAAGAAACTCAAAACTTTGAGAATAAAGTTGAAAAAAAAAGTCTAAATGTTGTATGTATTGGCATTAATACTGTGCCTTCAGCAGTCATTTTCACATTTCATCTTTATTCTCAAAAATATATATATATATATATATTTTTCTTCCTTAAAGTGGCCTTAATGCTCCTTCATCGTAGCGTGCTTTAGAATAAGATGCTGCCTGTTCTTGCGAGAGGCTGATGTGCAACTCTTCCACTTTTCCAGCGAATGCTTTAAATGAAAAAACAAAAACAAATGGCGGGTTTTGTAAAAATCCATTTCTGCTCGTGTGTCCTTTGTCTGAAACCCGAGTGCCGAGCTGTTCGTCCTCGGACTCGCCTTTGAGGAAAGCTTTGAAAATCCTCACACAGGAATGACAAATTTACTTTTATCGTCTTGGCCCTGGTGGCAGAAAACACTGTCTACACAAATCCAAGTAATCATCCCTGGCTTCGTTCTTGAAAGCATCCTCACTTTGCTTTTTAGTGTCTGAAGCTTTTACACTGGATTATGTACGTTTGGGGTGAATGCCGCTTTATGATTGGTGCCTTTTTATCAACAGGAGTGTCGAGTTTTGTAGACAACCTTCGATCCCGGATACTGAACTTTATTATCTCCCGTGAACATCGCAGCACCATCTCCCGAAACGCTCACTTCATCGATCTTGAATTAATCCGGTTTAGACGCACTTTAATCTCGGCGATGAGGCTGGAATCCATTCGGAGAAAAATAAATCAGGCGGCACGGATTCATTCGGGGTGAAAGTGTCGGGGGTGCTGTTTAAACAGAGGGGCGGGGTGGGGGGGCACCGAAAACACAGCACCTCGTTTATTTGGACGAGTGGGTGCCATCCAGAAAACTGAACTCTGAACGTGACCAACCGGTAACTCCGTGGACAGCGACGGGATATGTTGTCACATCTCCTGCAACCAATCTGGAAAAAAGGAGCCGCACTTGAATGTAAAGACGGTGCTGTGTTTCTGTGCTGTCAGTTGACTCGTAACAGTAATAACAACAGTTATAGTGGTACTTTTTTCATATTTATATCCGATAAATACACATTAAGTTCTGATTTTCACGAACTGGTTGTAGATCAAAACGATATCGGCAAGAGAATAGAAAGAAATGAGTTTATTTAGATAAAAAACAAATATGACAGATAGTAACATCAGCTGATGGACGGATGCCGTTCGAGTGGAAATGTTAATTGATTGACAAAAACGTTCAGAAATCCAGCTATCGCATCAGTTAAAGCAATTTAAAATAACTTATCTTTCAACGAGTTCTGCCGTGTGGATGAAAAAAAGTTTTCAGCGGCGCCTCGGTTCAGCCGGTTCACTCGGGTCCTCCAGCCGACCAAACTTCAGCTGTGTCATCACGAGGACAAAAACTCATCCCAGAGCTGGGGGCCGTTGTCACGGGACGATTATTATTGTTTTTCTGTCATGCAACCAAGCGCTTCATTTGTCATTTAATGCCGTTGAAGCGCTTCGCTTTTTGCAGACGATTCGAATTTGCATATAATTCAAACAAGAAGCGTCCTTCTTCTCACTCGTTGTTCTTTCTGCGTGTCTGGAAAGTGTTGACGAGATTATTGACGTACAGACTTTCACTTGGACTGTCCATTTGATATAATATACTGAAACAGAGTTTATATAAATTTGACAGTGTTTATTTGTTTATTGATACCAATATTTAGGTTGTTTTTTTTTCCTGGTTGTTTGACAGCTTTTTTTTTTTTTTTTTTTTTTTTTTTTCCTATGCAGTTTGGTAAATATTTAAACAGAGTAGTCCTCTGATATTTTGGCTCTGTGGTCTTATTACTTTGGATGTGAAATGACAGTTTGATTAATTACTTGGATTTCTCAGCTGTACTGAGTGAAAGGTTCAGAGAGTTAAAGTTGCTGGACGCCGTCCCGTGCTCTCTGGAAGTCTTGACTCGGAGTCCGACCTCCTGCTGGAAACCCATCGCCGAAAATATTGCTGAGGAAATTGAAAAGCAGACCCTGGATCAGTATCCAGAGGCAATTTGACCCTGTTAGTGTTGAAGGAGATGTATTGGCTTTGTCGGCGAAGGCCAAGTGGCTCGAAGTGTGTCCTTTTTGAACCGTAACTTTCAGTCGTGAAGACGAACACGTGGCTCATTTTCCAGATTACGCAACAGTTCCAAACTTTTTATAAAAGTCGTTGTTTGTCATAAAGTCCACTCGGTTTCAGACTTTTTAAGAGGTTTATTTAGCGGACAAATTTAGGTTTTTATGTGTATCACTTAAAAATTAAGCAGAATGATGCTCACTTAAAAAGTTCACATGAATTCCAGAAACCGAGTATATAAACAGTATTCTTCTGGTACTTAATGGTTAATGAAAGTTTCATTATGTTCTCTGCCTGAACTTTGATGGAGAGTTCAGTTTAACCAAGAAAATGAACAATAAACATGTCTTCTTGTCCCATTCCATCACTATGGACGTGTCAAATGCCCCTCAGCTCTCCTACGTAGGAGGAAGACGTCCAAACTGAAAACCAGGGTATCATTTGTATTAATTTTGAATGTCTTCATTTTGCATCTTATTTGTTATTTTTTTTGCGATTTTTGTTTTTTTTGTTTGTTTGTTTTAATGGTTATTTAGCGTGTCTATGTAATTGTTTTCTATCTCATTGTCTTTTCACATCGTCATCTTGGGTCTCTTCGAGGTCACTTTGGGTCTTTGTCGTCATTTTACACACATGCTTACAAAAATATTTGATTCTTTGTTTAACTTTCCAACAAGAAATGCTGTTGTCGTCGGCCTCTAACCCCGTTGGGCCCCTCGGTCTGTGCCCGGTAGGCTTACTCAGTAATCCCTCCATGTCTTCTTCGTCATTGTATGTATTCAACATTTAGACATTTAAGCTTTTTACAAAGATAAAAATGAAAGACTGGAGACTCGGAGGAGATGAAAGATGTTGTACGCACTGTGAGGACAGTCAGTGCAAACAGATTTAGCGCCACTGTCTGTCGGGGACTCGTAAAGAAATCAGAGAAAGTCGGGAGAGAAGCACAAACTCTCCCGGTGATCTTCTGGATGTCTGATGTATGGAATTCAAAGCCGTCGTTATGGCCGTTACTGCGAGAGGAAAGTGGTTATTGGGCTGTGAAGAATTTGGGGATGCATATGGATTCAATATTGTTTTCTTTTGTTGTTGTGTCCTTGCTGAACGTCACGCCACTTCCACTGCTCGCCACTTCCCCCATAATGGTCGTGACCTTCATGACTCCTGCCATCAAACTGCTTCAATAAGACTTCAGAAGACAATCTGGTGGTTAAAACCCGCCTGAAGCACGTTTGGGGGACTTCTAAGCACTTTATCGCCCTCTAGTGGCCACACTCTTCATAATCATTGGTCGGGATCAGATTACTGTTAATGAATAGATTTTTAAACTGCAGTGATGACTGTTGGGTAAAAGATTACTTCACCAGAGATACGTTTGATCAATTTTCCCACCAACCCATCGGATGGCAACAGACGACATATTAACACAAAAATCGAGCATGTAGACAACAGAAGTAAACGGGACTCGGCAGCTGAAGTTTTTCAGTGAAATCACGTCATTTTAGTGATATTGTAGTAATCGCTTCACCTTTGTTGAAGACAGAGAGCTTGTTAGCCATTAGCTTGTGGGCTACTGTACAACCGTTGCCTTGCTAGTTACTATTTTCAAAAATGGTGCATAATATTCGCTAAACTGAACTGACTGCTAGCACTGTTTTTGTTAAGTGTACAAGTTCCTCTTAATTAAACCTTGGTGAAACACGTTTTTTGCAGGTTTTAAAAAGTTCAAATTCAATATAAAGCAGTCAAGAATATTGTTATCACAAGACCCACTCACTTGCTTTTTCTGAAGCTTGACCCGACATCATTCCTGTGGTGGTGGAGGCCACCTGAAAACCGCCTGTAAAACATCTCGACAGCGAACTCCTGCAGCCGAAGAAGGTCACAGGATGTAGTTGAAAGCTCCAGATGGACAAATTAAGGGGGCCTTATGCTGAGAATTGTAGTGTACTCTCTTTTTATAAAACCAAAATTAAAAATCCAGTTAAAAAATTCACAAAAAGACTACCATTCCCCTGCTTTCTGTCTCCATATTTGTCTTTTTCTACCCCGCCCCATTCAATACAGGCAAAGCGACGATAAATAGAAAAATAAAAATGATTGGAATCTAAAGAAATTAACTTTAATCTTAATTTTAAAACCATTTTATGTCACATTTAAGCCAGTTGAGCTGTCTGAGGTTTTGTTGGTCGACCTGCATCGATATAAATCAACAGCTGTCAGAAGTGTTCGTAGGACTCTGTATATCAGTCTAAAGAGACACTAAAATAATATTGGCAACTCTGCAGCACCCTAATGTTCCAAATCTTAACCCCCATCAGTCATACACTCAGCCACTTGTCTGGAAGCTCAAAACCTTTCTTGAGGCCACAAACCAGCCTGTTCCTGAACGTAGCACTGATATCCTCAGAGTGCTGTTTCCCTGTGGTTCGCTCTGGGCAGCGCTGTTAAAAAAATCAGGTGCAGTTCTTTCACTGTTTTCTTTATGGAGCCCACCTATATGCCGTTAGCGGGTCATTTACCCTTTTTTTTTTTTTTCTTTTTTTTTTCTAAAATTGCCAATTAATACGTTTAAACTAGGGTTGAGTTTTATGCCTATTCAGGAATCTTGCAAAATGTCACTCAGTATTTCCTGTCCATACATAATTTCCAGTTTTACAGTAATGGAGGTATTTGGTTTAGCTCGGATTTCTGCACGGAAAATGTGTTTTTTTTAGAGGTTAATACTGCAGCACAGAACTACTGTGATATTGGTAACGTTTCAGAAGTGGACAGAGCCGTCGTTCTGCTCGGACCCGCTTCCATATGCCAATAAACTGCAGACATCTGTGACACAGAGCTGAATAAGCTCCCACCTACTGAGCAGCCATCAACGTACTCAACACATGGAGACTGCACATGTCACTTTGGGAAGCGTAAACAAAAACTGGACAAATTCGGCCCAGCTGGAGAAATCCTAACTTTCTATTAGCTGTCGTGTAACCGTCACTTACTGAAAAATGACTAGTTTGGTCAGCGCTCAGTGTGATCACAACAAAAATGATGTTTTCTCTTCCCGTGACATGGAAATGTGGGCCAGCTACCGCGCTATAGGGTGCACCACAGACGGAGAACGCAGGCTTGGCGAAGACAGACTCTCACTGTGGAAAACGAATGAGAAGTCCTTTACGCTGAATGAATGCAGAGAATGTCTGAAATTATTTCACTTTTGGTTAGCTGATTTTTGCAAAAACAAAATTATAGAATTTTTTTATATAATAGTGGACGTGGCTTTCGGGTCTAAAACGTGCCTTAAAATGCAATACCGCTGAGGGCCACTAGGAGTTGGCTCCGGCTCCATCGACTCCCATTCAACTTCTCTCAATCATTTTTTTTTTTCACAATTCATAACGATGTCATTTGTTAAAATAATTCCTTTTTATTAGTATTCTGGCGGTCCGTCTGTGATTATCCGCTGTGAGAAACGTGCGATCAGAGAGTCATCTGTATAAACAGGCTCCTGGCAAACCACACGGGTTGTGTGGGGGGAGGGTGGGACGAGGAGGGGAGGGGGGGGGGGGGGGGCAGACAAGGCAGCGACCTCTGGGTAACGTAACAGAGCAGCCAGGAGATGGTTTGTTGCATGAGATGGTTTGTTGCAGGAGATGCGTGCTGACAGTTTCGCTGTCAGGACCGATACCTCTGATTGTCACCAGATGTTAACCTCTGCATCCTGCGTGCAGCGGAGAAATGCGGCAATTACGGACCAAATACATCTTTCAGTAATGGTGGCAGGGAATTAGGACGCTTCCTGTCCACGTACGGGGAACCAGAAGGCGGTCAGTGCAACACTTCCGTGAGGGAAAAGGAACGATTTGGGAGGAAGCGAACGGAGTTTCAGTGAAGCGACGTGAAGATTTTGTTGGCGCTCCGAACCTGACGTGTGATGTGGAAATGGGCTCCAAGCCTCAAACTGTTTTTCCTGAAGAAAAATACATTATGTGCCATTCAAACCTCGTTCACCGCAGCTTCCCACACCTGCACCGACGGGAGTCCACAGCTGAGGCGTCAGTTTAGTTATTTATACGACAGGTCATTGACTCACAGCAAATTACATTTTTGCGTTTATCTACTTTTTCTTTTTTTTTAAGATTTTTTTTTTTTTTTTATTTGATTTTCATAAAGCCTGAAGAAAAACGTACAGTCAACCCAGCAAACAACATTTTACTTGGCTGTCCGGCCCGTATAGACGATATTCAATGTTTAATCTTAAGATAATTCAATTTCCTGTCAAAAAAAGTTAAGAAAAACACAAAACAATTCGCATTTGAGATCATTTAAAGGCAATTATAATGATAATTGTTGGCTTCAACAAAGCATTACTTTAAATCTTCTCACCTACAAAATGTCCTCAAATAGAGAAAAACGTCTGAATTTGCTCGTTATGTTTGACATCGTCCACTTTCACTTGGTTTTCCCAGAGCTTTTAGTCACATCACATGGATTTCCTAATGCAGCTGTAGTTTTCTGAATTGTTATGGACAGTTGTTACCAAGCAACCGAAAGTCCATCAAACCATCCAGAACAACAAAGAAAATAAACCTTTGCGTTGGGAGGTTTTTTTCTTTCTTTCTTTTGTCTGCTTTTTCCAATGTCAGGAAGGAAACCTTTAAACTCAACTGTTGCATTATGTCAAGTTGCTTTTTGTCCGCCAATAGTCCCAGACAGTCCCCCAACAGTCCAACAGTGAAGAGACAGAAAAATGCAGCAAATAGGCCAATTTGAGAAGAAGTAAAGAATATTTTTCTTTTCTTTTTTTTTTTCTTGATAAACGACCTATGAGATGAATCGATGACCAAACTCATGGTTCGCGTCAGCTCTCGTCCACTGGTGACCTTCTCTCCAAAACACAAAACTGCTTCTAATTTAGCACAGTGAAGTGCAGCTAATCTAATTTTATGGAATTAATTATCTCCTACATTCGCTGTAATGCAGTTTAGTCCTTCAGTGTTTGGGCAAACCCACGGTGTAGCATAAACACAAAACGGTGGAATTTAGTGGCGCCCCAAGGTGGGGACAATTATCTTTCACCTCTGGAATGAAACCTCGCTAATCAACTGTAAGGGCTATTACCAAAGTGACTCTGGGTTTCTAAAATATTCCCTTCGAGTCCCAAAGAGACAGCTGGAAGCTATTGTAAGTGCTCGGGAGGTCACGGAGGAACGACAACCTGTGTGCGCCCGTTGTGTATAATTGTTTTATTCCGAAGCAACCTTGGAGCGAGTGTGAGAGCACCTTCGAGATGAACAAGAGTGGCGGGGGGATGGGGGGGGGGGGGGGGTGAAAGCAATTATAAGGCACTTGTTTTTACTGGCAAGTGCAGGAGGCCTTGGAGGCAGCACATGCGAGACCATGGTGATAACGCCCCATGAAAGAAACCATGGACTTCACTGGCACCTTGGAAAAAAAATCACGGCGTGACCTCGGAGAACGCCTGGTTTTTAAGTAAAAACACCCTCCCCCCCCACCCCTTTTACCCCCACCCCAATTTCATTTCACACTACATTAGTAATCTAATTACGTGGTGAAATGTTACACCGTCCCGGGGTCCTCGGGTGTTGAGACAAAGCCGAAGCCTGTGGAAAAGGACCTCGGTGAGCTCACAGCGTGGGTCGCCCCACGTCCCCGCTACCGTTGGAGGGTCGGCGCTCCGAACCCCCGCCGCCCTGCCAGCCTCCCGCCCGTAAGCCGAGACCTCCCTTCATAAACGCCAGCGGCTCAAGCCGCAGCTATGAGCTGTCAGGCAGCATTAACGCTGAGCGCCCCCCCTCATCCCCCCCACACACACACCCCCACCCCCACCCCCGGGGAGCCGTCAAGGGGGGGGCTGACATCACATCCCTGAGTGGACCAAAAAGTTTAGGCCCACACATCTACCTAAAAAAAAAAAACAGGCCCCTCGATTCAATCAACCAGCCCGAGGGAGGGAAATTAGAAAGACCCCACAACCCTGATATGAACCATGGGAACGCGGTCCGCCCCTCAAACCCGGCCACCCTCCCCTTGAAATTAATTAAGTGTAATTTCTCCTACATAATGGGACGCTATACACTCAACAGGATGACCGCGATACCGTTCATGGCGAGTCATCGAACTATGTTTTGCCAAGCAGAGCTCTCT
This sequence comes from Embiotoca jacksoni, assembly GCF_022577435.1. Taxonomy (NCBI): domain Eukaryota; kingdom Metazoa; phylum Chordata; class Actinopteri; family Embiotocidae; genus Embiotoca; species Embiotoca jacksoni. The sequence goes on from NW_027185398.1 coordinate 812,374, forward strand.
TTAACCCGCAGCGCAGGTTTGCGACCTCACGAAGCCAAAACCTCTCCAGCTCCCTGATAATGTTGTTTACGGCCACGTTACCGGCGGTATTTTCTCTCGTACTTCATAAAATGCTCACATTCGGTGGAGGAGAGCTGCCCTCGTGTTTTGCGAACCGTGTGGAAGTCAGGACATTACCTACCAAGGCGAGCTATTGTCTGAGAGGGAGTTTGTGTTGGACCCGCTCCACATCACCTCATGTTTGAGATTATGCCACAAGCCACCCAGAAAGCAGTATCCAAAAGGAATTTTTTAATAAATTTGTTCAAGCATTATACAGTCAAAACTTTTTCTTTTCTTTTTTTTTTGCTTTCTTGCCTCTTTGCTGGCTATAACCTGATATTTACTGTTTTAAAGGAAGCTCGATCTCCCAAAAGACAGACAATACACGTTAATTTCACTTAACACCTGCTGACTGGTTCAAAGAAACAATTTAAATCTCATTTTCTTCAAATGTTGGGTGAGTTTAGTTAATTGATGTCACACAATGATGCCTCTTTTCATTGGATTTGTAACATTTGTGTTAAAAAAAGTTTCCAAAACAGCAACTAAATGGACTTTTTGGGAGGATTGTGATTGAAAAAAAAAGCCTTAAAATGCTCAAACATCTACAATTGACGTACAACTTCAGCATGCTGACGATCATGTGATCTAACAAAAATCATTGAACATCAACAAGCTCTTGAAATGGTTTTAAGAAACATAAATTTGAACGCATTCAAGGTGCTGATGAAGCCCGTGTGAAACGACGGAAAGCTCGAGAACAGTGACTAAATGGGCCTCGTGTTTGAGATCGTCTTCCTGGGCTGTTTTTGTTTCCGAGTTACTTTACTACCGTTTCTATAAAAGTTCCTGTTTTTCGTCCAGTCGTCGCTTTCCAGCGAGACCACACCGCCGCTCGCAGATTTCAAGGCATCTACAAATTGTTCTTGCATGTTCTTATCCGGGATTCAATCAGGGCTGACCTTAAATGGGAGCTGCGGGGCTGCTAATCTGCCTCTGCTGAATGCATCAATCTGTGAGTCGGGTCTGGAAAACAGACTGCAGCCGGCGTTCTGCGGTCCGCTCGCTGCCGGCCGGCTTTGCGTGCTGGATTGTTGGACTGATACCTACTTTATTGTCTGTTTGTCTTCATCTCCCCGGCAGGTATCGTTCACTTAACTTCAGGCCTTTTTCTTTTTTTTTTTTTGTCTCGAGCTGTTTGACTTTTCTTTCCCTCTCGGAGTGGATGAAAAACGTGTGTGTGTGTGTGTGTGTGTGTGTGTGTGTGTGTGTGTGTGTGTGTGTGTGTGTGGCCCGCAGAGCTCAACTGCTGCATACCTGCCGGCTGCACGCAGGTACTCTTAAATCTTCCCTCTAACATCGACCTTCTGTCAAAACAACTGTGAAATTTGTGCGTCACGTGAATCGCACCGACTCGCTTTCGGAGGCTGTGTGAGTTTCTGTGTGTGTTTTGAGGGAGTTTGAAAGGTTTACGCGTCTTTTGTTAGCAGATCTCTTCAGATCAAATTCTTATTCAGATGGTTTTGTGTGCGAGAGAGTGAAAGTCAGACTTTGAGGTTTTTTTTCTTTTTCTTTGTGGGTAGGAAGAGGGAGAAAAATAAAAAACCGATATGAGCTTCGTCTTTATTGTCGCCGAAACGCCGCAGAATCCTTTTTTAAGGATCCAGAGACAGTCGGCAGCCGGAAAAGAAGACCGTGTCGCACCGCAACAAAAAAAAAAAAAAAAAAACATTCCCGCCGGGTTGATCTCATCTCCGGCGACAACGCCTGCGAGCAAAAACACACAACAACCTCAACCGTGGAGGGTGAATGAAGGACGGAGGATGTAAATCAGAAAAAAAAACTTTAAAAAAAAAAAAGGTCCCGCTGACGTTCAGGGAATGAAATGGCTCACGTGGTAAATGCTCCCCGTTAGCTGTCAACAAGATATGAAACCGTACGCCCGGTGAACTTGCCATTCCTCCGGAGAGGTCCATTTAGTACCCCTGCTAACGTATCCCGTTGCCACCGCCGGGAATTCACCTTGACATAATTCAGGCGGGCCGTTACCTCGACGCGGTCGCCGAGCTGGAGGTGCAGAGCAACACGCCGAGAATAAGGTTTCCATCAGCTGCAAGCCACCTGTCCGAGGCCGCCGGAGCACAAAGGCAGGCGGCCGGCTGGCGCTGGAAAATACCTTGTTTGGAATAAACTAGTTTGTCAGAATTTATTGGGGTGACTGATGGGATATATTGCCGTTGTCGAGGGGAAATATAAAACTTTGCGACCCCAAATTATACCGCTTTAATGTTTACTTTGACTGCAAATTTGTCCTTTCGACTTAAAATGTTGTGATCCGGAACAAAGAGCGCGACTAAGAAAGATTACAGACGTGCAACTCGTACCAGTAAATATCCAGAAACCTGGTATGAAGCTCTACTTATCAATATTAGGCCACTATTAATATTAACAATGGATCAAATGTCTGCAATTTAAAAGGTGTCAGCTTTTTAGGCTCTTTTAGCTCATTGTTTTGAATTCGTGGTGCAGTGGTTTCCAGCAGCAGGCAGATGTTTACTAAGAGTTGTTTACAAGGACTTGTTATGCAAAAAAAAAAAAAGTTTCAAAACAACACCAAACAGTAAAGCTGAGGTATATTACATTGTTTTATTCTGTAATAACCCTTAAAGTACATCATGTCAACGAACTGTAGTTAACATTTAAGGAAACCAAAGGAACCGCAATTCATTTTGTGGACAACGACAAATGCTCTTCAATAACTGAAATCAACCTGTATGATATGTAAATGAGTTACCAAATACACAAATGGGCAGAGTTACCTACCAAATAGTCAATATTTTATATATAACTATATTTATATAGTGAATATTTTTTTTAACGTGGACACCAAAGTCAACATAAAGCATTCAAAAATAAAACATAAAGGCACTTGATACATCATTACATAAGTTGGTATTTGGGAAAGAGACACAAATTATCCCACCAAAAAAAAAAGTGCCCTCGAACTGGGTTTTGGTTGAAGCGTCGTGTGTTTGCAGAGGCAGCGTTTGCTTCACGAAATAAAGTCAGTGAACTTCATGCAGGAAAGGAAAAAGGAATGTGTACTCTCTTTGTGTAGAATCCAGTATCCCATAAAACCCCATCTAAAAGCTGCGATGATGTTTTATAAACACTCTCCACTGCTGCTCATTCAGCAGCACGTCTTATCTGAATTCCTCAAAAGCCCACTTTCGCAGGAAACGTCCAAAATCAACAAGAAACTCGACATACCGGCGTGTCTGCAGCTGCTATTGTTTCGTCGTTAGCTGCCGTCTGAACACAACAAAAATGGCAGCGCGGCACGCCGAGGGCCCTCTTGGCATCTTCCACGCGTTTGAGAAAATAAAAAGCCGCCTTCACGCGTCCGTCGCGGCAATCGGTCGTACGAGAGCGCCGAAGGGAAGCGAAGAGGTCTTAACGTTTGTGAGAGACGCGCAGAGCCGAGAAGTTAAAAACTCCCGAGTCAGATTACTCACAGTCGGAGTCGGTGACCGCTGGACTCAAAAGCAAAAATGGGAAAGGCTTTGCTTTTGTTTTTGCAGCTAATCAGACGGAGGGGATAAGCCCTATCTTTGAATTCCAAGTGCAACAGGAAGAGCTGATTATGTTTCAAAGGAAGTTAGTGGAAATCTGTGGTCACCCAAAAAAAAGAACCAATCTGGAGCGGTCAGCTGCGGCCATAAAGTGAACAGTTCAATAAACCACACAGTGACGTGCAGTTCATGTGGTTTAATGATATTTATAAAAAAACAAAAGCATTATTGCCATTATTTCTTTGAAAAATATTCCCTGGTCTTTGTCAGATGAAATTGACATAATGAAGGCGGACATGCGTCGTATTTTTCAGGTTGCGTGCGGTCTGCTGTTGTTTTCCACTATTACGGTCTGAACCAGCTTTATATGCACGAGGGTCAAACCAGTGCAAACGGTGTCACACCAAGAAGCCCATTAAAGAGGCCACAAGGTCAAAGGAAATGGTGTTCGAGTGGATGTAAAGCGAAGCATCACACGTTTTTCTGATGAATATCTGCACTTGTCTTCATGAAAACGAGGAATCTGACCGCGCTTACTTAGATTTTGCAGTTTATTTGTAAAGAATAAAAGGCTAAGACAGCAAAATGATGGTTGCTGACGATGCATGAGAAAACAAAAAAACCTTAAAAAAAAAAAAAAAGATGGATGCTTGTGGTGAAACTTAAGGTCAGTTGCCATAATATTATGAATAAAATTAAATGTTCTGAGTGAACTGTCTTTAACCCTCGTTTTGTTCAAAACACTCGACGAGACTTGAAGCCAGTGGTCGGGACCATTAGGAGAAACTGGACTCGCTCGAGAATATTTACAGGAGCCAGAGATCAAACCACCGACTCCGCAAATTTAATGGCCGACCAGCTCTGACCCCCTTCAACAAATCAGCCCGTCAGCCTGCGAACGCCAGAGAGCGCTCCGTCGTCAAGGAATGTATATTTTTGGGAAACCAAAAACCCTTTCTTGCTATTCTTTTTGCCGGGGTGTCATGCGGCGTCCCGAACGCCACGTCGCCGTTCAAGTACGTCGCACGCTGACGAGGCCTGCAAGTCAAAACCGATGTTCAGGTCCGGTTTCGGTTAAGTTTCAGGCACAAAAATGACTCGCTCAAGTTTAGGGAGAAAAAAAACTGGGTTCGGGTTTTAAAATAACGTACGTGCAGGTTAAAGACCATCGTCGTCATGGTTACAATCAGAAACGTGGTAGAGGTTGCGGAACGATTTCAATCACTTGGTTGGCCTCGTTCCCAGTGAATTGGACCTTTATTACCCAACACAACGTTTCCTCTCTGTATCTCCGGTGGCCGCGATAAAACAACCTGCGAAAACAAAAATACCAAAAACAACGATTAAAATGCGATGTTTTGTGTTCCGTCCATCCGCCCCGAGCTCCTCCCTCTGCTGACTTTGTCGCCCCGAAACGGTCGCCCGACTTCTTCTATTCGCGCGCGTCATTACTACTGTGGCCACTAGAGGGTTTTTTTTTTTTGTCAACGGACTGTGAGCACAATGTAATATTGGGTCATTTGTTGAAGTGACTCTGTTGCTCTTCTGACGTTAATCTAATCCGTCATCGCCCGGCGTCCTAAAACCAGTTCAGTAACCACTGATGTCATGAAACATCATGTCCACCACCAGTCGGGAGAATGTGCAGCTCTTTGGTCTCCATTTTGTCGATCAAAGAACGTACAGAAGAACCGATGATAACATAAAACGTAAAAAAACCCAAAAACAACACCTTATCTGATGGGCCGATATTAACATGTTCTTTGTGTTCAGAGGGAAAAAAAAAAGGGGGATTTACCTGCCCGGAGAGGAAATGAACGAGAGGCTTTAAGCGCCCGTCGTGGTCGAAGGAAATGAAGACGCTGACAAGTCGCCGACAGCTCTGACAACATTCGAGCACGAACGCTTCTCATCCAACTTTTCTTTCTTTTTTTTTTTTTTTTTTCACCGCCATCCGTCTGTCGCCGAGTCTTTTAATGAAGCTTAATTACAGAGTCCAGCGCCGAGGCTGCAGACAGCGAGGTGGACGGCGTCCCGGCTCTCGGGCGTCTCCGCGGCGTCGGTTTTTTCCGCCGAGCGCTCCGACCGACAGTCTTGCGTTTGTTGTACGTGCGGCTCAGACGACGGGAAACGTACGTCAGGTGCTTCGGTGTGAGAAGCGCGCTCCTTTTTAACGCCTTTTTTTGCTAAAAAAAACAAAGCAAAAAAAAAAAACGACCTGCCAGATGGGAGAGAACATTTTTCCCTCCGAAGACGTCGAGGTGGTTTGCAGAAGTAATTTTGTGCTTCTGTTTCAGCTTCAGTCGTCGGGGATTAGAAGCAGAAGAAGAAAAAAAAAAAAAAAAAAAAAATGCTGATTCACAGAACGTCCTTTCAAAGTCTCCATTGTCAAAAGGCAGACTCCCGTTTTCCAGCCGGTTGCGGTTCTGCGTGTAACCCGACATTTCTCGGGTCTAATTGCCGAGATGGAAGTACAGAAGATCTTTTGATTCTGTCCGTGTGAACGCCGTGTTTCCCAACCCGGATCGTTCACCCGCCCGACGCGAGCGCTCAGCACAAACATTTATTTCACATCTCGCCGTTGTTTACAAAACCTGCAGTGACTGATGGGATGCGAGGAACCTCTCGGTGAAACCGGGGGGAGGGGGGAGGAGGGGGGGGGGGAACTGGGGTTTCCACATGCAGAACATTTATTTTTGGGGCCCAAAATGTCTTCATAATTGTCATCATATCGTTACACGGAGCCCATCGACGTCTCACCAGAACCCTAAACGGGACGTCAGCCGCCCGACCAAAGTCGATTGCTTTCCAAGTTATGTAACGACTCGGGACAAAAACAAATTATTCTCTGCCATAAATTTGGGAACAATCTGCTTTTATTTTTGAGGGACGCAAAAACAAACCAGATATTGACATTCAATTAATGAAAGTTTGTTTAGTTTTTTTTCTCTCTTTTCTCACACGTGGCTTGTAAAATATTTTTTTTAAAAAGCAAATTATTGACCTCTATGAGCAACATGAGGTTTAAATACACGTTTGAATATTACAGATTGAAATCAGGCTGCTAATATTAGCATGCATAATGCGGCTCGGGTGCGTTTTTATTACCGTGTTCTGGTCCGGTAAAGATTTCAGTTTTCCAGTTTCAAAGTGACTTCTTGCTTTCTCATGTCGTGTGCCATGTCGCGATGGGAAAAAATGAAATATTTCAAAGGGAGATTTTCAGAAGTTTACAGCCGCGATGCCGCTGTTAGTTTCTCCGGAGAGCAGCTGTAGTCTTTGGCTCGCTCAGAGTAAATATTTCTATTCCTCTGTTGTGTTAGAAAATGATGTGTATTGGGAGCCCGGCGATGCTGCTCGACCCAGACTAAATAAAGGCTTTTTAATTTTTATTTTTTTTATTCTTTTCTTTTCTTTACAGTAAGTTTGAGTGGGTTTTGTTCTTCTTTTTTTTTTTTTTTACAAGTGGGGCTAAAATGCAGTGTGATTTTCTTTCTTTTTTCTTTTTTGGCTGCCACCATGAAGTCGCTTGGACTCCAAACAGGATCTCCCCCTTTGAACTGTACAGTTCAAGGCTTCACCTCTTACCATCAAACAGCAAGGGCAACAATTTATCTTTATCCCACATTTCTTTTAACCATTTATCTACTTTCTCGCCCGGTCGCGGTCGAGACTTTCTGGTTGAGTTGGAAACATGAGGCGGAGGAGAGGAAAAAAAACACCAAAAAAAAGCGTTTTCTACACATCGTTAGCACCCGAAGTTTTATCTATATTCGTTGTCGCTGGTGCACATCTGATATGAGCGATGCTGGAGGAAGACGGGTGGTCTGCGGAGCGGGGGCGGGGGGGAAAACGGTGGGGAGGGCTGGAGGGGTGATTTGCGGCCGCCGAGCGGAGACGCAGAAATTCAGAAGGGGGACGAGAAAACATCTCAAAATTCTAGTCTGTTTTTCTCCTTCGCGAAATGCTCGTCACAAAGGAGGGGGGGGGGGGGGGGGGGGGGGGTCAGCTGTAAAACGGCTGAGGATTCTTTACAGGAGCCAAAAATGAGCGACGGGGGGGGAGGGGGGGGGTGTTTTTATATAACACCACAACTGCCGGATGACTCAATTAGCCGTGAAGACCATCATACCTGGTTGGGAGGAAGAGCGGCGAGCGGGATCGATACCCGTCCGCGCGCGACTCGTGGAAACCGGGCCTGGAGGTCGGCGAAACCCAATCCAGCCCGTATACGAGAGGTCCGGGCCCCCTCTTGATGCGTTTTCCATCAGTTTCAGGAGGGATTGTTTTGGTCAACGCGGAGCCTCGACGGCACGGCGAAGGATGTCGTTTTTTTCCGCCGTCGTAAGGCCGTCCGCCTCTCGGATTTTTACGGCGCCGCGATCGTAAACGCTTACATAGTTGTATAGACCCAGCAGGAAGTAAAACAAAAAAAAAAACACCCGCAGTCAATCAGACTCCTGCTGGAATCAGATCCTTCCGTCTCTTCCAGAAACGTCTCACTTCCTTCCCTTCAGACAGTGTCGGATCCCGTCCAGCAGCTGCGCGTCCCAAAGACTCGTATAATTTAGGAACCGCCTCGGCGCTTCTGACGTTTGGAGGCTCGCGGAGACCCTTGGACCATGACCCCTCCATCACGGGCCCGCGGCGCCGTCGTGTTTTTGGACATCAACAAACAAAGAAATCACTTTTGGCCAAATCTGAATTTTGCGTCGCTCATTTATACGTTTGAGTGTTTTCATAAAAAAAAAAAAAAGAAAAAAAAAGGGGGGGATTATTTTAAGGAGAATAAAAGAGGTTCTTTTAAACATTAGAGGGGTCAGTCGCCTACTACCACCACCCCCCCCCCCCCCCCTCGCCATCTCCCCCGTCTTTCAGCGTTTTTGGCTCCAGATCGGCCGTCTTGTTTCTTTCCTTCTGACTCGGCTGCAAACTCCCTCAAATCTGCTCCGGAGGTTGCGGCCTCGTTGGAATTCATCCACAAACACACAACCTCCGTCCCTCTCCGTCTCTCGCTCGCTCTTCCTCCATCCCGTCCCGCCCGCTTGGTTTCCCCTCTGGTCAGGAAGATGGGAACTCGCTTACCGTTTGACACGGCGGCTAAAAGACGACGCTCTGATGTTTCTGAGCCAGGGTCGTATTTCAGAACCCCGAAGCTACAAGATGTGAAACAAGTTTTTATATTCTTAGGTTTTACTGGTTTTTTGGGGGGGATTTTCACCCAGGATAAGTTAACAGTTATAACAGCTAAACAGTAGCAGCTGATTGTTGATTTCCTTGAACGAGCCTGTGATGAGCCGCTCTGACCTCTAAAAGGAGTCAATGTCGTAAATTAGTTTGAACTGCAGAAACTTCAATGTTACTTCTTCATCTGAACTTCAGATTTTACTTTTTGTGATCTCTGACTTTAAACCCCCCTGTTGAAGAAAGAAAATGTCCCTAAAACTTTTGCTACTTTTCACTTGAGTTTAACAGCCTTCTCCTCCTCCTCCTCCTCTTCTTCCTCTCGACCTTTTTGTCAGTCTAATTGATCCGTTCTTTAACAGGGTTTCAGTGCAGTGGTTTCGGGCATCCTGGTTTATATACGGCCATTGTGGGTGCATGAGCCCCCCCCCCCCCGAAACAAAAAACAACAACAACAAAAAACACGCACACCAAAATAAAATAAAATTTTCAAAACCCATAGTCTGTGTCTCCAGCGAGGAAAGTCACTCGTGCACACGTTCATTTTCTCAGCGTCCGGATGAGGTGAAAACAGATGGTTAACCCCTCGCTGCGAAGTCGGTTGCATCATGACTCAGCAGCCGCGAGCCAAGACTGTGATGAAGGCTGAGGTGGGGGTGGAGGGTGTGGGTGGAGGGGGGTTTACAGAGGGGTCAGGCCGCCCCCCTCCTCCCCCATCCTCCCCCCCACACCGCCATCCTCCCTCCACAGCGGCTCTACTAATTACGAAGTTAAATGTCACGCGTTACCGAGGGAATTTTAATCGAAGCGTTCGTTTCCAAAACACGGCGGGTTTATTTTGGAAACACCTGGAGTCGATCGCAATCATCTCTCAAGATCTCTTCAGTGGAGACTTCTTGTTTTGTCAAGCAGCCGCTTATTTTTCCACTTTATCTTTTTAAAGAGCGCCACAACATTTTGACTTCATCCTCTTCTTCACCCGACTACAGTTGTCAAACGATGGACTTTCTTCTTTTTTCTTTTTTGTTATATATTCCTTTTCCATCTTAAGTTTGTTTTGAACTTTTCGTTGTCGTTACAGATCGATGGCTGGCAGAAATGATTTAAACTGAATCCCTGACTTGATTGGATCGCTTAAAAGTGGGCGTGGTTTAGCAAAGACAGCGACTGTTGGCCTCCATTCACTACATTTACCTCCATAAATGACAAAGTTTACGTCGTTTAAACACGCAAAGATCAAGCGGCAACCAACAGTGACGTCACCCATTAGTTTGTAAACTGACGTTTTGAAGTTTCACCTTTGGCATTTTGGCTGCCGTCATCTTGGGTTTTTTGGAGCCGGAAGTGACCATATTTGGAAGATCTGGGGAGGATGGCTCCGGATACGTCTCTTTTAGGCCTAATATGTAATTAATTATGTAATTATTTATAGAACGACCATCAGGAAACTGTTTAGAAGGAGTAACTTTAGCAAATGACAACACTAGAACTTGTGGAAAAAAAATTATTGACTTTGTATTTCATGAGAGAAGTTGAATTGGAGTTGATTGAGCCAGAACCTTTTTGGAGCCTCGGTGGTATTGCAGTTTAAGGAACATTTAAATACAGTCTACGCCAAAAATATTGTTCCGCTAGCTATCCACGAGGTCAAGGGCAGGTCAACTCAAATCAAATCATGAAAACTATATTTACCCTTGAATGAAAGGAAAAAAGACTTTTCTTTTGGTTTATTTAGCGTAAAAAAGGATAAATGTTCACTTGACAAAGGGATTGCAGGATTTGTAAAATGTATTTTTACTGTTTTTAATACACCCACAAACATGAAAGGAATAGCTGTAGAGCATATGAAGCTGCTGTCTCGTGTTATACAGCATCATATTGTTCAAATGAAGTCAGCGTACCTCCAGCCAATGGCGCTGATCAGTCAGTACAGCACATTGGAGTTTGAGGATTTTCTCTTTCATGTCCAGAAACACCACCGTCCGCCAGTTCTTCTTCATTTTATGACAGAAAAAGCTGGAATCATAAAAGGCATTACTTCCTGTGAGCCAAGCGGTTTTTCCCATGAAAGTCCAAAGTGTTCAAAACACCAAGTTTAAAAGCGTCCGTAAAAGTTGGATCGGAGAAGAGGGCGGTTGAATCGCCGTTGTGTTTTAGCAATCAGCTGAAGCATTTGGCAAAAATGAACATTTATTTATTTGAAAATGTCAAAAACCTTTTACTTTGAAAGATTGAATTTTAGTTTTAACTATCTGAACTTTGGCTACACGACATCACTCAACAATGCGAACGGTTGTGCGTCAGGATTAACGTCCCCTCGTGTTCGGGGGGGAAATGTCAGAACGTAAAAGAAAAAGCCCCCGGACCACATCGTCGACACGTCTATAGGCGAAGCGGCGGCGGCCAAGAGCGGCGATGCGCGACTCGGATGATTAAACGAAGCGCGGCGGTCAAGGAGGAGTGACAGAAAAACGCTCGGTGATGAAGGCCAGACAGGGAAACGGTTCCTGAACGCTTTTTGTGAGGTGAAGCAGACCAGAGGCTGAAACACATGTCACATGATCGCCGGTGAAGGGAAGAAAGGGAAAAGTTTTACAGAACTGAACTGACTTCACTTTTCACGTGCAGCGATGCCTGAAACCAAAATGTTACAGGAACAATCAGGAACTTAATCCGCTCTCCCAAGTTTTTTTGTTTTTTTTCTTACTTTGCGACTGGGTGGATGGAAAACAAGATTGTTGGAAGTTTACAGCTCACTATAAATTTTTGTGCGAAAAGTTTTGCCCTGCAAGTCGCTTTAAAACGGCGGCTTATGTTCTAAGTTTTTTATTTTTTTTTGAATCACAACTAGGAGCTCTAACGTGATCGGATCAGACGGGAACAGCGACCTGGATTCAGTCTGATTTACACCGAAGTCCCAAACGCCGTGATGTCATTTCACCGAGGAGCGCGTAGCCCGTGTCGTAACCGCGTGATGAAGGGTGAACTTGGCAGTGAAAACCCCGACATTATTCTTCTTCTGACGCAGATCTGATGTTTTTAATACGGCTTCAACAGAAACATGGATTCATAATAAAATGTCTATTTACGAGAAGCAGATAAATTAACAAAACCGAATTTGAGTTTAAAGACACACTCTGAAGAATTATTGTTTCCTGTTGCAGAAAATCTCTTTTCCAGTAAACGAACGGCCGCTGTAAAACACAATGAAGACAAAATGGGGATTAAAAGAATAAATCTGTTATTTATACGTTGCCGTGTAATTTAGTACGTGTATTAACTTAACTTGCGATAAGAAGCTCCCGTTTCTTAGAGCTGCACTTTACGTTCACCCTGTTTTTTTTTTTCGTTTTTTTTAAGACTGAAATCTTGAAAGCGACTCTGTTAGTGTAAATAAATGATGTCATGTCCTCCCCACACCCGGATGATGGCCGCCCTCCTCTGAGCCGGGTTCTGTTGGAGGTTTCTTCCTCATTTAAAGGGGAGTTTTTTTGTTTTTTTTCTCCAGTCGCTCATAGTTGAATTGTTGGCTTGCTTTGTATAATGTTGAAAAGGTCTGTGGGAAGGACTTTAGTGTGTAAAGTGCCCTGAAATAACCTGTTGTGACATGGCGCTGCATCGATATAATTGAGTTGAACGTATTTATAGAATGAGTACATTGTACCGTCTAGCGATGGCTTCCATGTGTGGCGTTTAGGGGACATCTGTTAATTATATCTACGGAAAACAACCTGGGATGAGCTCTCCTGCATGAAAACTGAAGATTTTGAATTTATAAAATTAGTATGTAAAAAAAAAAAAAGTATCATTCAGTGAACTGATATCAAAGTCAAGCTATAGAACATTTTTGAAGGATATCAAGCCCTGATTGGCTTTGAGATTATTTAACAGTTCCCGTCTCTCAAACGCGAGATTTTGACATTTTTCTTTGACATCATAACAAACATAAAAAATATATATATTGATTGGACAGAACAAGACTTTTGAGGATGTCAACTGTTTTCTGATGCTTTAAAGACCAAACGATTAATCCAGAAAATAATCTGCAGGTTAATCGATTGTAAATTAGTTGTGGGTCTGTTATCCATATATGTCCTGAATAAATACATCATTGAGTAACTGTTCATGGACAAAATGGCTAGTTTGACCTGTTTAATCCAGAAAATGTAATTACCCCTGGAGTAATTTACAATCTGCACGCTGGAGCCTCTAAACGCTAAATTCTGTATGATACACGAATCCTAAAACTATATTACTATTACGAAGCAATCATTCTCACAGATCGGCCACAACAAACTCATACTGAAAGAATGACTTAATGGGTGGTTACCTTGGTATAGACTGCACAGCAAAACCTCAAAACCTTACCATGACAGAACAACATGGTGGTGATTAGAAATCCAGAACACGAATTAAAAGAACCAATAAAAAGCTCTTGCCACATTTTATTTGACTGATTTCTGTCCCTGAGGACGATGTCTGGATATGGACAGCATTTGAAATGGCTTCTTCTGTTGCACTTGTCAACACCGCAGAATTAAATTATGAGTCAGGACTAAAGGAGCTTCAACCATCCAGACTGAGATCATTCCCAGGATGAAACCAAAAAGTATCCCAGTGAGCTCTGTCCTACTTTACTGTCCTGGAATAAAGTGCCTTCTGAAGCCCTTTGGCATCGTTACATCAAAGTGACACAGATTGTTGTGATCAATACAATCGGCTCACAGTGTGTCGCCTGCTGGAGGGAAATCAATGGAGGCAGAGCTGTTAGCAGTAAAGGTAAATCATCAGTAAAGTCGTCCATGCGTGTGGTTCCATTTCAGATCTCCAACAGTCCGTGTGACTATCGGAAAAACATAAATGTCCTCGGCGGGATTGAAGCCAGAGTCTTGTTTCCAAAAAAGGCCGCGATGATGTCATCGAGCGGAGACGCCAGCTCCGTCCAACCCCGTCGCTGGTGAGAATACGGCAGAAAGCAGCGGACTCGGGAGTCTTTGCGCGCTAATTTTTTTTTTTTTTTTTAAATATGAGATGGTGACTCCATTTTTTTTTCACGCCTAAACACGTCTCAAAACGCTTGCAGACATTTTTCAAGCGTTTGTCTCTAAATCCGTTTTTTTCCCCGTTGATGTTTCCCGAGGCTCGCAGAGGGAATCATTGGTTTTCCAGCACTTAGGCTTCTCTAATTAACTGCAAATGGTCTAATTCTAATACTAAAAGCTGAAGTTTAAACTCTCTAGAAAAATTGATCACATAAAAATCAATGTGTTGCTCTCTGCTTCAAATGAACGTGAGCAAAATGTTTTTTTTACAGTGCAAATGCGTTTTCGAACATGTTGTGTACACGCTACGTTATACTGTAAAATAAAAGTCGAATCTAAGCTCGTAATGATGCTGGAGGACTGATGACATGGAGACTAGTAGCTGACTTTTACAACCTGTGAGGCAAAAGTATTGTTTTGGGACTACTTCACTAATTACTAACGAATAATAAATACTTTTTTTATTTTTATTTTGTGAACATTTGGAAGTTTTAATTGTATGATTGGCTGCAAAAGCTGCATCTTCTACGGCCGCTGCAGTTTGAAAGTAGGTTGGAGGTCCTTCCCTTTCATCTGCGGTAGAGGCGTCCAGTCTTTCATGCGCACATCAATATTTTTGAGTAGGAAAACCATATTAAAGGATCAATTCAGCTCTGTTCACAATGTTCAGAGAAATATCAGATAATGACGAGGCCATTATCAAACAACGAAAATATTTTGTACTGTAATTGAAACCAAAATATATTCATTGCGGTTTGTTTTTTTCCCCCCTCAAGTTAAAACTGGTTGAACAACATTGTCAAACTTCAGCCAGACTGATCTCTGATCGCAGCCAAAAGCAGGAAACATGCGAGCAGATAAATGCTCGGCCAGCCAGTCGCAGGTTTATACCCAAAGTCTACATCTGTTTAGTCCTTTGACCAGTAAAGATCTAACTGTGCCGGTCCCTTTTGTCGAGCAGTTTACAACCTACTTAACTACTGTGTACTGTGAAGACGGTTCTCCAAAGATGTACCTTTTCCTGCGAGCGTCTCCACCGATTGTGCGATTTTTCATTGAAAGAATCCGATTTTTACGTGAAATTTAACCGTTTCAAATTCAGGTCTGACCTTGCTGTAAACCTGTCTGGTCAACTTTAACTTTAAAGAGGTTGAAGCGCCCGCCCCGCCACGGTTCACTTCCATTAACACACTCTAAACAAACCCTCTCCTCCACAGTAATGACTTTTGGATGACTGCTTCTTTTAAACTCGCATTTATCTCCAGTTGGGCCGCTCCGTGACAACATATGGTAGTGTTAGCATTGAAACGGATTATACTAAGTCCTTCTGCAGCGTAGGGGTGGGCCGAAGGTGTGTGTATGTGTGTGTGTGTGGGTGTGTGTGGGGGGGGGGGAATCAAGTGGAGAACCTGCAGAACAGAACATGTGTCGGGCTCGCACAGATGAGGTCAGCGGGCTTGCAGACTCACCAGACCCCTCCGGGTGTGGAGCTGAAACAGAGCGCTCTCTGGTCAGGAGCTGGCTGAGAGCAATAAATTGAACAAAAACGGAACCAACTCAAAGGGGAAACTATTCATCCCAGCCCTATAACTCTTCTCGCTCCTTTCCCCCCTATTATATTTTATGTCCGAGCCCTTTTTCGCACTGATTGCATTAGCAGGCCCCGAAGAGGGCCTTGGAAGAACAAAGCCGTCATAGCTGGAAGCAGACTCGGAGGAGGAGGAAGAGGAGGAGGAGGAGGAGGAAGAGGAGGAGGAGGAGGAGTCTGGACGGCCGAACTCAGAGCGACATAATGAGGAAAGGCTCGAGTGTCATCTTGTAAAATGACTTCTCAAAACACATTTGCGGTGATGGATTTTTGTTTGTCGTGTTTTGCGGAGCCCGTTCAGTTCATGATTTGAATTCACGTCGAGCAAACCGTTTAATTTAAAGCTCTTTAAAAGGCTCTTCTCTTTTCTTTTTCTTTTTTTCTAGAAAAGCAGGAAACAAATTGTGTCGTTGCTCTCTTACGTTGCATGTTAGTTGATGGGCCGCCGGTCACAGTGGGAAGAGAGTGTTTGGCAGGACGAGTTGTTGTTGTTGCTCTTGGCGTCCTGCTCGTAGTCATGAGAAGTGTTGTAGCAGCAGCGACTGTCAGAGCTGCAGCAGTCAAACTTATGGCAGGATGTTTGCCCACGTGCACCCCAGAGAAGCACGTCTTTAGTAGCAGAACGAGCATTAGCTGTCTGAGCGGCAGTAAGCAGCTCCGAACAGGATCGCTCCTGACCTGCTGAAATAGTTCAACCAGATGTGATTGAGTCTCATTAAAAGCAGTTTCTTTGTTAATGTTTGTGATAAAAATGTAAAAAATACTTTTATTCCGTTCTGGGGAGCTTCCAACCTTTTTAGAGCTACAGGAACTGAAGGTCTTGTGTTATTTTAAAGTGGACGACAATAATCACAAGAAAACTGTGCACAGACATTTAAACAATACTGTACCTTTACGATCGCCGGTCGTTCCCGACAACAAATGCTTTTGATTTTCGAACTGGTCGGACAACGAGTTTTACAAACTTTTCAATCATAACCCACAACAGAAGTAAGTAGACAGTCGTAGTGCAAATATGATGCAGGATATAAAGTGATCATACATCGTAGGGATCGGCATTTGGAGCAAAACTACATTTGGGAATTTGCTCGTAACTATTTGATTTTTATTTGAATATCCGGTGCTTCGCTCTGATGAAGTGAGCTTAGCGGAAGAAGGCTTGTATGCAAACTTTATTTATGTTTTGAAGGAGTTTTTCTCGCAAAACTTTCTGACGGCTGTAGTTCTCTTTGCATGTTTCCCCATGTTCGTGGGATAGCTTTACCTGAACGCAACGTGTTCTTCTTCTTCCTGTGTTCCTGGCAGGTGGCTTTTCGACGCATTACCGCCACCTTCTGGCGGGAGTAACTCATTACAAGCAGGCGCTGGAAAAAAAACACGGGAAATAAGGAAAGAACGATGGTCACGTATACTAATCAAGTTTGTAGATTATAACTAAAATCGTGCCCCATAGGCATATAGGGATGTTTTCCAAAAGTTGGTTGTTCGTGAACTACAGCCCGACACACCAGGCTCTGCTTTATACAAAGTTTTGTTGGCAGGGTCACAGAAACTGTTGTGTTTTCGCCGGATCTGCAGCAGTAGCTCGTGTCCGGACGGGACTCTGGAGATCAAAGCTGCGGGGGTGAAAGAGTGAAGCCGTGGCTTCTGGCGATAGGCTGCTTACAGGAGTCCTGCTGTCGCTTTTATGACTTCGGCGTTGTTTACTTCTGCAGTCACTGGTGTGCTGCATTCGATTCATTAAAACCTCCGCATCCCTCGGTGTCGTCATTATGCTGCAGAGTTCACGGACGTTATCGGCATGCTTTGCTATGAATGAATCATGGAAATTGCCGTAATTATCTCTCAACCAGATCCCTCTTCATGTTTACAACCTTTAAGCCCGTGTTTTTCCTCATCGCATCCATCCAGAGGAGAAGGGAGAGGAAATATCAATGTGGCTTGCATCAAGTCAGAGAATAAATTATTCTTAATTGCTTGCAGAGAGCTGCAACGCTCGGGGGGTATTGTGGGGTTGTGAGTGGGGGCCGCAAAGCGATGGTGACTGTAACAGTTGACTGGAGGTCACGTATTACGTAAAGGTGGAGAGTAAAGTATTAAAACGTCTGTCTGCTGCACCGAACTTGACCGTTACTCAGTAAATAGTTACCTTTTCGGAGTCCTTTCAAAATAAAATAGTACTTTAGTCTTCAAACTGATAAATTATAAATGTGATAAGTCTGTTCTAACTTTGGGGAACCCCCTGCAA
Organism: Embiotoca jacksoni; assembly: GCF_022577435.1. Lineage (NCBI taxonomy): Eukaryota > Metazoa > Chordata > Actinopteri > Embiotocidae > Embiotoca > Embiotoca jacksoni. The sequence goes on from NW_027185398.1 coordinate 830,050, forward strand.
ACTATCTGAACAGTCAACGCAGTTTAAGAGCCAAATCTGTCCTTTTAGAGTTTGTAAAAACAAAACAAATAGAGCTAACGTCAGAGTGAGCGCTTAAACCGCACTTAACTTTAATGAGGTAGAAACAAACATGACTCCAAAGGAATGTTTCTGTGTCTGCTGGATGTTTAAATAGGCATCTGTTTGTTAACACGTCCAACACATCAACGACTTTATCAGCATGTTCAAGCGTTACAAACGGGGCTCGGAAATTAAGCAATTAACTGCTAAGTTAATTCATTCCTTCGCACAGGCTGTCGTAAATTAGTAGCCAAACCCTTTAATTGACCCAAATCAATGAATTAATCACTGTCAGTCAGAGGGTGATATTGTGGCTTCATTCATATTCAGAATTCTTTTTTTTTTTTTTCCACTGAGCAGTTTTTAGTGATGGATTAAACAATTGCAGTTTTACATTTGTACAAATATTCACAAGATATATTATTACAGAGGCCCAATAAGAAGTCACTTTTAAAGAAGCTGCTTTCATTTTGGCTAAGCCATTACTATTAATGCTACAGAACAGCAACACGACCAAAAACATGTTTCCACAAAGCACAACAACAGTCACACTAAAAACAACAAAAACAAAGCATTTAAAATCAACACAACAAAACATTTACAGCTAACGCAACATAGAAAAAAACACATTTGACTTAAAACTCCACATTTAAAAGGAACAATAACATTTTCCCAAAAAAGAAACAACACAAATATGCAATATTCAGGAGAAGCACACGTTAAATACAGCACTTAAAAAAACAAAGCAAAACTGGAAACACGACAGTTATAAATAACACATCAAAAGAGAAAACATAAGATTTCATAAAACAAGAAAAACATTCACATAAACACAACAGAACAGAAATGAAAACATTTCACATAACAAAAAACAGAATTTCCACAAAAAACAGAAAACACAAGATCACACCTTTTTAAAAATGTTGCGTTTTGGGGTTTTGTTGTGTTTTGTCTAGATTTGTTTGCTGTTTTGCACGTCAGGGCCTCCATATATTTCAGTGAAATCTGTTTCACAAAGTTGTGTTGTATTTTGAGGCAAATAAATAGTACATGTTATTACTCCCCCTCTTTGGGCCGGCAGTACAATGCACAAATACTAAAGAAAACAGGGGGATTAAATACAGCTGGGTACAGAACTCTAAATGCACTTTAAATACCAGAAAAAATGTCCAGTAAAAACACCATATGTTCCTTTGCTGGACAGCCAATTGAGAAAATTTAGAGTCGCACTTAAATTGAACAATTGGATTGTATTTCTGCCAGAGGAGAGTTTAACTGTCTGCTTCGGCTCCGTGTTTATTCAGTACTGAGTGTCTGAGCGGTTATATTATATCATTTTGTGAAGGGTAATATTTCCAAAGCCGAATGTTTTGTGTGTCATTATTTAAAAAAGACATCATTCAACAATAGCACGATTTTTCAACTTTGACAAAACAACTCACTCCAGCATTTATCCACTCAGCGCTTGTCTTCCTTATTTACTATAATCTCTTAGTAACAAACCATAAACACGAGGATGTTTCAAATGAGACCACATGGAACCGCATACTCACCAACCACGAGATGAAATCTATAATTTCATCTATGTGCCGATGTGTTCGGATAATTGGATATGGAACATGGCGCTTTCCATCCAAACGGTAACCGGAGCTGTATTTTCTGTGAACGGAGGCCCTCGGATGGCGAGCTGGACTGTTTCACTCCGCTGCTGCGTAGCACCAGAGGTGTGGGGCCTTAATTGAATTTTCATTGCCCACTTGCCTTGTAACGGCAAAGGTTTCCTTTTTGGAATCAAATCTTGCCAGCGCTGCAAAAACACGGAGCTGTGCGGGCCGTGACGCTTGGTGCCGCTCCAGCTCTTGTATTTATGCACTCGGAGGCCTTTGGCCCCCACAAGCTTGAAGCCGTTCTACCTGCGGCTGGGAAGCCGTGTCAGCGTGAATCTCGCAAATTTTGAGTTTTTCCACTTCTCTGAGAATACGCAGCAGCGTTTTAATCCACCCTGACTTGCGCCACACCCGTCACCGGCAAAATCCAGAACACGCATGAGAATATGCAGTCGTGGTTGGAAGGTACATTTTTCCGTGTGTTTTAGCGAACATAAAGCGTGTCCTGTGGTGTTGGTGTTACTTTCTTGGATCGAGCGTCCTCTCTGGTGCTGCAGTGAATTGTCTTGAAACAATAACCTTCACACATCTGCTGCTTTCACAAGATTTTGAAACATTATTTTTGAAGTATATAATTTGATCCAGACCTGATACGTAGTAAAAATTGGCGATTGAGGGGATTTTAAGTTGTTGTTTTTTTTTTTTCCACGTGCATAGAGACCAAATGCTTTTATTAGCGAGAGTATCAAATATAACAAGTCGAAATTGGTAATCAAGGGGAGAAAACTGTGAAGTCCCCCTGTGCCAGTAGAATTAGCGCCTGTACGTGGCTTTTACAAGGTCATTTCACGTCGTGGCTCGCAGCCAGTCCACCAGATCACGAGATGCTGAAAGGTGGCTGGATCCGCGATGACCTCATGTTTTAACTCCGAATAACACGGATATTGTATAGCGATGAATGTGGCAGTCGAAGGACCGGGTAGGGACGAGAGACCAGGCTCTTTGAATTACTGGATCATATGATGATATGTCCTGGCTGTCGACTCGCCTGTAAATACATGCCAGAGCACACCCTGCTGAATCTGGCTCTACGTGTGATTAGCTCTGGCGGCTAAATAAAGGGGCACATTGGCTACCAGAAGTGCCAGAAAAACAGCTTTTTTTCTTTTCTTTTTTTTTTTCAAGGACAGCGTATCCTCAATGTCTCGCATGAGGATCTGAGAGCTGATTTCTACTACTGTTTCTTTACACACTGCGTTTTGAATAACTGGTGATCCGTCTCCTGTTTCTTAGTTTGCAGATGAAATCGAAGCGCTGTTGAGTTTGGAGGAACGGGAAAATCCAGAGGGGAGATTCATGTTGTGCAAAGTCCACTAATGTGCAACAATATGAAAACGATTTTAGCAATAGCGTTTAATCTATGTGGATTTCTGAATTTGTTTTTATTTCCTTATTATCCAATGCAGGATAGCTTTCGAAAGACTCACAACCAGCATTTAAGATGCCCCAATATTCAGTTGTTCTTCTGTAATTTAATTAAAACATTTAATTCTGGACAGAAATTAAAGGGTTCGGCATTCAGCAGCACAAACCAAAAGAGAGTCCCAGTACTTCTTAGGTGTGTTACCCACCGGTTGTTCAGCACATTATCAACCGTAAATTTGTGTATTAGCAAAATGAACCTGTCGGTTGTCATCCAATGCTGGCGCATGCTCATTGACATAAAACACCGCTATGTACTGTTCTGATATTTGAAAAAAAAAAAAAATGACATTGTTAAGATTAGTTCGACCTGAAACTGGTAAGAATCGTAACTATTAGTTAAGATTATTAATGAAATGTTGGCTAAACTAAATGTTAGTTTATGTGACGTTAGCTGTTAATGTTAGGTTAGATAATAACAAGTATCTTTTTAATAAATTTGATCTCAAGCAAATTATCTTTTATGGACCACCTTTGAAGTTCCTTGAGTTTGGTTTCACGTAACGCAGCCTACTATAAGATATTTGCTATTGGCACGGTTAAGCCGTTCTCTCTTCCTGGTTTTGTTTTTACTATATGATTTCATGATTTCTTTCCATTTCCTTTGCTATGTGGAAAATTTGTTTTAATATATTTTCAGGGAACTACACAGTTATGGTCCCTCTTGAACGGAGCGGTGACCTCCAAGACGTACCTAAGGATTCCTTTGACGACATTCCTGACTTGAACATTTATCACTTTCTGTATTCTTAACCGCGAACTCTTAACTCTCCGAATGCAACTTGCACAGATCAAACAAAAGTGATACTGACAATAACCAAAAGCCAATGCTGCTAAATCTTTTCCTATTAAAGTACTCTGGCAGGCGAGCCACAATCGTTTTGAGACCCCAATCTTTCCTAAAAACTGATAAATACCGAATGTGGCCTGTCAATTTGGGGATTTTTTTTTTTACAAGCGTCTCTGGGCTATTGACAAAAATTGTGTTTCCGTTCCCGATCTCAAGGATTCTGGACGTGTATTTGATGGCTTGAGTTGTTGCTTTGGGGTTATTCGTGATTGAGGCCTCAGAGGGCTTACAATAATCAGAGTGCAGGATTCAGTCTGCTTTACACATGTACATCTTCCCAGGAGTTTGTATTTTTTTTATTTATGTTAACTGAAAGTCTACTCTCAATGTCAATACCATGAAACATCTTTTTCTTTTTGTATGTTCATGTGAACCAATGGTCACCTGTAGCTAACAAAAAGATGATTGAAGACGGTATGTTTTGTGGCGGCAGTGATTTTTCTCTGGATTTTAGAACCGAAATCGGACTAGAATTCACTTCATATTAAATCTTAACAACTAACAGATTAAAGTAAAACGAATAAACTTTGAGTCCATTCATGCTTTTCCCTTTTTTTGTGGCTTTTTGAAAGTAATAAAGTTTCTTTACCAACTCGGGGATTAAACTCCTTCCATCTCTATTTGTCAGATTTGAGCACTTTTAACCCCACATGGTTTTATTGTTCCAAATAGGACCATGACTGTGGATTAAACTATCAAAGACAGAGAGAGAATGAGAGCTGAACTAACACACAAAGAGGTAAAGTGAGCGGACGGGACGCGGTGAAAAATGAAACCTGGAGAGATGCTTAGAGAGTCGGTCCAAATCAAACAGACACTTTGCCAGCGCTCCGGCCTCAGCGAGCCATCCATCACCGGACCGGGACGTTATTATCAACATGTTTTCGGCATTTCGTTCCATAGGTGCAAGGTAAAGGTTTTTGTTTGTTCAGGGTGTAATTGCAGAGTGCGAGCCCAGCCCATGCTGAGGGGTGAAGGGGGGGTGAGGGGTTGCCTATTAAAAAGGGATTCGATGAATGCACAGAGTTGGACCGGGTTTCGTTCTCAAAGATTCCCCAGCCGTTCCTGGGAAAAGGGTTCTGCCTCAAACCAGGTGTTAGCTTTTTCACAGAGAACACGACACCACCAAATGGATTCTCAAACCATCCGGTGAAATTAGACATTTAAATATATGTTTCCTCTTGAATTTTTGAGCTTAGTTAGATGCATTCTTGTTATTATTAAGCGGATGGTGTTCACTCATGTGGTCTTGCAGCCAGCAGCTTTGCTAACCTGAACCTTGGTTGAAATGAACATACAAAAAGAGAAAAGATGTTTTTATGCTATTGATGTTGAGAGGAGATTTTCTGTTAACGTGAATACAAAAAAAAACCTCCTGGGAAGAACTATTTGTATGGCACTTTTCTAAACTTCAGTTACAAAGTTCTTCACATTAAATAAACCAATAAAACAAAATAATACAACCTGTCAATTCAGACAAGCCTTAAAATCCCAAAACACAATTTTCAACCATTAAATGAATCCAATATTCTCTCGTATACATTCGGTAGTTTCTCAGATGTTTTTTTAATTTCCACCACAATTGTAGAAACTGGATTTTGTTGTCACTCTTTAACCGCCTGCATATTTTACTTTGCGTTTTAGTTGCCTCTCGAGCTTTTTTAGACTGTTTGCGTTTGTGCTTCCCTCATACTAATTTGACATGCTGTGGTTTTATTGTTTAATATCTAACCAAGTGAAAAATGTTTGGCTAATAGATCACTGACGCAGTTGCAGGGATGTTAATCAATGTGCATCGTCGCTGAAAAATACAGAACAAAGAATACAAATTGTGAACCTCATGGTTCCACTAAAGGACGTGTCAGAGGTTTGCCTCCTCGGTGTTAATCCCCTAAAGACTGTGAATATCACAGCTGGAGTAGCTTTTCAGTGCTGGTCTGTTTCCACTCCTCGTCTTCCTCAGACCCCCAACAGCTTCCAAATGTGTCTCCGAAGAGTCGGTAATTTGATGAACAGCACTCAACGAGCTCGTACAGTGAACTTTGACTGAGCAGATGATCATATGCTGATGTTAATTTTCTCGCTCCCCGGTCGCTCAGCAGGCTCTCAGACCAACTTGACTTGAAGGAGAGCCAGATCTCTTTTTGCAATTAAATAATCTGGAGCGCTTTAAACGCGGCCGCAGATAGAGGCGAACACTGTCGCGCACACACGGCGTTTATCGTCGAGTGTTCATTAGCGAGCGTTTGGGTTCAAAGGCAGTGAGTCATATTTGCTTGACGTGCGCGCACACGCACACACACACACACACACACACACACACTCACTCGTGCACATCCACAGACCGTCGCTGGCCTCTTTCAATCTGCTATGGTGTCCATGTGTGAATGAGGTAATTACACAGTGTCTCTTGCAACCATAATGCTGTACAGCTCATTTGAGACTCATTACCAACCATGTCCTGTCAATTCAGCTGTCAGACCAGACCCTTCCCACACCTATTCAAACACACACACACACACACACACACACACACACACACACACCACCAATGGATGAAAATATACCTATTTCTATGATAGAATAACCCCAGCTGCAACATATCAAACCCCCACCTCATCGCAGTCCCTTATTCCTTATTCTTATTATTAATTGTAGAGCGAATACAGGGACGCATCGTGTAGGCTTCAGTATCTGTCCAGGAAGAAACGGAATCCTCTAAAGTTTACTGTACACACATCGCTCAGCCTCCTGAGTTTACGTTTCGTAAATACATTGTTTGGCATTTGGCTTCAATTCTGGTATAACGTCAGCAGGGCGGACCTCGTCGTTCCGCTAAAAGCCACTTCAACATGTCAGCTGATGGATCGGCTGCTCTGGGGACCAAAACTACGGGCTACCGGTCAGGCCAATAGTATGACAGAAGTATATAGGGCTCATTATTTTTTAGGTTTGTTTACTGTTTAAATATGTTTATTTGGAAAAAAAAAAAAAAAAATTACAAAACGGTAATATATAAAATCGAGCTGAAAGTTGAATGATAAAAATATTATTAGCAGTACAGAAGCTTGGTATTTAAGTATTACATTACATAAGAGGACCTTGTTTACTTTAAATTGTGTTGACAATTGACACTCTGTTTGCATTGGGAAATAAAATTTGGTGAAAATTAGTTGTCAGCCTGCATTTTCAGTTTAAAGTGAAGTCACCCGTTGGTTTGTGAACGGCTGTTATGAATCCTCGCGGTCCTCATTTTTGAGGCCTAATATCTAATTAATGACGGTATTATTTTCTGATGGACCAACAGAAAACTAATGAGGGACTTTAGCTAACAACACCATAATAACTTGTAGAAACAATTTATTGACTTTGTATTTCATGAGAGAAGTTGAATGGGAGTCTATGGAGCCGGAGGCTTTTTGGAGCCAACCTCCAGTGGCACTCGATGGTATTGCGGTTTAGGGCATTTCCGCATTGGCCACTTTTATAGACAGTCTACGGTGCACGCCGGCTTTGGTTTACATCTTGCATCTGTGCAAAGCATGTTTGGCTGCTTGTTGTTCTTTTTCATACCGTTCGGACAGCTGATTTTTCTTTCAGTTAATTTTAAGGAGGTGAAACTCCACCAGGACGCCAATATTTATCAAAGCCGCAGTTCATTTGTTGTAGCTCCACAGCTGGGATTACCCCTCATCCAAGGAAATGTCAAGACTTCCCGAATTTGGCTTCCACCGGTCCTATTTTGCAGCCAAAGTTTTCCTCTTCAGTCGGCAGCCGAGAGTGAGCGCAGGAACTCTGTTCGTTTCCGTGTTGGTTGTCTCGCAGGACGGTCCTGATGTCCTCCAGCCTCCATCTTCTGTGCCTCAGCTTCCATTTGATTTAGTTCTTCATCCGTGTTTTCTTTTCTTTCTTTTTTTTTTTTTTTTTATAAAAATGGCTGACCATTGGGATGCTCCACCATTTGTTTTGACCTGTTGAGATTCTTCACACATCATCCATCACTATAGATGAGTTGAAGGGAAATATGCCACGTTGAAATAAACTGAAATTCTCCTTTAAAGTTCACACCTGAAATGTTAACTTTGCTTGTCATCAGTCACAGTTTTCATGTAGATATATTGTGTTTTAGGAACCAGCACAACGGTGATTTGCTGGCCTGATGGTAGCCGTATATTCGAAACGCAAAATCAATCAGAAAGTACAATAAGGTACATGTGGAGAATTTTTTTTTTCTTGGGTTTCGAGGGGAAAAGAAGTTGTAAATGTAGTCCAACAGCTTTTGGGCATCAGATGCTGATACTGATACCAATACTTTGAAAGTTCAGATAAATCTGTGCTGAAATTTCTTGTTACTTGTCAGAATAAATAACAGCCAAAAGCGATAAACCCTGCTCTCACATGCGGCTCGCCAAACTCTGTCACAAACTCTCACTCGTTCGGATGATAAATTGAATGCCTGGTAACGTAGAAAAAGAACATTGAACCGGCTTCAGCTTATCACAGTGTTGCGCTCTCAGCTGTGAGACGACTGAGCAGCCGCAGTCCTGCCGCTTGTGTCTGGCGAGACAACAACACTCAGCTCATCCCTCAAGCTTCATATCTTCCCCATATGGGACAGATTGAGCGCCGACCACAGCTCCTCGCTCCCATCCTGAATCGAAGCTGCGCAAATCAGTCTCCTTTCACGCTTTCCTGAGGCCACACAGCGCGAAGGGGAAAGGCACCGGCTTCGGCAGCAGGATTCTCTCTCCTCACCGCTCGGGTCGGATGTAAAAATCCCCCTTCTCGGGTCGGAGGTCGAGTGTTTTCATCATCGGCGCGGCTATTATTTCAAGTGTCATTATCAGCTGCGTGATATCCACCACTCAGACAGGAAACGGGCGTAGATGTGAGCGAGGAAGTGAAGAGATGCGGGTCTTTGTATGGCTGGTTGCCCTGCAGCTTTGGGTTTGGGTTTGTGTGTTGTCCCCCCCTCCTCCCCCCTCTCAAGACCTCACACAACCTCACTTCAGGTCCATCCAGTCGCTCTCAAAACTGTGAAGGAAGCAGCTGCGCCTCGTCTTCATAACCACCGTTGGCAAGATTGACTGACCGTCGACGGGCCTCAAGCGCAGCACCCCGGTCCTCAGACCACAGCTGCTCCAACTTCTGATAAGCTTAGAAGTTTTGGGGCTATTTATTAGATCCCAGACCGCTTCCCACCAAAATCTCCCCAATTCTTATATTCTTACGAAAAGGGCCAAAAGACATTAGTCTCGTTGTAATCCAATCCAAGTGTTGCATGTTAGTGCTGAGAGAAAGCAGCGAAGTAGAAGACTCCACCGTTTTTTTTAAAAGAGGCCTCCTCATTTATATTTATTAGCCAATACTTAAGTATCGCCGCGGTTTGGGGAATATTTATTACGAAACAAAAAGGCTCACGCGTTTCCATTATTCTGGCTATACCGCTCATTCACACACATCACGGCCGTTCCCTCACGACACGGACGAGATGCGCAGACAACAGATGGAGCCCTGACTAATTCGATATAACGTGAAAGTTACCGTCCTTCCCGGGACATTCGGCGGCGACGGGAAATATTTTCATTGTTGCGTAGCAGCAAATGACCGAGATACCTTCCAGAGGTAATAGAACTGCTGACTTGGCGAGCATGTCTAGACTTGGGAACTTAATTTATGACCCGCACGTAAAAAAATAAATAAAGAGAAAGCAGGATTATTATTTCACAGGCTTGTGTCTATTTTCTCACTTGTCTCTTTATCGCTAGCGCAGCTTGTGCCAAAGATCAGTCAGCGAATCAATTAAACAGCTCAGGTCACACAAGTCTTCATTTTTATCAGTCGTTACACATTAAATGTTGACTCTAATTATGTGACACGACTGTAATAGCTTTATTATTTTATTATTCAACTCGACTCTATGTCCATGTGAGCCTGTGCTCGAACTCATCCTGCAAACACGATTTGCTATCGCAGATTCAAACAGCAGTTAATATTAGTTGAAGCGCAGTATGATTCTGAAACATTCTTACATTTTAAATCCTATCTCCTCCACGCATTTATGAATATGGCTAGCGAGGTATTAGCGGTGTAACGGTACAAGTATTTATTCTAAAATGTTTGTAATCAATGTTTTCGGTTCTGGATAAGACTTCGGTAAGATAAGATTTGGCATGTCTAGCCGTCTGTGTCAAATGTCGAACGGTTTTGCAGCGCACCAGTTGTTGTCTATTAACTATAGCAAAAAACGTGAATTTTTGCCTTTCTTTTTGAAACAGTATCAAACTCTAAAACTCTAAAACCAAGATCCATACTGAACCGTGAAATTTGCCAATTTCATTACTCCCCTTGTAGCTATATAAGAATCTCTTATGCAGGTCTGGAACCAGGTTCCTTCTATATCACATCATCGAAAACACCGGAAAATCTGATAATATGCAGTTTTAAAGTAAAACAACCGTCGTTTCGAATAACGGACACCCTTCAAGTTGAATCATTGTTGGCAAAAAGTTCAAACCAATTAGTCTGCAACTTAAATTCTTGGTTCAATAGCTCAAACTTTTCATTCACAAGATATTTAATAACACACTCAGGGAAATATTTTCCAAAGTGGATGAATTGTGTCTTGGAACGAAACCCTTCATTTGTTAAAAGTCGAGCTATTGAAGTAGCCAATAAAAATTATAAATGAGCTTGGGAAAGCGAGGCCGCGGAGCAGACCGTGCAGGTACGCTGTCTTCACAAGTCATCCACACATTCATGGCTCTTCGGAGGATATTTTTCCTGCCAGAATTCAGCCAACTCCAAATTACATTTCAACATATGCAACATATGGAGACTCTTTAGATTGGCAACGCTGACACGAGTTCAGAAATCATCATCGTTTACCATAAAACAAAACCCCACTGATTGAGGCTGATTGACGGTGACGTGTCCGAGAGTTATGAGACGCGTCGCAGCTGCCACCGTGACTCCCATTTATTTAGCATTTGTAATGGCTAAATTGTCAAAGATTAGTTTCAAGGAAATCCAGACCGTGACCTCCAGTTTGACTCGATTCCTTTGCCAGGTCTGCTCTCCGGCCAAAGAGCTATTTGAGTATCCTTTTTATTAAGTGTGCGCAACCATTAGGTTTTCAGCGAGGGAAACTGCATCGTTGTTACTGCTGAAGGTTTCATACGGTTGACCGGTACGACCCCGCGTGACCGCAGGGGCAGAGGATTCGATAAAAAATGACAAAGCATGAAACTATAGATCACTCTCCAAAGCAGGAGCGGTGTTAACCCTGAAAAATCTGGGGAGCTGCGAGGTTCAAAGAATACAGGCCCTTGAGTTATTTGTTTAGGGTTGAACGGCGCTGAAATGGACCTACTAAGTTACTAGAGCCATAGCTCAACTGTGCCCCCTCTTTCCTGGAGAGGTCAAAGGTCAGTCACCGAAGAGACCGCACAACAGTAGAGAGGAAAAGTGGCGGTTTGAAAGTGGGAACGGTTTCTTTTTTGCAGCCATTCACGGGGAGAGAGAGAGAGAGAGAGAGAAAGAAAATGAGATAAATAGTCTGCGGTACTAAACACCACACATTTAATCATATTATGAGCTCATTTTTTTTGGCTGGTTTGGATAAATGTCACGGTAGTGTTCGAAATAATGATCTGCCGCTCTACTGTATGTCTTGCGAAAACCACAGCAGCATGATTTCTTTAGAACGCAGAGGAGCCCGTCCCCTCGCTCATGTTTGCCGGTCTTTATGTAGGTTATCCTAGGTGGCCTCCTGCGCCATAAAGATCCCGAAACCACACACACTATAAACTATTTACAGAAAGGGAAGTCACATCCGAAAAGGGTTTCCGAGTCGAAATCCTCCTCTGGCCATCTTCTTCTTCTTTTTTTTTCGTCTTGAATGATATACTTTCAAAATTACACACTCGGCTGCGGATGTAAGTGTCTCTATTTTTACAACAAACTCACAAGTGGTATTTAAAGTGAAAATGTGTTATTTTGTTCTGTTGCAATGAACTGATAGGTGTCAAAACTCACAACGACTGACAATATAAGAGAGAAAAAGAAACAAGACTGCGTTCTGTGAGCGCCGTGCTTTCAGCTAAATGTTAACATCAGCATGTTTACAACACCCACAATTACAATGCTACCATGTTTATGTTGAGCAGATGTTCGTCATCTTAGTTTGGAGTCAGTTAGCATGCCCGACATTCGCTAATTAGCACAAAACAAAGCTGAGCTTGATAGGAATGTCTTTATTTTACCAAAAACAACTCATTTTAAACCTCATAAATAATAATGGCTTTGGTTAAAATGACGACTTGAACCGTGTTGGGCCTTAAAGTTACTACTTCCTTAAAGTTATGCAACCTTGGCAACAAACAACGGTCTCCTGCACCCGAGTCCATTGTTTTATCGAACCATCCACCCAACTCGCCTCCTCCTGACATCTGAACTGTGTCATTTCTCCGGGACGCCAGATCGCCGTTATTTATACGACCACTAGAGATTGCGCAACTTTAAAACGTAACTGGGTCGTAAAGAGTTGCTTGCACTTTGTATGCGGTCGATTTGTTTTGGAGGACAGACTTTATTTTAGTTCCACAACTTCAAAATACATCTCAAAAGCGTATTTGAGCACATCTAAAAGTGTCCAACAGCAGTGAACCAGTAAGCTGCTTTTGTATAACAGGACTATCCATCTGATAGCGGTTGAGACATTTCAGTTTGAATTAAAGACCTGTTGGTGCTGCCATCTCTAGACTACAGAGTCTAAAATATTTAAATGAAACAATGCGTAAAGGATCATTTTCAGATTGAAACGCTCGCTCGGCTCTGAAGGGTCTCAAGCGTTCGGTGGTTGGAAACCACCAGTTTTGAAGCGTGACCCTTCTATCGGTCTCCTGCTTAGAAAAGACAAGGATCTGGTGGTGTTGTCATTTGCCTGCGGGGGCCGACATACGAGGTGTCTTGTTTCATAGCAATAATCAAAAACACGTTGATCTAATTATCATAATGCCGGCTTATAGCCACTACTTAGGCAAACTATCACCCAAATGCTTCACCCGTTGCAGACCTGTTTTTCTTAGCCAATCAATTTCCTAGGCGGCAGCCCGGGATTACCCCCAAGGCTGATCCAGCCCTCCCGCGACAGGCCCGCGAAACGCTGTCCGTGTCTTGCTTATTTTGCCTTCCTCCTGCTTCTTTAGGTCCGTTTGTTGATCTTGGTCGTACTTCTCCCTTTTGGAGCCTCAACCGCTTTTGTCTGCTTTGTCTAGCCGAGCCTTGACACCGGCCCGGCACCGGTACCGGCACCGCACACGAACGTCACTGGTCAAGAGGGCCGGTGAGAGGCGCGAGGCGCGAGCCGTCAACAAACCTGTCCCGCCGTGCATACTTGAGAGAATTCTGTGAACGCGTTCGGGTCAACGCTTGCGGTGACGCTGGCTTCTTTTCTGTTTAACTTTTCCTCGGCGGAGAGAAGGGGAAAGACAGGAAGACCCTCCGTGCTGTGTATTTTTGCAGGAAGTTCTGATAGAGGAGGGATCACAGAACCTTGATTTGCAACCACAGGGGTCAGTTTAACTAAATAAATGCGAGAAAGGAGCCAATTCTTAAGCGAGAGAAAGACTGCTGGTGAATAATTTCCTCAACAGAAAAAAAAAATGGATCAATTATGTTGGCCTGGAGGTCTCCACTCCCAGAGAAGGGAGAGTAAAAATAGTCCACGAGATCTCTGGACATTTTCTGGAGGAATTGGTATACATTGGCACACATGAATGAAACCTCAGAACAGGAGAATTGTAGCATTTTTCAAGCTAATGGGCAGTATTACCGCTTTTATGAATGTTCTGCCTCATTTGAAGTGACTTTTTGGACACCGAAGTTGATGTCAGTACTCAAAAGCCTCCTTATGAAACGAGAGTAATGCCTCATATTTTCCTTCATTATGACTTTCTTCTTTTTCCATGATGCAGTCACTGTCTTGCTATTGACCTTTGACCAACGTGGACCGCTGGGACAGAAAGTGTGAAAGTTAGTGGAAATTTGATCAAAGTTATTAATTGCCTCGGTGGGATATGCATCAAGAAGAATCTCGAAACAAAACTGTCCAATCTAGTCTTCACTGAAAAGCACTTCTCTCTTACAAAAACATGGACTAATTCTGGCTTTTGGACCAGACCTATTGTTACAAATTACTGGGCGTTTGAACAATGAAGAATTAATGGCTTTCTTCCATCAATTGTTTCCATACTCTTGGCAGCCTTGCAGGATATTGACCTGCGTTGTTTTTGCGAGCTTTGGAGGCAATAGATAATATTATTTAAGATTATTTCCTGCAGCTGTCGGTTTCCTTTTTCCAGGTTGCAAATTGGACAATATTTGCTTAGCGTACCACATTATGTTGCTTTTCTCTTGGTCATGTTTTGGCTGCATTAACCCGAGCTAATCACAGATCTGATTGTTGGTGCGGCCAAGGCCTAAGGTTGAGGGAATCATACCTGACACCATAAGATTTAAGTTGATGATTATAAAATAATTGCTATTCAAGTATCTTTTTCTGTAAATTTAACGCCACTATTAATCTTTAAGCGCCACTGTTTTGGCTTAAATGCAACTACGTCCATTAGGTTATGTCGACAGATGCTCATCAAAATGTAGTCGGTGTAATATTAGAGATAAACAGCAGGTGGCGCTCTGTGAAACTTTTAATAAAAAACCACATTTCTGTTAGTTTTATTCAGCTGTTTATACAGACACAATCATACCGTCAAGAGAAAAAAAAAAGAAACGTGTGAAAGGTTCAGGGAAAAATCTGCAACTGCAAATTTAGTTTATTTTCATTCATGGTGCTTCAAAAACAAAATGGAGATAGAGAAACAATCCTGTGGTGGATGGACAGACAATGAAGTCGAGGCCTCATTAGGAATTTAAGCGGAGGAAGTAATCTGCAATGGAAAGGTTTACCTTAAGATTTCTTGGTTGTTTGTTTAGTGACCAAAAATAATGTCAGTTGAGTAATTTGTGCAATCTTTGCAGGGCTTTATATCGTCGTGGAAACACAGATAACAAAAAGCTGATCTGAACCTTTAGTTCCTTGGAAAGTTCCCGGACTTTGGTTGAAGTGCAGCTTCTGTTTTCTCTGCCTTATTGTCTGTGGTGCCACATCACGAGTTCATCCAACTGTTGAGAGAGAATGGGATGAATTCTGCAAACATTTCACTATTTTAATTGCTGGTGTGCCCGAGCCTTTTGTCCTTTAAAATTGTGCTTTCGAAGTACGAGCCAAAGCTCAACAGAAATGCAGTTGAAAGTGCAAGTTATACACTGTCTACATCTGTATCTTAACCTCAGCCAAAACTTTGTGTTCTCACTTTAAGGGTCACCCCCACAGAGCCCCTCCCCAGTGTTACAAAGACATCGCACATGTTTCAGAGTGCCAGAAACCCCAAGAACCAAAATTTTATTTGCATCATCCATCAAGCACTGGAAGGAAGTAAAGCTATTTGCATTCAAAAGGGGAAAAAAAAAAAGAAAGGGAAATCCATAAGCTGTCAACTGCCCCAGCTCCAGAAATTTCGGTCCCTATTTTTCATATCAAATGTGCTGAAAGATGAGGGTGGGTTTTTTGACTTTTTTTTTTTTTTGGTTGCGGCCTGCACCACACGAGTTCTTTACATTTGGAACCCATCCGCACTGCAATTTACTCGATGAAACGGTGAAATTCATCTGTTCTTCGGTTCGGTTCCAGGAGTTATAAAAGATTTGGAAAGGTTTTCTCCTGGTTTCACACATTGTCTCTGATGGAAAAAGTAAGAGGGAAGCAGAAGGGCCACCCTGGATGAATTCTCACTCTCCCTTTATTTATTTCTCTCTCTCACTCCTGTTTTTTTTTGGTTTTTTTTTTCCTAAATGCACACCTCAGCTCGCTCTGTCCGGCACGCGAGTCGACACCCAGAAAACAGCGGAGGCATGTTCACCAGCACAGCAATTATACTCTGCAGCAGGTTTACAACAGAGCTGAATTAGTTTTTGGATTAGGTATAGCACTGCTTTTCTCATTATGGTCCGTTGGCTCTGTTCATTTCATTGTTTCCGGACCCCTGCCTTTTGTCCAGGGAGCCTTCAATAGAGCTGGTTTTTCAATTGCGTCACCTACGGAGGATTTTTCTGAATTACGCACTTTTTCAGAAATGTTCAGCGTATGAAATCTGTATGAAACTTTGTGGTTTCTTCCAAACTTCTTTTGGTGGCCGAGTGTCTATGAGAGCCGGATAACTGGTAGATTTGTTGTGACGTTTAAAAAAAAAAAAAAACCTCTCTTTGTGGAACAGCTATCTTGCTGTTTACCTTTCGTCCAGAGATGTGAGCTGGGATCCAGATACATTTCAAACTTTGCTAAGTGATTCAGAAGCTCTCAGAAGTGGTTGTTTCCCCCACTTGAAGAAACAAATAACGAAGAAGCTGAGGTTGCGTATTTTTGACTCGCAGAGTTGAATCGCAGGCTACGTCTGTCAGTCTGGAAAGTTACGAGGACCACTGTCGTTTGATGACTGCGAAGTTGGACTTTATTTGGTTTCCCTTTGTTGTGGCTCTGCGTTTCAGAGTTATGAGGGAATAGTAGGCAGCAACAAAACACATGCACATCATACGTTTGAAAAAAAACGCGTGTATATAATAACTGTATTTATTACCGATATAAATCTGAGACCATAATAAACACCACATCAGCAAGTTGCCAAATTCACTCTTCCTCTGAACACCTTAAGTATATGCAGGCTAAATATAAAATAACAGTTATTTTCAACAGCTTGACCCCGGTTCACATACTTAAGTTAAACTTGTCCAGCGCAGCGTCAGCAAACACGGGCGAACCAGCTTGTTAATATTTACTCATCAGTTGAATTTGCCAACATGGAGTTACTGTAACATTTTGTCTGCTGTAACCGCCGCCTGCTTTCTCACCAGTGAAATGTCTTTTACAGAACTGGGGTTTTTTTTACTGTTTTTTTTTTTTTTTTTAAAGAGAACTCGAGGTGGAAGTAGGGCTAAATGTTAACTAAGAAGTTTGCTAATTTATGTCTCACTATCTTAACAGCTTCCCAACTTCAGCGAGCCGGTCAGCTTGCTAACAAATCAGCCAACTAACTGCAACTATTGTGCAGATTATATCTAAAATAAGTGGGAGAACTGTTCACATTCTGATTTCAAGTCAGCATTTTAGGGAATTTTTAACAACTACAAAGTTTGCTACTGAAGAGGCAAAACATGGCAGCAACAATTGAATCCACCATCGTTTCATCTTTTTAAAGCATCATTAATTATTGAAAATTAGCCATGTATGCAATTTTGACATAAAACGCTCTTTTTAAACTGAATCAACCGGATTCTCCAATATGTGAATGAAAAGCAGCAACACAAGAAAGCTGTCAGCGGCCATCTTGAGTTGACCAGCAATAATCTTTTTCATACTTTCCATTCTGCTGACACGCCGGTTTTAAATGCAGCATGAATTTGCCTTTGTGTGTGCAACGTGCTCATGCTGCCCAGAGCCACGATATGATTACGCATCAAGAACAAGACGCAAGACAGCAAATGAAGGCTGAAAACCTTTTAGCCAGAGGCTTCAGTCCGAATACCAGCAGTTTGGATTTCAATACTGACAAAAGCACGATCCATTCTACAAAAATGGTACGATACAGCAAAAATACTGTTAGCAGCGCTTTTCTCAGGGCAACACATAAACATAATTGCTCCTGGTCTCAGCTTCATTGCTCCCACATTAACGGCTCTTTGGCTTTCAAAGGAGAGCAGTTGGAAAATCTTACAGCCTTTGTCAGGAAGTCAGAGCATGGTTGTGAGTATTAAAATTCAATTGAAAGACTTATCCAACCTTTTACCACACAACCTGCCTTAAATTACAATCTTGCATGGACAAAGTTTCCTGCAGATTTTCATTCTTCCCTGCAGTCATTGATGGGATGTTTTCTGCACTGAACTTGTCAATCAAACTGGATTGCGGCGACTCACGAAGCATTCGGTTGGTAAAGAATTTCCTTAGGTGGCGCACTTTTCTTTCACTGTTCAGTCTCGGTAACTATCACAGCTCGTTTTTGTTTTTTTTCTTCTGTTCAGTACAAACAGACTGGAAAAGTAAATCACATCACTGTCTGTCAGCCAGTACATTTTTCCTACGAGAGACCAATCAAACATTGTGTGTTTGGAACAGCAACTGTAAAAAGCTTCCATGAAACTGGGACTGTATTTTGAATCACAATCGTGTTTTAGCAATCAGCGATAGAGAGTAGCAAAATGCAGGTCTGTTTATTTGAAAATGTCATATTGTATAACATTCAGCTGCAATCATTCACTTATTTCTTCGGTAACCTGACCCGGTGTTGCCAATATTCCCATATCTACACACAACACACAGAAAATCTCCGGGCCCAGTCTCTAAGAGTTTGCATTGTTGTTCTTCTCTGCAAAAATTACCCTTCTGCAGAAATCAGAAAGGTCATATTTTACCTATGTTCTGGTTCTGCAAAGGCCATTATTGTACAACCTTTTTGGAACAATGCAATCGATAAATCATTGTAAGTCACGCCAAATGAATGCACTTGTAAGGCAATATATCATTCTGAGTTCATGCTTATATTCCATTATCACGTTGAATGTTTTTATTTGGCACAAGGAAGCAGACTCGTAGGAATAAGAAAAAAAAAAAGGATTAAACTTTTGGCATCTACTGTATATACTACACAGAGATCAGCTATTGAATGGATTACCGTGAAATGTGTTACAGACGTTTGCGTCCCCCTCAGGATAAATTTTAATTTTATTGAGAGCCATTATAAAGTCACCGTTTTAATTTGTCCATTACTTTGGTTTAGCTTTAGCTGTGTCGTGTGTTTACCGTTAATGATCAACTGTTCGCATGCTAACACCCTAACGTGGTGAACACGGTAACTACTTTACGCGATAAGCAACAACTTTACGAAAACAAAATGCTCTTTCGGATCAAACGGTTTTGCCGACTCCCTGAGAGGAACTACGCCAATAAAAGAGCTCCCCTGATAACTGCTAGTTCAAGGACTTTTTTCTGTTTGCATTCGCGCCCCCAACAGCGACGCTTGATTTTCAAGGTTAAAGTTAGGAGCTGTTTTTACAGGATAACGTTTTACACAGGTTGTTTATAATGGCATTTGCTGATGCCGCATTCACTCACGTTTGACCAGTCAGCATAGCTTTTCCTAACGATAGTTCCTCTCGTGATAGTAAAGTACCAGCTCTGAAGTCAGAACGAAAAAAAGTCCTTTGTGAGCTAAAAATTTTTTTTTAACAACTGTGTTGCAAAGATTAGAATTGTGATTTTTTTTTTTCAAGTTGTATTCAGTGGTTTAATTATTTTTTTTATTTATCTTATTATTGGCCGGACTGCAACGCAAATTGTGACTGACTGACTAACTGATAAAGTCACTATTGGTCAATCGCATTCCATATCCTGGAGCAGTTTCAAATTAAAAGCTGTGGTTTCAAAATAAAAGTCCTCCAGTGTTTTCATACATGGTCCAGTCATATACTAGGTTTTAAGCTAGTTATGTTTCTAACTTGCTCTGCTGCTTTTCTTCCTACAGTACATCAGTCACTCTTAAATTTTGACACACTGCATATTATTAGAATTTTTAAAACAGATAACAAGTGGAAATCTTACTTGTTGGCTGTTTGACGGTTCTCACCAACAAACGTGACTTGTTAAAGCAGAGTAGGAGGAGCAGAACAGAAGATTTCCGTTCTCTGCCATGTCTTTGTGTTGGCCATTGTGTCGCCTCACTGCGTCCTTTCAGTCCAACTAAAAGGAGAAAGTGGAGAATTGATCTCTCTAGCTTGCTTTTAGATTTGAGGCAATGACCTTGCAGTCACTTTTCTATGACCTTCATGTTTACAGTAGCTTTACACTTCAACTGAAGTACAGTGAATTTAGGCTTTGAACCAGCTTCAGCTCTAAAGAAAAACCTGTTAGAAATAGAGATCTAAGATCTTTCCTATTTTCTTTCTTCGCTTCTGTGGTCATAATCAGCATGGTGTATCGGCGTGTGACTCGAACAGAGCAGATTAAAGACGGGTTCTGGATGGGCTTTTTATAGAGGTCACATCGTATTTTTGGGAATGCAGCCACCCTTCAATCCCCTCCAATCCATGTTACATCAAAGCAGCGTGTCCTCTTCCCCAGTGTACAATACTCTGCAGTATGTGCTGGCCTTTATTCAACCCCCCCCCCCCCCCCTCTAATTAGCTCCGAAGCTTAGCAGGGGACGGTCTGTTGTTTTGAAACCACTTGTTTCTTTGGTAACTGTACAAACCGTGTATGGTGTGCTAAAATAAACAACGCATTGATGAACAACTGTAGATTACAGATTGTAGAGGAGATAGTGGAAATTACATTCTACGCTCACGGCTTTGTGATCTGATCTGAGTTCAGTTTAGTGTGGGGTTTTTTTGTTGTTGTTGTTTTTTCAACAAAAATGTTCCTTGAAGAGTTTTGGAAAGAGTCCAAGTGCAGCACAATTTGAGTTCATTGCTGAAAGGAGAATATTAACAGTATCGGTGAGTGTGTGCAGTTCTCAGGAACTCAGGATGAAGTGGAGATCGTAAACTTCTGAAAATCCAGAGACATCAAAGTGGGACCAACCACTACCATGGAAAAACAACGTCCAGCATCTACAATTTAAAACATTTACATGGGCGCTTTTTTATTTTTTTGCCTTTGGAAAACACAGGCTTTGCAGTTGCTGTGAAAAGCAGCTCTATTGATGGGACACATTTTACCCCCAGACTCCAAAACCCACAACTCCCCAGCTCCCACACCCAGACGCCTCTTCCTCTATTTTACAGCCAGACATTCTCCAACCTGTCTGGGGTGCCTGGAGTCAACCACCACCCCTTGACACCAATCCATATGGGTTAATTGACAATGAAAATACCTGGTGGGGAAAACAGACGAGGTTTTTTTTTAAGTCAAGATTTAAACCCAGCCATATAGGATTATTTAAAAAAAAAAAAAAAAAAAAAACAGGAGCACGCCGCAAAGTAAATACTTCAGCCTGCAGATGAATAGGTATTCTTTCTTCTTCTCAAATGCGTTGTTTTTCTTTGGGGAGCTCTGCGGTCCCGAAGTGCTTTGGACCTCAGCTCGAAGGCAATTTAATGGATGTACAGCAGCCACGCTGTGCAGAAAATAGTATTAAAATGTGTTCCTTATGTTTTGATAGCAAATTCAGACTTTGGGTTTTGCGCACAGTGTGAATCGGTGGCATTAAACTCGCCCGCTCCAGTGACAAGCGGGGCAGCTCTTTTTGGCCACAGCGACGGTTAGAAACGCCGTCCAAGCACTTGCCTCAGCGGCGCTCTCACAGTTACTGAGGAACCTTTTGCAGCCAGGAAACATTTTGAGCAGATTTACGACCCTCGTGGCTCGAGTTTGTTCCCTGATACTGAAAATGTTGTTCTTCTCTTCTGCCTAAAATTGAATCTTGTGCATTTACCAGTCTTAAGATGTGGCTGATGGATTCAAGCGGCTAACCCCGATCCAAAGCTGCACACAGACAATGTGACGTGGTTGGAAAGAGACGGCCGAACGCACACTCATTCCCTCCTTACAGATCCAAACCACTTATTTTTGTAAGCTGGATAAACACAATCTTTGTGTATTTCATGTGTTAGTTTTTGTGTGCTGTCAGTGTTGCATAACAGCATTGCTACCGTGTTAGCTGAAGGCGATGAAAAATCCTTCCCCGAAAGCTTTGCTATTAAACATCACTAAAAGGACTAAGCACAAGTCCCATACCGCAGCGTGAAGATCAACATAACAACACTGCAGAAATCAACAAGGGTTTACACGCAGCTCTTTATTGTCCATTTTCTAATGTCTGTTCTGCAACAGCACCAGTATCTGTGTTGCTTTAATTTCAGAGCTGATCAACTTTTTGTACACTTTTTTTTGTGTAAATTCACCTCCCAATATGGTGCAAAAACATTTTACTGTTACAGAAGAACATCCAGTAAGGACAAAAGAAATAACAAACTCCACACCTAAAACACGAATGTTAAAAATAGCAACCGAGGCCAGAAGCAGCTTGACTAAAGGACGGTTCAGGGTCACCAGAGCCACCCCGAACATGTTTTTAAGATTTCACCCATAGATTGCATATCAAAATGGACGTTGTCTCCGGGTAGGAAAAAGTGAAGCCACTACGGAAGTTCCTGAAAGTGCAATACCACCGAGAGCCACCAGGGGCTGGCTCCAAATATCTTCTGGCTTTCAAAAAGCATGAGGCCCGAAAGAGAGGTGTGTTTGTAGGCGTGTCTGGTTTGAGTTACGTGCCCGGTGCAGGCGGGTTGCCAGTAATGAGTGGCCGGACATTGACTCTCGCTTCTCCCCAAAACGTGGTCACTTCTGGCTTCTAAAAAAACAAAGTTGTGGAAGGCCAAACAAGTCAGACCGGAGGCTTCAAAACGGCAGTTCACAAACCACCGGGTGACGTCATCGTGGGTTGTTGCTTAAATTTCACTGGTCACCAAAGATGACCTCAAAACTCAATAATGGAGACTTCACGGTCACTTTGAGGGGATTACATATCTCAATCGAGCTTTAAAATGCGTTTTCATAGACTGCGTAAACAGACAGAAACAAAATAGTTTCTTGGAACAAGCAGAGAAATGCATTCAATTCTCAACCACCGCTTTGCATATCGGTTAGCTGCAATGTCAAGTATTTGTGAGTCGTGTGATTATGTTTTACTGCGCCCAGTTGCAGAGGCTGTTTTTAATTTTCCAAATCCTCGTCCAGCTCTGAGCGACAAGAGCCCAGCTGCTGTGACGGCAACACGTGTACCTTTTAATTTGACTCTTGTTGTTCAGCCATGTATTGTGAGCCCGCTGTGTTTCTGACAGTCCTGACGTGGAGACGCCACGAGAACACGAGTAAAAACCCGCCGTGTCGTCTCGTCCGCGCTCCGAAGAGGCCTCCGGAGTTAGAAACGGAGCTTTTTCTTTGGTCAGCTCCAGCGAAGCCTCTGAAAAGAAGTCAAGACGGGGCAGCTTAAAGAAAAGTACCATCTTACATCTGCCCCGTCTCACGTCGCTCTTGTGTTTTTTGTTTTTTTTCACCCGTCCTTCATTCTTTTGTATCGCGGTTGCCATTCGCTTGGAACGTCTCGGGATCGTCTTTTCCATTCCCAGACAGCTGGAGCGAGTTACTGGCTGCTTGGCGATCGGGCCAGCGGGGGAGAAGCAGATGGTTCAATTCTCATGTCACCCTGTCTGCTTGGCAGAGACATCGGGGAGCAAGTGGAGAAGGATTTACTCACGCACACACACTGAACATATATTGCGTATACATACAGATGCACACACAAATAGGATCCAGTGCATACGCAGTCACGCATGTATGTGCGGGGAAGCTTTCCCACACATTTTTTCCATTTACGTTGGCCGCTTTTTTCTCGACGCTCTCGTCCAGAGACGCTTTAACCGAGCGCAGCGGCAGAATAGGCTTCAACCCCAGCCACCGAAAATAAAGAATAGAAAAAAGTCTCAGCCTCGGGGAGGGGGGGGGGGGCGACAGGACATGACGCAACGTATTCAGGAGATCGCGGAGGGTCAAGTGTTTACGCCCGCAGATCTATTCTTGTCAAGGTGGAAAAATAACACACTAACAGCATTTAGTGCATCATGAAGCATAAAAAAACAAAGTACATTAAGATGGGTTTGGGGGGAGGAGCTGCATTTTCATTAACTTAACTGGACAAAATTTGGTCATAAAATGTAAGAAAACTGTCAAAACAGACAATCAAATCTTCAAATTGCAGTCCAACCCCCCCAAAAAGGTGCAGTTTTCAAAGATTTTACGAAGAAAATACAGAGAAAAGCATCAAATTTTTTTAAATTTCACATCTGGAACTGAATTATTGGCATTTCACTTGATAAAAGACTGGAGAAGAGTAATTCTTTGTCTGGTTGGTAAGTTACATATATAAGATATGTATCGTATGTAACGTATGTAACGTATGTATCGTATGTTACGTATGTAACGTATGTAACGTATATAACGTATGTAACATGTATCGTATGTAGTATTGTTACGTCAAAAAGTCGATACATGACTTTTATTTTAAAAATTCAATCGATATCATAAAGAATAAAATTCATCACACCGCTAATCTGAACAAAACGAATCAGTAATAGCTAAGATTGTTCTGTTCTGTTCATTTTGGACACGTTTCCATTCAATGCAATTTATTGTATTTTACAGAAAACTTTCAATGAAAAGGAAAATTTCCACTTACGAATGTTTTAATAAGAACAAAATGTGAAAGACACTGAAATAAAATGCCCTCTCGTGATTTTGTAGAGGCAAAGGTGATGCTTTCAAGTTGCCTCTATTATCAAACCAACAGGCAAAACTCCCCAAAACAATCAATTTACAATAAAACAAAAACAGACAAAAAACATAAATCCTCATTTCTTCTGTGGAAGAAAAATGTTTGTATTGATTGATTAATTTATTCTCAAAACTGGAGCTTATTAAGTTTCTGTTGATCGGCTACATCCCTTTCCCACATTACTGGACGGTGGGTCTGCACAGTGTTTACACAAACGCACAAAATAATTGAAAAAATGGTGCGCTCCCAGATGTATTAATATTTACCCAATTACAATCATATTTTTCACATTGCATCAACAATGACCGTGCCACGCACCACACTTGCACTTTATTCAAAACATACTTTTGGAGTTGATGTAGCTGCGTGGGAGCGAGATGTTGGAAAAGCCCCGAATTACTCTGAGAGAACGAACGAGTTTAAAGAGCGTCGTGCACCGCTAAAAGGATTTTTTGTTTTGTTTTGTTTGTTTTCACAAAATGAACCATTTTACAATTCTGGGATAGCTCAGCTTCAATAATTGTTTGCTGAATGTTTTTAGGTTTGTTGTCATACCTAATCTTGGCAGAAGACCCGGCTGCATTCCTGCGGTGCTCGACTCGGTCATCGTGCTCATCGAGGCCCGTCTCCAGCTGGGCGGGAGACTACTGTTTCTGTGTGTGTGTGTGTGTGTGTGTGTGTGTGTGTGTGTGTGTGTGTGTGTGTGTGTGTGTGTTAACATTGCACACACAGTAGGTGGGAGGTATCCATAGCAAGAAGACCCTGCTGACAGCTGCAGACAGGTGGGAAACCTTACAATAATATCACGCTGGAGTTTAAGGAATTGGGTGGTTGTGTGATGGAGTGAGTGCATACATGCTCCGTATGCATGTGCATGTGTGTAACGGCGTCACGCTGAATGCGTGTGTTCGACAAGTCAGTTGATATGCATTGATATCAGTTAACCAACGTCGATACCTGCCAAAAGTAATACTGTCAATGTGATCAAAGAAATGTCACCGTGGCACTTTTCTGGCTTTTAAAGTCAAACAAATTAAGATTTAAAAACTTCAAAGAAATCATAATATTTATACTTATTTGGTATACTTGTAGTATTTTCATCTCACGGACATGGCCGATGGTGGGATAGGGTTTGGACTCGACAATGTTTTTTCTAGCTTCTGGTTTGCTTCCATCTCGTGCTGCCTTATTGCACACGCACATTAGCGTTTCCTCCAGTGGCCCCGCCCACATATTCCAGCTTGGCTCGTAGACTTACTTAAATTCTTGCAATTTTTGTGCATTCAATTTGTTAACTGTGTAGATATCGAATATCAGGACGTAACATCTGTAACGGTCTTCAAAGTCCTCGCCGGTCAGACCGTAACACACGCATGTGTTTTATCCGTGCACCCTGCTGCTGAAGAATCTTTCACATGTCCAGCGAGTCCATCGTCTCATCTTACCGTCTCATTACAAGTGTGCCAGCCCGCCTGCTTAACGCTCGAGCGCTGCACTGAAAAGAAAGTTTTGCGCGCGAGATCCAACTTTGCATCAGTACTGAGGTGAAAACTGAAAAGCATCTTCCTCAGAAGTGGGATTTTTTTTTTTTGTGGTTTTCTGCAGCTTTGAATCTGCTTCACAAATGTGTGCAGGACATCCCATAACTGAGCTGTCCCTCACTGGGTTTTTTTTTATGGTGAGATAAAAGGAAAAAAAAAACCCGAGGAGGTTATCTGCGACTCGGCTGACATTCCAAGTCGAGGGGATGGTGTTGACTGCAGCCCGCTAATTGAAGACACATTTGAAAGATGTATGCTCCCTTCCAAATGGGCTTTTATTTTTTGTTTTTTTTACTGACCCGGCAATCCTGGTGCAACAGGGACCTCCAGTGGTCGAGGCGCTCGTGGAGAAAGTGTAAACTGCTGCCTGTCTGCAGCACAGACGTGTCAAATATGATGTAGAACATACACTCACGACCGAGTGGAGTTCACCAGAAATCAAACGCAGACGTAAAACTACATCGGTTTGTCTCGATTGTTATGTTCAAAAGGTCAAAGTTCATCGGCAACATGAGATTTTGACGTTTGGATGACGAAGTTCGGTATTTTTTTTACTCTTTCTGGTCTTTTCATGAATATTTTTTATGGCTACAGCTTTGTAAAAATAGAAAAAGACAAAAAAGATCTTTTTTGATTTGCTTAAACTCAATGTACTTAAAAAAACAAAAAGGGGCATTTGATTACGTTACATTTTAGTATTTATTTGTGCATTTATATATCTACATATATATGTATACAGCAGCATCAAACCAAACTGTTGTGACTGAGAGGTCAATAAACTCTTTCAAACAATAAGCAACAGAAAAAAAGTTTAAAAAAAGAAAAAAGTAATTGGACCAAATCAAATGATCAAATCTGCAGCTCAATATCTGAGGGAATGCAGGCTGTTTTTCTGCTTTATGAAAAGAAGAGTGAAGCGGTCATCCTCTCTGGTATTACGAGAATGAATCTGAAGAAATCCCCCGAAGCCTCCATCAAAGGACGTGCGTGAAGAGCCGCCACCCGCTGATTCATCTGTCACCGCACAAATTGTCTCTTCTGGTCGGTGTCAGGCTGAAAACAGCGAGCCGACTGAGCTTTTTTAACGCCCGGCTTCACCACAGCTTTCATCGTGACTTCTCCTGCTGAGGAAGAGCGGCCTGATTCAAAGAGTCCTGACAAAACTTCCCTTGCACACAACGTGATGTCCACCCAGCGGGAGCCGGGCGGCAGCGGCATCTCAAGTCTGTCGCTTTAATGGCCAAAACGGAGAAAAAAGGCAAAAGAAAGACATCCCTCCTTTACCAATGATGTCTGACAAAAACAACAAAAACCTCTGAGGTTCTTCTCGGGATCCTCTGTGACTTTTTCTTGTCTTTTTAAGGTGCCAAACGAAAAGGCTGGACGTCTGAAAAAAGGAGGAGGTGAAAAAGGAGAAGAAACAGAGACGAAGTAGGAAAGAAGGAAAAAAAAAAAAGAAAAAGAAATGACTCCCAAACAATCCTGCCCTGGCACACAAAAAAGGCACCTCGGGTCTGAGAGAAAATAGAGTGCAGCTGTTGCTGCCAAAACCTGAAGAGGAAATGTTTACAGCCCAGTGCACCTTGTATATGGTGTTTTACATCCAGGGAGAAACTCGGCTCAGACAGTTACAGGGTGACAAAAACCATCGAAAACAAAGACTGCCGGCGGAGTTTGACGTTCGTTTGTCATGACGTCAGATTTAAATCGAGCGCTGTGTCCCTGGAAGGAATAGTTTGACATACTGGGAATATCTTTGTTTGCTTTTTTTTTTTTTGGTTGATTTAGATGAAAAGAGGAAAAAAAAAAATGTTTACGGTAAACGTGATGCCACAACCAGCAGACAGTTAGCAGTTAGCTTAGCACAAAGACTAAACAGGGAAACAGCAAGCCGGACTCTGTCCAAAGCTAAAATCTGTTTTTATAGTTTTATTATTCAGAGCTTGACTCAAGCAAACTGCAGGAAAACTAAAACATGATTCAAATATCGTGATTTTCAGATCTTAACGTTCAACACAAACAAGAAAAGACCTGCACTACATGCAAGGCAGTCACCTATATGCATATTAACACATACAGACATCTAGAAAACAGTGATTAGGATCTAAATAACAGTTAATTACAGCATTATATTATGGCCAACGTTTACATTTAGGTTTTCTTTTCCTTTTTCATGTGACTAAGACTTTTTTTTTTGAAGGTTTTTGTCCATCATTTCAGCTTCAAGGAAGTTTTACACTTTATATTCATCATCAGTTTTAATTAATGAATCTGCTCAGCCTGTTTGTTGATATCAGCTACATCATCAGCTACGTCGCTGCCGTAGATGTGTTGAAGAGAATCGCATACTTGAGTCACTTGAATTAAATTTGCTCGACTGGAACTAGATTGGATCAGCGGGAGGGACGCTCTCCCTGTGATTGGTCGTTGCGCTCTGAGGGTAAGGTTAGCGTAAAAATACTAATATAGCAAAATCTACCTACAAATCTCTACTGACGCAATTAAATGTTTGTTTAAACTGAACCCCCCCAAAAAATGCGACAACATGTTGTGGTTTTGTGTTGGAGATTTGACGTGGTAATTTGTGACCTTTAGAGGCGCTCGTAGCAGCAGATGTTTTACCAGTGGTTAGGTTAGAGAGTCAGGCTTATTGATTCTCCATGCCTCCATCCAAAAGCATATCCCCCCCCCCAAAAAAAAAAAAAAAAAAAGTGAATTATTGAATTATTCCTGTGAAATGAATTACAGTTTCTCCGGGGTTGTCTCGTCAAATATGAATGTCATTGTATGAAAACTTAAATACCTGAATGGGACTCATTCGGTCGTCATGTGGACTGAAAAGTTGAACTTTTCACCCACGTTTTTTTTAATTTATGAGGCTTTTTTTTGTTTTTTTTGTTTTTACTCTACAGCGTTGGTTCATGAATGAGATCACGAAAATTTAATTTACAAGCTGAAAATCGAATTACAGCTTTCACCTGCGTTCATCTGGTCAGCAGGTCGTCCTGGAAACCTCCCGAACGGCAATTTATAAAAAATTTACCGAGAATCACTGCCGATATTGACAGTGTCATAACAATGAGGAACGGCCTCTATGATATCAAGTCAAAATGCCTCGCCAGTGTAAACACTCACCAGAGTGGGAAAGAATATTTCTCAGCGTAAAACACATCTGTCTTCCAGACCGTTGATACTCGGCTTGGTAGGACAGTAAAGGGAGGCCGTTCCTCCCGGCCGGCCGACGCTGGAACGACCTCGTCGCTGTGCTTCACCTGTGAGCTCGATGGTCCGGGCGGCTTCGGCAGCCGTCTGGGGCTCATCGCCGCCGCCCCCCCCCCCCCCCCACACACACACACACACACGCAGGCAGTCACCCTTCAGTCACCCTTCAGTCACCCTTCAGTCACCCTTCAGTCACCCCGTGGGCTGTAAAATAAGCCACCGCCACGTGCCAACCGGGGGTCAGCGGCGTGTCGACGTCTTGCCCCCCCGTCCACCCCGTCAAGCGAAGAAGCTCCACATGTTTGCATCACCGCACCGACGTCAAGCCGGTTTCCTTCCAGCTCGCCACGTCCAAAACCCATAAACGCTCCTCTTGAAGACCGACCGGAGAGGACGCCCGCTGAAGAAAGAAACCTCCGACTGGAAAACAAAACATCCACTCAGACGGTTTCTGCACCCGATCGTTTGGTGACTCCATCCGAAGGAAGGCTACGATCCAAAGACGAGAGGAATCATCCGCCTCATCAAGGTGACGCGGCGGCCGCACGACGTCGGAGAAGGACTTTAAAGAAGCTCGGAGTTGTCAAACCCTTTTTTAATTTTAGTTTTTTTTTTACCTTGACAGAAGATCCTGACTGTCCCGGTTAAAGCGCGTCACACTTCTTTTATTCCGGTGTGCCATCTTCTTTCCATCCTGTCACCGCGGGAAGAAACATTTGATTCGCTCGTCGGAGAACCTGGAGGTGTTACAGAAAAACGCAACTCCTGGAACTCGCAGCTGTTGAGGATGTACTCGTTTCTCCCCGCCGCTGTTCGCCGCCGGATTTTGGCTCTTTTTGGCTTCTTTCTTTTCACCAAAATGCAGTTGGACTTAAAGAGTTGCAGATTGTTCTCGTCCCGCTTAGAGAACGGGGATTTGTTTTAAGCGTGGCGGGAAGCACGAGGAGCAATTTATCGTGGCGTTCTCCGAAGGCGATAATGGCCAGATTTAATTCTCGAACGTGAACGTCTGTGTTTGTTTTATTGTTGCTGCTGAAAGCACTAAGTGAAGGCCAAGAACTCGCTTCTTCCCGTTGGCAGCTTTTTGCATCTCAGCTATTGGTTTTGTTTGCGGAGCGGATTCCTCTTAATGTTCCATCAGCGTTTCTCTGGAGGCAGAAACGGCTTTCGTGTTCATGTGCAGCTTTGTGCCGTGAGGTTTGCTGGAAGCGCTCGGCGTGGACGTCAACGGTTAAAAAAATCCTGCGTCGCCACAAGAAATGTTGACACCTAACCTCCTGTGTGTGTGTGTGTGTGTGTGTGTGTGTGTGTTTGTGTTTGTGTCTTTACTCACGCCACCGTTAAACATTCACATACTCATCCAAACAGCGTCGGAGGGAAAAGCCAATCATCCCCGCTCTGTTTCACATTAGCATGCGACCGAGCGGTTCACCTCTTTCTATGAAGAGAAAGAGGAAAAAAAAAAACAACATCCATAGTAATGAATGTGATGGCAGCGAACAGCAGTATACACACGGGACGCCGGGGTAAACAACTTTTTAACTCGGGCTGGGTCAGACGTTTCGTCTCGGGGAGCCAATAAGACGTGACTCCGCGTTTCGCTGATGTTTTTGTCTCAGAAACCGCAAGACAACTTTGTGCGATTTGTTTAGCGGAGCCGGAGAGGGTTATTTCTCTAAATGGACCACAGCTCTCATAAATGTTTAATAAACACTTTCGGTTCACAAAAAACAAAAAAAAACACAAAAAAAAACCTGAACCTTTTCCAGACCCATGTGGTGCTCTTTATAATCCATATAAGCCGCGGACAGCACAATGCTTGTTACCGCATAATCTGTGTTTGTCTAAGCAAGTGCACGGACAAAAGTCACGTGGAACCGCGAGTCTCCCGGTCTCCATTTTTAACAAGTCTCACTTTTTTTTTTTTCTTTTTTTTTTTATGGGTATATCCCGGTGTTAAATGACTGAAATGTGTTTTCCCTGGCTGTGACGGCGCTCGGACATAAACATGCTATTCTTACTGTACCTATAATTGTTCTATTAATAACACCTATAACGTCTGAGTCTCGTTCTGCATGGAAAGGTGCAGGAGTATTTACTGTGTGCAAAACGCGATCCGTTTCCAGCTGCCACACATTGTTAATCTTTAGCCACACCTCGGCCGTTCACGGCCCGTCTAGGTCAGACCTCTTTTCTTTTTTTTTTTTCTTTTTTTTTTTTTTGGCGCTTGGCAGTCAGAGGCCAAGCTGCTGCTGCTGCTGCTGCTGCCGCCGCCGCTAACACCGGTGTCCCTCGTGGTCCGGGGCGCCGCCGCAAATCTGGGGGTGCCACACCTTTCCGACTAGACGTAAAGCGCAGTAAAAACGACTTAAGATCCGCATCGCCTCGCCTCTTGTTACCTCTGCCTTCTGCCTCGGTGTTACAAAAAAAAAAAAACTCCAATGCATTATGCACACATCCAGTGACATTCATACTCTTTCAGCGGTGACGGGCAGTCGGAGGTGCACACGGACCACCCGTACTGGACTCGGGTGAAAAACTCAGCTGACTACAGACGGTATGTAAAAATGGACGCGTGTTACCGGGCCTGAAAAGCGAAGTGCCTCAGAGGGTCATAATACTGACGGCCGCTCGGGGGCTCGCCCCTAAAAAATAATCCCTCCAAATTGACTCCCATTCAAAGAACGTCAACTCGCACGAACTATTAAGTGATAATGGTGTCATATCTCAGGCAGAGGTCTCCGAGGTAGTTAAGAAGCTCATCATCAAGGTGCTGGGAACGCACGAGATCCGCCCTGAGATGCTGAGATCATCGACGGGCTGCCTTGGCTGATGTGCCTCTACAATGTCGCATGGAGGTTTTGGTTTTTTGGGGGTTTTTTTATGTGCGCCGATTATTGAGGTAACACGCTTTTCAGCCTGCAGCGTAAATGTTTGTGCCAGGGAGCTGGAAAGGAGGATCCACCCGCTTGTCGAACCTCAGGTTCAGGTGGAGCAGTCCCGGCAGTCCAACTCTTTACACCCTCCGGGGTAACTTGAGTTTGCCGATCCAGTCTACATACGCTTCGGAGGCTTACGCAACACGCAAATTCACTCCTTCTGATTAAAGTCCCGATGAACGTAGAGATCAGGCCTTAAAGTGAGTTATGGTTTTTTTTTGGGGGGGGTGGTACGGGGGTCCCTGGTTTATATGCCCCGGGATCCAGTCAGGTTTCCGGTATGGTTTGGCGGGTGTAGTGTTCAGCCACCTCATCACTAGCCGTCCCTTCCATCTGGCCCGCTGGTGGATTCAACCACTCGCACCGTCACAGCAGATTAAATGTACAGTTCAAAAGTAGCGTGACGAACCGCTAACTCCGGTTTTCTCGCCCCGTTGTGTTGAAACTTCTGTTGCCTTCACACGTTGAGGACATCATATGGTTCACATACGACGAAGCTTCTGAGTCACCGTCATCAATCTGAGCCAAAATTAACCCCGCACACTTGCTGACAAGGAAAAGCCGAGTGATAAGAGAGAAAAGAAAGATCTGATCATGGTTGTCGAGATGAATTAAACTCCCAGTGGGGTCGGGGGAGGAGGCGGGGGGTAATCAGCGGAGCTTTAATTTGGTCAAAACAACACGTTTTGTTGTTTCCTCTGCGCGCCAGCTGCTGGTTTTTTCCTGCGAGGATTTATTGGCAAAACAACAAAAGCGAGACATTCTCAGGTGCTTATGTTCCTGTCAGCGGTGTTGATTACAAGGTCTGAAAAACGGACGATTACTGAAAAATGCAAACAGATCACTTTTGGGCACATGTGATGTGCATGTGTCACAT
This sequence comes from Embiotoca jacksoni, assembly GCF_022577435.1. Classification (NCBI taxonomy): domain Eukaryota; kingdom Metazoa; phylum Chordata; class Actinopteri; family Embiotocidae; genus Embiotoca; species Embiotoca jacksoni. Next base: position 863,069 of record NW_027185398.1, read on the forward strand.
CGAAAGGGAGGACGGGAGCGCAGCGAGCGTTTTTTTAATTCAGCCGTGGAAGAAAAACAACAAATGTACGGTTTCACAGGTATGTTTTTCCAAGAGTGCTTTTTTTTTTTTTTTTAAACAATGATGGAGAAGTATGGCTAACCACACACACAAACATCTAGTCGTTATCCTCTGGTTTTGCAGAAGGTGGGAAGAGAAAGGGAAGACGTCGAGGCTCCAGGCTTCTGTCCTCACGGAGGTTTTTGGTATCCGTTGATCAGGCTCCCTGCCTGAGGACAGAAAAACAAACTGTAAGTGAAGATGACCAAAGACAATAAACCAAAGTTGGAGAGCAAGAAGGAGAAACCGGAGTGTGAAAAAAGGCCTTCAGGAAAAAAAACCCCGTAATGGCAGGTCAAAAGATGTCTAGATATCAAACTTAAAACTGGACTGAAAGGGAAGTTTAGTTCAACCTGGTGTTTTATACTCCAATAACGTGGCTACTGTGGGTTGTGCTAACTCTCCACCTCCCTTGTAGAGATTCAGGGAAACCAGGAGTCTAATAATGTGTGTCCAAGCACCATTTTCATTTCCTGTTTCTCTCCTCGGTCTCATCTAAAAAAAACCCTAAAAAACCAATATTTATGTCCATAAAAAGGGAATCTGCCGTTTATGTAAATCATGTCAGAGCTATGTTTGATCACGGCTGTTTCCTCTGTGTCTCCGGCAGTCCCTTCTCCTCCAGCTAAATATCCTCCCTCTCTCAGCTCTTCGGGGACTGAGGGAAAAAAAAAAAAAAAAAAAAAAAACACTCTGCATCATCTGCACTCAATCAGAATAATTATCCCAAGAAATGCACGGCAGAGCCTGTAAGAGGTGAGGGGAATGAAGCACAGAGGCTATTGGCAACCGCCTCCCTCCAGTCATTATTAGTCATCTCTTTGCTGCTTTGGAAGAGGACCCAGACGGCTTGGGAGGAAGCCATGAGCGGCCGACAGACAGGCAGGCAGAGAGACAGAGAAAAAGGCCTGATGTGACTCCGTGTGCCCAGAAAGTATCAGCCGTCTCTGAAGGTCTCTGGCAGCCCGGCGGCTCCTCTGGGGGACTGGCAGCCATCCGCACACCAGTATTAGCCTTATGTTCTGTCTGTCAGGCTTCCTCAAAGCACTGAACTCGTCATCTGAAGATGTGGAGAGCTTTCATGAAAAAAAAAAAATCCCCAAAGCGGCCAGCAAAACACCTTTCACCGTTTAAAAAAAAAAAAAAAAAAAAAATTCCTCCAGGAGGATGAGGAGTTTGAGGTCCTGTCAAGATTTGTGTGCACTTCCTGGAGGAGCTCTTTTGTGGGACGTTGTGGGGTTCCTGTTTGATTGCGAAATGGCTTTTGCAACTGAAAAGTTCCTCAAAGCCCGTCGAACTTCTTTAAAGCGTGCAGCAGACAGACAGACGGACAGCGAAAAAATAAAACATCAGATCAGACTCCGGTGCTTATGAAGTATCGGTTTTATGAACGCTCTTGGCGGCCCGACAAGTCCACAGGGGGACTGGCAGCCGTCCTCAGATGAATATCGCTCCACTCTGAGTTTCTATTTTACCCCTGAGATTTCCTCCAACTCCAGAAAATAACACACACTCATTCAGTCATTCTTAGGGATAATTATTTTTTTAAGAATTTAATGATAAAAACTGGTTTTGTGATATAAGGAAGTAAAAAAAAAAATTTAAAAAAAAAAGAAGTCCAACCCGCTCTTATCCCACGGTGTCAAATACTTCTGTTTAGTTACAGTCCGTTGGAGATACGCACAAGATACCCTGGGTTCAGGCAACAAAAGCCACATAGTTGGGGATGGGATATTGGTTTAGGCTAAAATGAATAGTTTTACATGAGTAATGTTAAATACATTACGTTATGTAAGGAACTTATGTAACTTAAAAGAAATCAAAGTTGACTTTTACATTCTCACAATCTCAAACACTGGTTTCCTGCGTTCGATCCATCCAACGAACCAACCAACCACCCTCAACCTCTTCCTGACTTTGTAACTCCTCCTACTCCGTCACGCGACCTCCTCCTTCGAAACCGGGAGTCATGGTGCCGACGCCTGAGGGCACCTTGTGCGAATCTCAAAACGGCCGTATTTGTCCCTCAGGAATGAGAACGGGTTCAAAAATCACTCCAGTAAATGTTCCCTCAATCTTTTTGGTACATAGAGTTGCTTTCGCATCTGAATTTTGTACTGTGGATATATTTATACAACTCGGATTTGGATTTACAACATCTCTTGGTCTTAGTGTTGCTTATAGTGTCTCATTATTTACTGACGTGTGATCTTTTTCTTTTTTTTTTTTTTTTTTACGTTTTATACTTTTTTTCAAAGGTTCAGGATTGGATCCGACAAAAACTTCAAAACTTGACAGGCAGAAGGAAAACCACGAGCAACAGCCCTTCGAAGTAAGTTTATAAAACTACAAATTCTTGTACCTGTTTTGTTTTATTTACCCATCAAACGATTTCCTCCACATTGTAATCTTGGGCGCCCTCTGCTGGCCATTCTGCTATAGCATTTACACCCCTCCTCTCTGTCTCTCTGAACAGTGTATGGACTTGTGTGTCCTTGTTAAACTACCAACCAGACAGACACAGCACTGATGAGACTTCAGTGCACATTAAGGATCAAAGTTTTCCCCAAAACTCCCTGGCACCAGGACAAGCCCACAGCGGGCTGGCAGCTATGAGAATCATCTGTGTGTTCTGGATTTGTAATATTTCACCAAGGAGATCTGCACTCGTCTCTGATCCAGAGATTTTAAAATACTGAACCGATCACTGTAAAGATAGTGGTAACATAAAACATAATCCAAGTAATGAAGCAAACCACTACGTTTTGGGTTCTCTGAAATAAAATTGCTCTGAAAAATGAGGCTGTACTGACCAGAAAAAAAGACTCATTACAAAAACCAAAAAACGACCAATGTTTGGGATTTCCCCAGAAAGCAATGAAAAAGTTGTTTATTCAAACAACCTAATTCACAAAAAGTCTCACTGCAAATTTTAGAGGTGAAGTATGGGTTTAAATTTGTGTTGTATTAACGGATCAAAACCTCCCAAAAATTTTACAAAAACTAATAAATTAAAAGTGAATAAAAGTGAGCAAAAAATAGGCAAAACGTAGAGTAAAATTACACAATAGTGGTCATTTTCATGTTACGATATTTTTACATTTATTTTTTTTCATCTGAATTTCTCCTTTGTGACCACTTTCTTCAGTTTCACCGCTTCATTTTTCAGTTTCAGCTCAAATATTTCAGTTTAAAGTCAAATCTTTCATTTTCACTTTTAAATGTTTCAGTTTCACTTCTGAATTTTTCAGTTTCAGTTTCAACACAAAGCTTCTCATTTGGGCCGGTGTTACAGCGCTGCGCCCCCATTGGCCAGTTGCTTTTTGGACGGACAGATCAACGGGGCCCAACGTGCAACAAGTGGTACAACTTCAATCATTTCCTCCCACCGACTGTTTATTGTTAGTAATGTGGTTGCAGGCTAAATAAACCTAACGCATGTTAATCGGAAGATCTTATTAGTGCTGCTGATGCATCCGCCTCCTCACGAGGAGGTTCTGTGTGGTCATGTTGTCCTGCTGAACCCAAGGAGATCAACTCTACACGCTGGTTTCTTCCTGGAACAGACGCTGGAGGTTTGTGGACATGCTCTCTGTTCTTTAAGGAACGTTCTGCGGTTTTCATTTTGATTGCATAAAGACTTGAAATCATCATTAAGAGAAAAAAAAAAAAAAACGATGATGAGACTGCGGCACCCGCAAAGTATCAGTTCTGTTGGACTTCTGGCTGAGCGACAACTCCTCTAGGGACTGCATGTCTTTTATTTCAGTGCCGAGATCAGCACCAGATTTCTTTTTAAATACTCTTAAAATAAAAGTTCATCCGCGGGTTCTTCTAACATACAAAAAGAGCCAAAAAGTGACGTTTCTGTTCAGCATGTTTGACAATTTATCAATTTGATCAGTTTAAGCATAAATGGCAAAATATTTTGTTATACTTTCTCAAATGTGAGGATTTCATTATTCGTTGCCATATGTGCTATTTAACAGAATTCTTTTTGGTTTTTTTACTCCAAAAAACAGACAATGAAAATAATTCTCCTTGGTCTCTGAGGAAATTATAACATTTTTTTACTGTTTTTTGACCTTTCTGAAGGAAATGAATGAAAATAATCACACATGAAAGGTTTGTGTGAGTCAAATGTAACAGAGCTTTAAGTAACCCCCGCTTTAAACGCTCTGCAGCAGACAGACATGTTAGACACATTTATCCCACACACACTTGTACTTTCTGGAAGAACTGACAGCTCGGCAGCTCCTCTGGGGGATTGGCAGTCATCCTCAGACCAATATTAGCACTCTAATGAAGCGCTAATATTTCAGCCTGAAGGTCTGCTCGTGTCTCCCACACAAAAGAATCAAAGATTTCAGAGGACTGAAGAGGAGGCCAGATGTTTTTTTTTTTTTTTTTGTGTAACCTTTTGTAGGCTGCAGCGAGAAGATTCCTTTGACGGATTAAGAAATATGTTTGGTAGAATAATCAAAGCGATACCTGGTCAAAGAGCTCCTCGTACAACATGTTTGTCTTCTCCACGTGAGGGTCCAGATCGGTCGCTGCGTCTGCATCCCACGATGTTAAACCGCTATAGAAGAAAGCCAGGTTTATTTCTTTATTGCATAGTTAAAATTTATATACATACTCTAAATAAGATCCTTTCATATAGATTGGTCTGGAGACAATTAATACCTGTCGTCTTACCTGTCACAGCTCTGTGCGTCCTGTAGGGGGCAGACGAGGCTCTGTGTCGGACTGCCATCATGTGAACCCTTCTGCACTTTCTCCGTTTTTTCCTCCAACGTGCTGACCTGTCGCAGCAGAGCTTCTCTCTCCTCCATCAGGCAGTCTTTGAACCTGGAGAAAGCGATAACTCAGCTCGTCTTCATTCACAGTAAAAGAAAATTTTAAAAAAACAACTAGATTAAGCTGTAAAGGAAGCGGCAGCAGGAGGTCTGGCTGAAGGGGGGGATGTAAATTGTAGGGTTGGTTTCCAGCTCTTCTTGTCCACATGTAGAAATGAGGAAGTTATGTTGCATTGGATGTACAGTATGCATATGAATGTAATGTAAAAGTTGTCTTTATGCTTCTAATGTAAACACACGGGACAAAACAAAAATGACTTCAGGACTTTATTGGTTTATCGCTGACAATCTTCTGGAGATTTTTTTGCATGTTCTGAAATGTGTCAGTAAAACTAAACTAAAACAAATTTGACATAAAATGTGCATGTATTTTATACTTTTGAGGGGTTTACTGTTAGAAATTGCGTTGTTTTTTTTTTTGTGACAAAACCCTCAGAAATCTATAACCTGACACATTTTATCGTCTTTAAGCTAGTTGTTTTGGTCCAGTGTGATCCAGTCACACGACCTGCCTCACAAACAAAAATTGAAGACAGTTAAAAGGCTCGTCTGTGATCATGACATTGCTTTTTGAAACAAGAGCCCTACCCACTTCAAGCTAAATAGAAATCTCGTGTCAAATTATGCACATTTTTATGGAACAATTTGTTTTATTTAGGACTCTATCATTTATATTAAAAAGCTAAAAGACCCTAAAAAACAGGTTTTCGGGGTCTTTAAGGTCCTAAAACCCAAAGAGTCGTTACGTAATCAGCTTTGAGCATGTGCGTAATGTTTTCTGTGACTTTTAAAGTTTGATTACTTAATGTTATTTGGGAGCAGTAATTAAAAAAAAAATCCACACCTCTTGACACAGCACATCCAGTAGCGCTGCTGCTGACAAAGCCACTCGAACTGCTCTGCCGTCTCCTGTAGTTTCCTCAGACTCCTCTTGTTCTCCCGCTGCAGTTCTCTCACCTGACCAAAAAAAAAAAAAAAAGACAACATTGTTTAATTTCCCCTAAAACCAGATAAAGACAGACAAAATCAGGAAATAATCATGATTGTAAATGTAGATCGATTGGATCGTCTAGAAAGATCAAGGAAGGTTAATGGAGTCTGACTTTCACAATAATTTACCAGGTTACAAATAAAAGTTCTCTTTTTTTCTCTGACTGTGTGGTCTGCTGTTTTCTTCTGTTGGCCTTGTGCAGACGTCTCAAAGGAAAGAAAATTAGACCTGGATTGTTTGCTGTTTGATGGACTGGTTTGAAGCGGAGGCCAATAAGAGAGGTGAGTCCTTGAAGCCAAGTGTAAATGAAAAAAAACAAAAAACCTGACAGTCTGGAGTAATGTTTCTAAAGAGCCAACACGCATTAATACAAACCCAATGCCAGCAAAATCTGAATTAGTGAGTTCTCTGGGGTGGATGTACTTTTAAAAATCTGGCCACAGTACATAAATGTGAACCTCCAGGTTTTATGTTTCATAAAATCAATTCATCAAAATCCAGCAGTAGATTGATATTTGCTGTTTTCAGCTATAAAGAGCTGAGACATCCTCTGTCTGTTACTTAAGCAGTGTTGAACAAAGTGTCCCACTCTGACACCTGCTGGTCAACAGTGACACTGCAACAACTGAGCAGCAGATTTACAAAATCTTTAAGTGTAATGTGTATTTCATATTCAGCATTTATTTATAAGCAGAACACCTTGAACCTTGTTCCATTTCTGTCCTAAACTTTGTCCCCTCACCTCCTCCTTATGGGCTCTGCGGAGATCCTTCAGCTCCACTGTCAGAGTTCTGTTGGTGTCCTGCAGGTCCTCCTGCTCCACCGTCTTACTGTTGACAACAAATAGAGAAAGAGCTTATTTATATCTACACATATGTACACGTACAGCCCTGCTGCTTCTTGTTGTCTCTGAGTATCCACAGAGTTTTTGTCAGAAGGATCTTCATGCAGGAGAGATGACAGCCGCTCCAGGCCTACCTGCGCAGCTCCGCGTGGAGGCTCTCTGTCAGTGCAGCTCTACACTGGACCTCAGCGTGCAGACCTTCTGCCACAGCAGCTCTGTGCTGGGCCTCGGCGTGCAGCTCCTCCACCAGGCCCTCCAGCTTCACCTCGGACCTCTGCAAGCACAGCAGCTCTGTGCCGACCTGCTGCAGCAGCTCCTCGTCCCGAGAGCTCTCCTGCGCCAGCAGGACCACGCGCTGCTGCAGCAATCCCACGAGGTCCTGCGGGGAGGTCACACGGACACGTTGACAAAACACAGGCGTCCGTCTTCCTGCAGCGTAATGCTCACTAACATTTCATTCTATGCACTTCTTTTGGTTTTAGTTGAACTACTATTTTATGCTTGTGTTGTTTTCACCAGCTGTTTCATGGCAAATCACACATTATCTTTTCCTTTTTCCCCTGACTGATTACATAATTATACATCAATGTCACATATTACCCATGCACATAAATCAAATGTTGCTCAGTATTTCCTAATCGTTTCAGATCTCCCCGGAGGCGTCCTAATCAAAGTATTTTAATCCAGCGCAGATTGCATAAGTGACATTCAACACACCTTTTAGGTCACAGAGTTTGGGGCAAGCCCAAACCTGACACTATATCAAATCTATGTGAGGAAAGTGAGGGAGTCACGCTCACCAATTCTCCGACACGTACCTCTGAGGATTCTACTGAGCAGCGTCCAAGTAAGACACTGGATAAATGTTGAGCTTTGTGCTGTTAAAAAGAAAAACTGTACACGTTTCTCAGTACATGAAAAATATCACTTTGAACATTATGATAACTCAAATCCTCTAAAAGTATCTTAAAAAAAAATGTTTAAAAAGCAACAATATCCTTCTTTAACATGAAATATGTAGATTTTGTTTTCCCCCTGAGATTTTGTTTTATCTTGTTAAATATTAATTACAGGCCTCCAAACAGCATTACAATTTAAAAATGTTTTTACAAAACTGAACCTCTGTTCAGTTCAAACCTCTCAGCTCATTGCTTATACCTACACAATCTGTGTAAAGCAGCCGAAAAACCCCAAAAAGGTTGGTGAGCACTGCCAAAACCTCCACACGATGTTAACACGGGGACTTACTGGTAGCCCAATTACAGTAACCGTAGCAAAATGTGGCCCGCTGGCATTGCCATGGTTACATGCATCCAAATTAGGGGACTGTAATGAGGTTAAACGCAACAAGGTTAAATGACCAAAATTTTAAAAAGCACTCTGAATTGGACTCGCGTCAGCTTTTAGGTAATTATTGCTAACAAGGACACGACAGCTGAATGTTGGTATGTAAATGGTGATAAACTGCAAAAAAACAAGAGTTGCTCGCTGTGATAAATCTTTATCAGCCAGCTTCAAAGCTCAGTAACTCTTTTTCACCAAAGATTTTGGTCTCGCAGCACATTTTACTGCACCGCACATTTCTGTTTTCAGGAAATAAATTCAGGAGATAAATCGACCGTACTGCTCAGCAGCAAATGACAGGAAAAGTTTGAGAGTAGCCGGTGAAAGCAGCGGAGCATTAAGCAGCTAAAGAGACAGATATTTCCCTCGAGGAGTTTGTGGAGTCCAAACCTTAATCTAGAATGTTAAAATGCTGTATTTTCATGTTGTTGGCAGAGAACGGGAGGAAGAAGAGGAAAACCTCCTGATATTCCTGCTGCGGAGTTTTTCTTGCATTATTAAAGGCCAATTTACGTAGAAATTATTAAGCCAAACATGTCATTCACCTTAATTGTTTTGTTTTTGCGCCGACTGCCCGGAAAAGAGAAGAATTGTTTTTTGCATTGGAGTGTAAAAGAAAAAGATCAAAACTGATATTTATACTGGCCTACAAAGCCAAAACCTTGCTCTAAACTGTTTTAATAACAGATTAGACTTTTCTTTAAATATTAGAAACTTTGTCCCCGAGTGTTATATGAACTGGGAGCAGGAGCTTGTGTTAGTTAAGGCTAAAACTATATTAACCTAACTAACTCCTGTAATTTAAATGTGCATTTTCAATAAATCAGCACATTGATAATTCAGTTATGTATTACATAATGTATATATTACAGTATGTATATGTATGTATAAGTTATTTTACAAATTAGATGGGCTGACTTTCATCATAAAGGAAGAAAAAATAACTATAATCTGCTGACGGTGTATCACATTTAATGCATCAGATTAAACATAATACGTTTATTTTCCTACGAGCAAACATGTTAAAAAGTTAAAAGTACAGCTTGCTTGTAGCAAATTTTTTTTGGGTGTTGTTCAAACTCCACAGCAAAAACAATCAGCTAAAAGTACATAAAATCACAGCACTTCTCTGTGAAAACTTTGTTTCACTGCTTACATAGTCAGCATTTGTGGAGCAGTATATATTTATATTTACACTTTACACTCTTGACCATTTGTCTCATCATTAAAACCTGAGTTAAGTTATTTTTAGCCCACCTAAAAGCACTTTTCAGTTGATGTGATGGTTAATATTTGAGCAAACAGCTGTTTTACAGGAACATTATCTGGTTTCGAGCTCGATCGCTGAAAATCTTTGTCCATTTTAGGAAACTCCAGTTCGGTGAAACTTCTCTTTGGGACTATTAGTGACTCATTTTTATCCAAATTTTGTATAATAATATTGATAGCAGGTGATATAGAACATAAAACGTCTCTCTCTGCCCACAGAGCTGCTGGTATTTAGTCCACCTGCTGCTGGTGGATCCTGCTGATGAGTTGGTCCTGGTTCATCCTGAGCTCCATGTTCAGCTGCTCCTGCTGGAAGAGTCGAGCGGGTCGCAGCCTCCAGATCATTGTGCAGCTTCCTCTCTCTGTCTCTGGACAGCAGAAACTCCCTGTCCAGCACTGCTGCAGCCACAAAAACACCAGAACGCAGTCACGGTGGACGCCTCAACGGACGATGGGCAGGTTTGGTTTTAAACAGTGCAGTGTTTTTTTAATCTTTAAAAAGTTGTCCCGTAAGAAATACAGTTTAAAATGGTGGTTTAAAATGTGGTTTCACATTTCAGTCATCAAACTTGTTCTATTGTTGCTTCTCCATAAATGTTACAAATTACATTTAATCTTTTTTTTTTTATTTTATTTTTTTTTATTATTTAACTGTATTTCTGATCATTTTGGGGAAGATGTACCATTGGCCATTTGTGACGGTCTTTTTTTATTTTCAGAACCTTTTGAAACTACATATTTAATCAATTAACCGACAAACAAATAAAATCTAAATATAACTAGTTGCATCTCTACACAGACCTGTTGAAAAAAAAAAATCTCCACCTCAACCAACTGCTGCATCAACATGCTGCTAACAGATTAATGCGTGATGATAAAGTTGGACTTTTACTTTAAGAGTTCCTGCATAAGTAATATTTTTAGTTTATGAATTTAATTTGCAGCAGATTATTTTTATAAAGTGGTGTTTGTACTTTTACTTAAGTAAAAGACTTAAGCCCTTCCTCGATCACTGATGAAGATTATAAAGTTTAATTTGAAGTATTTTAGAGGTTAGTTCAACTGTATGCTACCGTGTAATTCTACTATTTTGCCCTCCATTCTTATATCGGTTCAAAGTGGGTTAAATCATAGAAACACCTCCTAAATGATTAAATATTATAACCTGCAGGAAGGGAAAATTTACTTTTTAGCTTTTTATTAACCTGCCAACTTGTGTCAACAACACAGCAGACGAAACAGGGAATAACAGCAGTCAACAGTGGACTGAAAAAGTCACAGTGTACTTTTACGCCGGAGGTCAAAGCCTCAACCTTCACGACTCACCTTTGTCGTGAGCCAGGCGGGTGCACTTGGCCGTCAGATACTGGATCTGACTGAAGTCCTCGTCCCTGTGCGCTCGGAAAAACCTCCTCATGCTCATCTGTGTGTGAACTGCTCGCTCCGATTCCAAACCTCTCTTCCCATGATCCTCGGGGCAGGCAGGGAGTGTCGCGCCCGGTCAGAGAGGACACGGTTACGTGTGTTTCCCTTCAATGTTTAACTCCCCGCTGCTGCTGCTGCTGCATGCAGGTCTCAGGAAGAAGAAGACTCGTACCTTGGAGACACCTTGCAGGTTGAAGCATTAATCCAAGCTGCTGTTTTCACAACACGGCGTTGAGGCGTGCTGCTGCCGCCGCTCCGTGTGTTTGTTTGCCACCCGGCCTGCTGCTTGAACAAAGACGTTCAAGCAGCACTTGTTTCAGCCACAAATTATATAAAAGGCTTGATCTGGAGCTGTAAGCAAATCTGTGGTGAAACATTCCCACCCAGAGGCAGCGAGGGAGCTGAAAGAGTCGGGCATGTCGTGTCAAGCAGGCAGATTTTACAGCAGCAGCCTCAGGTTAGGATTTTATAATATAGTCTTATTGCATCAGACATTTTATAGAAGATATTACCTCTAAGTCTTAATAACATCTTGTATTGTATGGAACAGATGCCTAGTATATGTTATTATTTTTTTAAACAACATTGTTGAAAGAAGGCTTTAATTTGAGCTCATTTCTGATGAATAGTTTCAGTCTGAGCGATGCATCCTGTTATTAATCTGTTTTTGTGGGTGTTGTAATGCAGATAAAAATGTACTGAACATTTTTTGACACTAGAAAGTAAAAAAAAAAAATATCAAAGGATTGTGCAGCCTCGGCAGATATGCGTCTTCAGGTACTTTTAGTTTTATTTACTTTTTTAATAACTCAAGAGTTGGAGGATGTATTTCCTTGTTATTTGTAAAGACATTTGAAGGAATAGTTCAACTTTTTTGGGGACTTTCATTTGGTTTCTGGTGGAGTGTTACATGAGAAGACGTGCACTGGCCTCATGTCTATATCGGATAAACACGAGGCTTACCGCCTGCAGGCGGTTAGCTCGGCTTAACATAAGGACTGGGGAGACGGCGGGGAACGTGGTTCTACATCCAGAGTGTTCCTTCATCCGGGTCACAGAGGTTTGTCTGAAAAGTTAATTAACCCATAATGTTTGGGAAACTAGAAATCCTCAAAGAGTCTTCTAACAATACAGATGAAAAGATATTGCGTCCACTAAATTAAAAAATAGATATTAAACCAAATTGCGTCCTCAGTTTCTGAAGATCTGCACAATTCTTTTGTTGTTGAAGGAAACAAGTTAAAAACGTTATTTTTCCTGCGGTAGTCAAAATGTCAAACTATTTTTGAAAGGATTATTCTGAGGAGACTCGGTTCAATTTTCTACCAAAAAAAACAATAAAAGTTGCACAAACTGTTGTCCACACAGCATTTTAAAGCCTTTAAAGTATAACAAATAAGTTAAATATTAATGAAAAGGTGGAGGGTAGATGAAGGATAAGTAGTTTTAGAGTATTTCCACAGCTGCGTGTGAGGCTGCAGCTCATTGGTGCCAAATATGTCAATAAAAGTGACATTAATTACTTCTTTTCTCTTATCTCAAAACTTTAATTATAGATCTGAAATGTGTCGAGCCAAGAAAACTGTGATTGAGCTGCTGATGTACCGGCTCTGCCATGTCCGGCCAGCAGAGGGAGACAAACCGCCGGTAAGAAAATAATGTTTATTTTTGATGTACTTTAAAAAAAAAAAATAACTAATATGAAGGCAGTTATTAGTTGTTTCTGTAACTTTGACTGTAACAAGGAAACATATGTGTCTCAGTACAACTGGACAAGATGGAGAAGGTTAAATCTTCCTCCAAAACCATGAAGAGTTGAAGGATATATTGAGTTTTAATGAGCTAACTCAGACTTCATTTATTGTAATTGTCCTTTTTACACGAACCGGCACAACTACAGCTTCACCACGTAATTTGTCTCATACTTCAAGCTGTAATTGAAGGAGCTTTGGTAGAACTGTGACAATTAGTTGATTAATTTGTCATGGGACAGAATATTAATTGGCAGCTATTTTGGGAAACTATATAATTTTCCAGAGCAAAAAAACTCCAAATATTAACTGTTTCTTACTTTTCAAAAACAAAGATTTGCTGCTTTTCTTTGTCACGCACGACAGGGAAATGAAAATCGGTCGGTTTTGTGCTTTTGGTCGGACAAAGTAAGACATTTGAAGACGTCACCAACCATATTAAGGGTGGGTTTTTTTACGGTTTTCTGGCATTTTAGGGACAAAATAATTAACAAAAAAATAATAACTGATGTAAAAAAGTTAAAACATCCCTTCCTACAGGTGCTTGCTTTATGTTTTTTTTTTTTTTTTTTACTGCTGATTCTCCTCACTGCTTCTCACCAGCAGCACAAACCGACTCGGCCACATAGATGATACCAGTTAAGCTTATTTCCTGCGGAGTCGTACAGAATGAGCGAGGGAGCCCGAGTCCATCTGATGCGCTCCTGCAAAGCAAAGCGAAATGCATCCGTAGTCATTCAAAGGAGAGGATGTTCAAAAATGGCGTTTATTTAAAAAAAAGAAACCACCATGCTGACTTCTGCATCTTTTAACACAAAAGTTGTAGATAGAAAATGGCGCCGGACATCGACACAAAAGCGTCCCACCAAATAAATAAATACAAATATCCTCCTCTCGGTATCTGTGATAAACCCCCCAAAAAAATAAAAACAGAAACACAGAGAAACTCATCCCACAGCTACACAGCAGACTGCGTCACGTCGGGGATCAACGGTCGACCACAGAACACAACATCGGAGAACTTTTGAACAATTTCTTCATCTTAAAATTCACACAGTGTCGGACGTTCGCGCCTCAGGAGCGCGACACGGAGTCACCCTGCTGTCAGACAGGCTCAGAGGGGTCGTTGGTGTTGGTGTCACATCATAATACACATAAATCATCACTCAAGTCAGTTCAGTAGTAGCTTCTTTTTTTTTTTCTTTTTTTTTTTTTTATAGATCAGAAACGATGAAGCTGCCATCACTGTTGCTGCTTCTTTTCTTTTCTTTTCTTTTTTTTTTAAATACAGTTGATGCCGTCGTGGAGGTTGTGATGTGAGGTAACGGATAAAAGGTTTCAAAATGAGAAACCTGTGCAGTTTAAATTTATAGTGTAACTCGGAGGTCAGTCGGTGTTTTGAGTCGCAGGTTTCCTCAAAGGATTTCCGGCGCTTTTTTTTTTTTTTTTAATTAAAACAGGAACTGTGAGATTCATGTTTAATGTAAGAAATGTCCTCTTAAGTTTATGTGACCTGGGCAGCGCGGACCATTTATTGAAGATCATTTTAAAGGAATAGTCTGACGTGTAGCTGTTCTCTAAAGGTGAAGACGGCAGATTATTAAAGATTCTGAAAAAAAAAGGGGGTAAACAGCAAAGCACAACTCTGTCCGAAGCAACAACAACAACAAAAAGCAGCAACGACCTGATAGCATCTCTAACATTCACAGATTAAAAAGTCATATCTTTGTTTGATTTATATTTATACACAAACAAAAACAAAGAACCAACAATTTGTGGTTTTGAGAGGAGTTGTGTGTGAAGTTCTTATATTTCTTATAATCAAAGCACAAACTGAGTTTTAGATTTCTGTTTGGATTATAAACAAGAACATTAGAGGTCCGGTAGGCTTTTTTTTTTTATCCAATTTTTTACTCCGGACAGAGCCAAGCGAGCCGTCCCGCCCCGTTTCCAGTGTTTATGCTAAGCTAAGCTAATTACATGGTTAACACTTCTAACTCTCAGCATATTCATCAAAATGTCCAACTATTCCTTTTAAGATGTCGAGTTTTAACTGCTGCATGTGTGGGAGAAACTTTCTGCAGTGAATGGAAACCTTCTGGGCTCAAAACACTTCATTCTTGTCGCGACAGGACGAAATATAAATACAGGATGCTTGTAATAAAAGAATGAAAACTTTTAAGCCAATTTTTGGAACAGTGCCATCAACAGAAAAACAAACCTTGAAATCAACATCTAAAAAGCTTCCATCCGACAGAGCAGCGCTTCAACGAGGCAGCGGACACTTTAAATCCTGTTTTTTTTAGCTCGATGCGGTCGAACGCGACGGCGGTTTGTCACCTGACTGACGAGAGGAACTTCGAAATGAAAACTTTGCTGTGTTTTTTTTTGTTTTTTTTTATATCCTGGAAAATGCTGGTGTGAGGACATGCTGAGATCTGGACCCTGGCGTGCTTTAATTCACGTCGAGCACGGCCAGTAGGTCCTTTTTTTGTTTATTTTTTTACTTTGAAGGAGTCACATTTAAAAGCTTAAAGGCTTGTCTAGTGACCGGGCCGGGCCTCGGGTTTTAAGTAGCCCGGGTCTTATGGTAGCTTGGCCGACTTTCCCACAAGGCTGCTGCTGTCCTTAAGATAATCCCGCCGCCGTCGGCTTCTCATGCTTTCTTGACCCGACGGGGCGAGGCTCACTAACACGAGCGGTGAGGTATCAGAGCTATCGGATGCAGAGAAACACGGCGAATAAGCAGCCTGCGTCCTAAAAAACAAAAACAAAACACTAAGTCAGTTGAATTTGATCTCCGCGGCGACGGCGTTCAAATGAACCCCCTCCTGAGCCCGCTCTTGAACGCCTCTTTTTTTTTTTTTTTTTTTTACTTTGTGCGAGGACAAAACGGAAAGATTCAAAACCACATTTACGCATTACAGGAGTTTTAAAAGTAGCGTGTTGTTGGCGGCGGTAACGGCCGAGCGCTTTCACAAACACGCTCGGCTTTCACAGCTTAGTGTCGGTCACGTTACGTTTAGCCTCAAACCGTCAAAAAGAATCTGCATCATATCAGCTGACTTGTTCACCCCTTTGATGTGACGTCAAATAAATAAAACGGACGCCGTTTTCTGAATCCGATAAAGACGAGCGGTGAGATTTGAGCTGATATTGTGCAGATTTTCCGTCAGCGCTCTTCACAGAGGACAAAAAAAAAACGTCCAGAGTTTTTCTGAGTGTCTCGCTAATTGGAGAAAAAAAAGAGGCCCGCCAGCTCTGAACGTCTTTTTTCTTTTGGTCTGAGACATTCGATTTGATTCCTTTTCAACACACTCACAGAAGCAGCCGATCACTTCGAATGAAAGTGGACACACAGATGGAAGAAAGAAAACCTCACAAACAAGCAGAAGTCAAAACGTGAAAAAAATAAATAAAAATCCAACTGAAAGTCAGCATTTTCCGTCCCACTAGTGTCGGTTCAATACGATGCAGGCGGTAAAAAAAATTAAAGAAAGAAAGATAAAGAAAGTATTGCACTGGTTTGGTGTGAGTCTATGGATGGGTGGTCATCATATAAATAACAACAACAAGAAACCAAACAGGAATACCATCATAATAATAATAATAATAATAATAACAATGCTAATAAAAACAGTTCCGACTAAGGTCCCCCCTCCCTCTGCTGCTGCTGCTTTTTACCACTGCTGCCAACTGAAGTCGTCGTTGGCTCCGAAGACCATGAAGAAGCCCAGGATGGTCCCGAAGATGACTATGTTACCCGTTAGCACGAGCGCACACGCGCCCCAGGCGATCTGGAAAAGCAGCACATGAACAATTCGGGTTAAGAAAAGCCGCCGCCGGGACCGAAGAGCCGATTCAGGACGGAGCCCAAAAACAGTTTACCGGAACCGTTTCCACACGCTGATCCAAAGTTGGGTAGAAAACCTCGTTTTACATAACCAGTCAGATTATAGCGTATTTGCCTGGTGGGAATCAGACAAGACAGATTATCTGCTGCTGGACTTTTTTCTTTTTCTTTTTTTTAACTCTTTGCACTAAGAACCAAACCTCGCCGGGTCGGTCTGGTTTCTGATCCCGAGGCCGGTTTCATGACATTTTTCGGGACTTTTAACTCATCGATAGAAACACTAGATCTGTCCGCGGCGACTCGATGGCCAATTAGTAAACTCCAGAGTGACTTACTACTTCAGCTCTCGCGAAGACGATGGGCAGGCCGAAGGCTGAGATGACGATGCCCGTCGTGAGGAAGATGGCCAGCTCTTTGCAGGCGTTGCTGGCCGAGTCCGTGTCATCGACCACCCGCCGTGAGATGCAGTACGGGATGGGAGAGAGGATGTAGAAGAAGAGGAGGAACAAAGGCCAGTATTTGCTGCAGCGAGAGGGTGTGGGGGGGGGGGGGACATAAATACCCACATGGTGAGATGATGAAGGACACAGCGACGCAAACTGAAGGATGAAGGAACAAACGCTTGCTCAGCACTCGACACGCCAACTTCACAGGTCCTTTTTTATGGTGTTTAGATGGTAATATGGATATTTACAGTTTTAAAAATCGGATTAACAGAAACATCTACACAGTATTACATTCTTCATGAGCACATACTTTAATGAGGATGCCTTACGTCCAGGTTATTATTGATCTGTGGCCAAGATATGCAACTAAGTAAGACATTTGTACAGTTAAAAAAAAATAAGGCAATGCTAATTCTGACAGCGTATAATCACACTATTTATAGTAAATGATAAATAAATGAGTTTTTGTTTTGGATAAGCCGGTACTTTAAAACCTTAGAAGACGTGTACAATTTCTTGTGACGACTTAATTGGCCGACAAATATACCAATACCAACATTGCTTATGAATTTTCTGACATCCTTCTTTCTTCTGCTGTCATTTATCAGAACCATAATGGATAAACAGGAAACCAGATTACAAGAGGCAGAAGATGTTCTTCTCTTAGGGAGGAAAAAAACGCTGTCACGGCTGTTTTGAGTGGACAAACTGAACCCTATCTGAGAGGTGTGTTTATGTACAAATACATAAAGCTGACTGGGTTTTTAGGTTGTTTTTTTTAGATACTATCTCAGAAGATTGTGTTTTCTACATTGGGTTACCAACCGTCTACGAATCTTTACTGACAGCTGGTTTACAGCAACTTTATCAACTCTTAACTTTGTCTGAGATTCTGATTCACCTGATAAATATCTGCCGATACGATAATGTGGCTTTCAAGTGTCCCGAATGGTGTCAAAATGCAAGTTTTAATTGCGCTAACACGGAGGCCCGGATCAAGAAATTTTAACTTGCAGCCCACAAATCTGAGGTTTGTTTAGTTGATTCAAACATGACCGATCCGGGCCTGGGCGCCTCTCTGTGTTGGGTTGGCAGGTTCTCTCTGCTGGGTCTCCTCCCACCGTTCGATATATCTACTATATAGATCATATATTATCTGTATAAATAGACCAGAACGGTCTCCTCTAACTTCTCCACGATTTCCATCACGCTGCTTACTGCAAACAGCTGCCAGAAAGTAAGAAGACAAGTATTTTCAATATTCACAGTCCTACGTTTGTTTTTGTGTTTTGCCCACATGATGATTGTTTATGCTTAATGCCTCACACACACACACACACACACACACACTCCCAGGCTCACATGGTGTGTGTGTGTGTGTGTGTGTGTGTGTGTGTGTGTGTGTGTGTGTGTGTGTGTGTGATGTTGGTACTTACTCGTACACGGGGAGGGCACAGCCGAGCATGAGGAACATGAGGCCGATGGCCCCTCCGAAGGACAGGCTGATGAGAGCTGCAAGACAGGAAGAGAGAGATGGGGTGGGTGGAGGGGTCAAGCAGGGCCCCCCCCCCCCCCACTGGAGGCTGTCATGTGACGAATCAGCTGATTTCACGTGTAACCAGCTACAGTAACGGTCTAAACCGTGTTATTAAGAAGGGAGGGGGGGGGGGGGGGGGGTGTAAGGGGAACAGTCAATGTGGATGCTCGTTAATATCAGATTAATCCGAGCAGCTCACGTGCAACAAAGCGCAGCGTGTCAATCAAGCATGTCAATCAAGCGTCCGCGTTAACTGCTGAAGTTCAGGTGCAGCTACCGTTAGCATTGTAACGGTTACACTGATTTAAATAAAAAAAAGAAAAGGGGGGTGGTGTTATAAAGGCAGCGTTACAAGGCCGTAGCGTGTCCATTCAGAAACCGTAAAAGTTGATTTAAATACATCAAACATGCTCCTATAAAAAAAATAATAATGAAATCAAGAGTCCCGGTTATTCATCCAGCTACGTGCTAACGACTGAACTGGCCCTGCGGCTTCACTACTTCTACGCCGCCGTTAACTGGACCGCACCGGACAAACGCATCCGTTTGTCTCCGCCGCGTTTTTCACGGTTGATACGAACCGGAATTCGGAGGCTTTCTGACGGAGACGAAAAGCGGGCTCTCGCTTACCTTTAATCCCGGCCATTTCTCCTGGACAAAAAACTCGACACGCAGCCCCGACGAGTGACAACAGTGCCCCCTCCTTCCTCGGCTGCCGAGTCCTGCCGAGTCCGGCCGAGTTCGACCGAAGCCTCCAGACCCTGCCCGCCGTGCCGCCTTCACGGGCTACCACAAATGTCGGAATTATATAAACAATTTTTTTTTTTGTAGCTCATTCACGTTGGGATTAAAGTTTTGTCTGTCAAATCTTAATTTGTAAACTGAAGGGGAGGATTAAGTACAACCCTGAAATATATTTCAGTATAATACATTAATTAAAATAAATGAAAACAATTGTCTAAGATAGTATTTTGACACAACGAGGTGTCAAAATAAGATCCATCTGATCACCAATACAGACAAACAAATACAAGTTGTTGTTTTCTCTATTCCTCTATTTTTAATTTGTAAATACAGAACAGCGGTTGTGCTTGTTCCGGATTTATAGGTTGGCATGTGAAGGCATCACTTGTCTGCGTCACCGTTAAATATAAAACCATTTATACTCACCACATAAACTTTTCACTAATATTGAAACAGCATCGTAGCTTATGATAACAATATATTTATTTTGCTAGAATTGATTTAAAAAAAAAATATATATATATATATATATATATATATATATATATATATAAAATTACAGTTGTCGTTGAGCCGGAAGTGAACCCGTTTCT
This sequence comes from Embiotoca jacksoni, assembly GCF_022577435.1. Taxonomy (NCBI): domain Eukaryota; kingdom Metazoa; phylum Chordata; class Actinopteri; family Embiotocidae; genus Embiotoca; species Embiotoca jacksoni. The sequence goes on from NW_027185398.1 coordinate 882,824, forward strand.
ACTTCCGCCGACCAGAGAGTCCATTCGGCGAAGATGGCGAGCGGCGGAGTGTCCGTGGCTTCGCTGTGGACCGAAGTGAACCGCTGCGGGCAGAACGGAGACTATGCAAGAGCCCTGAAAGCGCTCACTAAAAGTAGGTAGTCCTGTCGGACGGAACCGAAGCGGCGCTCAAACAACAAGACGGTCGCTGCGGCTGAAGCTTTGCCCAGCTGTTAGCATGTGGCTAAGCTAACGGCGGATTGGTAGCCATCTGTCAGGTCCTGAGAAAACAGCGACGTGGCTGCGCGTAACAAACTGCTTCTTGAACACATATATATATTTATATATATCTAACGACTGTAGCTACAGAATCAGCTGTTTCCTGCTTGTTTTTATGCAATAATTTCACAATATTTTGCCCCTAGAAATGCGCCCTCGTTCTCCTACTACTGACGTGTCCCTATTTTTTTTTTTATTATGATCTCCGTTACTGACTGTTTTGTGACGTGTTTTTTGTTGTTTTGTTTTTTCTGCCCACAGTTTTGCACGAAACCAAGGACGACGTGACGGCCCTTCAGTGTAAAGTCGTCTGCCTGGTTCAGAACGGGAGCTTCAAAGAGGCGCTGAATGTCATAAACACCCACTCAAAGCTGCTCGGCAGGTAAAACTAAACTTGACACTCAATTAAATTGTCTTTATTACATCGACAAAATCAGAACAGAAGTCATCTCCAGGCACTTAAAAAAAAAAAGTTCCTCCCTTTTTAAACTCTTTTTTAAAATTATTTTTAATTTGGTTTCTTTCCTCAGTGAGGTTGTGTTCGAGAAGGCGTACAGCGAGTACCGGCTGAACAGAGTGGAAAGTTCCCTGAAGACCATCGAAAGCGCTCCCGAGCAATCCGACAAGCTGAAGGAGCTTTACGGTCAAGTGGTGAGGCTGTTTGAACAAACGAATATATTACTACTTATCAGGATATTCAAGCTAATTGTTATCTTAAATACTTTGGTCAGATATTATTCTGCGTTCTCCCGACAACACTTCCGTTAATCCGTTTGAGAACGCGACGTCTGCCGACTTGAACCGGCTTCTCTCTTCTTCTTTTTCCTTTTTTTCATCGTCCAGTTGTACCGACTGGAGCGCTACGACGACTGCAAGTCCGTCTACACGGATCTGATCAGGAACTCCCAGGACGAGTACGAGGAGGAGAGGAAGACCAACCTCTCTGCCGTGGTGGCCGCGATGAGTCAGTGGGAGAAGGCTCCGATGGTGAGCGCTCCTCTCAACCATCGTTCACGGCAGAAGTGTCTTCAAACTTTGTTTTAAATCCTTTTTTTTTTTTTTCTTTTTTTTTTAACCACCGTAGGAAGATCTTGGTCTCCCCGAGTCGACGTACGAGCTCTGTTACAACACGGCCTGCGCTCTGATTGGCCAAGGGCAGCTCACAGAGGCCTTCAATAAACTACGGCAAGCAGAAGGTCGGTCCGTCTGCATCCCGTGTCCTCGAACAAGCTGCTGTTTAATCATGTTTTTCATTATGTTTGATATTAAGCGCTTGTTTTTCTTCGACAGAGCTTTGCAGAGTCTCGCTGGCAGATGATTCTGTAAGTGTGTCTTTTGTTTCTCCGACACATTTAAGCAAATTGAAAGGTTGCGTTTATAATATCGTCTCCTATTTACACAATGAAAGGAGCTTTAACGATGATGGCGTACTTGTAATTTTGTGATTTGATCTTACGAATTAATGAAGTGGAAAATAATCCGTGCGTAAACTGAAGGATGAACTTGCTCATTTTGCAGGAATTATTATGTTTTTATTCATTTATTTTATTATAAAGAAATATACAACAGATCATCTACTGCTTAGAAATGCGACAAAATATTAATAAAACCTATAAAAGTCACATTTTCATGTTACAAAGAATAGGCATGATAATTATCATAAAACCGTGGTATTAAAATCCCTCTTATCTCCTTTTTTGCAAAATGACAGACAATAAAATATAATGGCCGGACTAATTATAGGATCCACAAATCATACCTAATAAAAGATATTAGAATTACTATTATCTGAGAAGAAAATCAGAAAATATTAACTGAAAGGAATATTTATGTAAAAACAAATTAGGGGCAAATATAAAAAACAGTAAAGTTGTAAAAGGAGCAATAAAAAAGGGCATTTTATGTGTAAATGTACCGTGTTAATAGTTCTTTTCTTTCTTTCATCATACTTGGATCCCGTTTTCATAACTTAATGATGGAAATCAGTCGTTCTCTAATCACCATAACTGTCCAGCTTTCTGGTTTTCGCCCGGAGAATCACCGACGCTGCCTGTTTGTCCCTCTCAGGATGTGACCGAGGAGGACATCGAGTCGGAGCTGGCCGTCATCCACTCTCAGATGGCGTACATCATGCAGCTACAGGGTCGGACGGACGAGGCTCTGCAGCTCTACAACCAGGTCATCAAGCTCAAGTGAGTCGAGGCTTCGTCGCTTCCAAATTTCATCTAAAAACACACGATGGAGATTTCAATCGAAGAGAACGCTGCTGAAAAGACGTCCTGGATTCTCCTTTTGAATTTGTGACGTGATTTAAGAAAGAAATACATAAAAACGGTTAAACAGGCGTTCAGATGTCATCCACGCCAGGTGTTAAATAGATTTTGGCATAACACGCTCCTAATTGTCTGATTTGAATTTCAGGCCATCTGATGTGGGGCTGCTGGCTGTGACCGCCAACAACATCATCACAATAAACAAGGTGGGTGGAAAAACTGGCCACGTAATGTCACCAATCACACTTCAAACAGTTAAACCTCCCGCTTGAGCATCAGCCAGACCTCCGCCGCTAACGCTCCGTCTGCTCCTTCAGGACCAAAACGTGTTCGACTCGAAGAAGAAGGTGAAACTGACGAACGCCGAAGGCGTCGAATACAAGCTGGCAAAGAAGCAGCTGCAGGCCATCGACTTCAACAAAGCCCTGCTGGCCATGTACACCAATCAGGTGAGGGAGCGGGACTCGGGAGGGAGAAGAAGAAACTACAGCGGCTGATTTATTTTTTTTCGTTAACATTTCTTCACCGATATCGTTTATAAAAAAAATAAAAAAATAAATAAATGTCCCCGTCAACAGGCAGACCAGTGCAGGAAACTGTCGTCCAGTCTTCAGTCTCAGAATCCAGGTCACCCGCGGCCGGTGCTCATCCAGGTGGCTCAGCTGAGCCGGGAGAAGCAGCACAGCAGAGCCATCGAGCTGCTGCAGGTATGAAGGAACAGACGCCGCTGCTGGTTGTCAGACATCCACATCGTCCACCTTCTGTCGGGTTATTTAAACGTTCAGGTGATGATGATGATGATGATGATTCCCAGTTTGGCTGGAAAACAGTAATGGAGGAAGTTTTCAGATCCTTAAAGTAAAAGTCCTGCATTGAAATGTTTTGTGATTAGAAACATCTTTATTTTTAAAGTTCTGGTGGACTGTAAAGTGTGACGTCTCCTCTGTCATGTAGTGGAGTGGAAAATAAAATACTCAAATTAAAAAGAAAAAAAGTACTTAAAGTAGTAAATGGAGTAAATGTATGTCGTTACCGTCTGCTCAAAGGACACTTTGCTGGTGATAATTTGCTGTATTGTGTGCGCTCAATTTTTTTTTTTTTTCTTTCTTTTCTTTTCCAGCAATTCTCGGATCAAAATCCAGAAAAAGCGTCGGGCATCAAACTGACGATGGCACAACTCTATTTAGTACAAGGTACTGACGTGTTTTTATACATTCAGACAGACATAATAAACAAGTGTAAGCAGTATTTTATTCAGTTTTTTTTGGTGTCACATCATCATCAAGGTGCTAAAATATTAATAAACGAGAAGAATGTTCAAATTTAAAAGGGAGCAATACGACATTCCTAAACTGTTTAGCAACTTCATTTTGATAATATCATGTGTTAAACTTTGTTGTTTTTGGTCTTCAGGTCACGTAACAAAAGCCTGTGATGTCTTGAGGTCCATTGACGAGTTCAAGCACAAATCAGGGATGGTAAGACTCAATAAATATTACGCAGGTCTTTTTCAAAACTGTTTGGCTTTTAGCCGCCTGGTAACTTGTGTTTTGTTGTCGACCGTTCAGATTTCAGCTTTGGTCACGATGTACTCGCACGAAGAAGACATCGACAGCGCTATCGACGTGTTCAAACAAGCTATCGAGCATTATCAGTCCGAACAGGTTTGTTTTGTTTTAGTTTGTCAACAGAATTAAAAAACTTAGTAGAAGCTGTCGTGTTGAGCTACAGTAGACGATATAAGTGTACCTGATAAACACTATAGAGGAGCCTGTGTGTAATATTCTCATCTGATGTAAAAAAATAAAATAAAATCAAACACATGAAATAGTTTTATCTCAACGTGTTTCCACTGTGTTTTGTTTTTTTTCCTGCACAGCCTGGATCTGCTGCACACTTGGCTCTGGTACGAGAAGCTGCCAATTTCAAACTGAAGTACGGACGGAAGAAAGAGGCCATCAGTGACCTGGAGCAGCTGTGGAAGTGAGTTCCATCCCCGCAGATCGTTAGTCCGGCTGTTAGTCCGACCGTGGCTGCGATAACAGTCTGGAGACTCGCAGCGTATTAGTCGTAACCGCATTTGTCCCGCCCCTCCTTAACTGTGATTGGACGGCTTGTGACGGTGACAAACCAGCTCAACGTGTGTGAAATATATATAAAGACAAAAAAAGAAGACAGACTCTCAGCTGGCAGTTCTGCTCTTCACCAACATGATCAAAGTCTTAAACAGCTGGACAAATATTCCCCCATTGACTCTTATGTGCGACCTTTAACCTTTCTATTTTTTTTTTTTTTTTTTTTTTAAATCAGGATTATACATTTTATGTCAGTGTGGTTGGAAATCCATCTTTTACAACAATGAAACTTTATTTTTCAGACAAAACACCAACGACGTTCACACGCTGGCACAACTCATCTCTGCGTATTCTCTGGTGGACACAGATAAAGCCAAATCGTATCCTTTCATCAGAGTGAATGTTTAAAATCAAAGACTGTAGGGATTAAACAGTTTGTGGTTCACCAACCGGCAGCTACTCTGATACTCAATTATTAATATCGGACCAATATTCTCAGATTTGAGCTTCTCAGATGTGGTACTTTGCTGCTTGGTAAATGAATGTTTTTTTCTGTTTTGGATCCCCAATCAGCTGAAACAAAAGTGGATGAAGACCCCCTCTTCAACAAATTTTATTATATTGTGGAAATAATAGAAAACGTTAACCGTTAATGAAAATAATTGGAGCCCCAGATGAACCGAATCTAATCTTATGTCGACTGGTGCGATGCTCGTGTCAGAATTGCTAGTATGTGGAAGGATACGGTTCCTTAACGTTCCTCTGCAGCCTCAGCAAACATTTACCTTCGGCGGACGCCATGTCGTTCAACGTGGACGTGGACGAGCTGGAGAACTCTCACGGAGCCACGTACGTCCGGAAAAAAGCTGCTAAAGTCATCGGAGAAAACCTTCCCAAAGAGCAAGGGTAAAAACAATACTCTCTTTATAATGTTCAGTGTTTGTTTTTTTTTATTATATATACTGTAGGAAAGGATGATCTTAAGTTGCACTCACCTTCTTTTTGTGTCTGTATTTTGTTTACAGCCAAGGCGACAACAAAAAGAAGAGGAAGAAGAAGAAAGGTACGACGGAGCTTCACCTGTCAATCAAATTCTGTTTGTGGAACAAAATATTTAAAGTAAAACAAACAAATATTCCTCAGAAAGGCTTTTGTTTGCAGTTAAAATGGCCATAAAATCATTTTCTGCTTATTGACACTGTATAGTTATCTGAAGTCTAGCGCCCCCTGTAGGCAACCGGTGGGACTTTATTGACTGAAGACGCTGATCTCCTCATTTTTCTTTAGGCAAACTACCCAAGAACTGTGACCCCAAAGCGACCCCTGACCCCGAGAGGTGGCTGCCCATGAAAGAGCGCACCTACTACAGAGGCAAGAAGAAGGGCAAGAAGAAGGAGCAGATAGGAAAAGGCACCCAGGGAGCGACGGCGGGAGCTTCAGCCGAGCTGTGAGTTAAACCCCCCCAACCCCCCGCGGTGACATCACATGCACATGCGAGCCGTTTCCTGTAATTTAAAGCCGGTAATCGGCTCCACTAAGCATTCTTGCTTCCTTTTTGTTTCGCTGCCATCGAAGCTTCAGCGAAGGTCTGCAGCTGCTGTGCAGAAGGAACAACTTCTCTGTTGTTGTGGCCAAAATAAAAATCATTCTCAGTCTCACCTGAAGGAGAAATTCATAAGTCAGGACTTCAGTGTAAAACTGACTGACGGTTTTATTCATCAGCTCTAAAAAAAAAAAAAAAAAAAAAAAAATCCAGTTTAACAAATGAAACTTCACCGAAATTTTGAAAACTCACAAAGAAATCGCAATTATTGGCAAGTTTGTACACCTGTTGTGTTATCAATAATTCAGTCAAACCTCAAACCAAAATAAGCTCCCTGATTGGACGTGTCAGGGGGGCGGGGCCGAGAAACTAAACCCGGTCCCTGAGAAGCTCAAACATCAAGAACATAACATCTGTCGCTGCTCGTCCAGGTCGGACATTCGCTCTGAAATCTTTTATTTCACACGTCAACATCCCAGAATACCTTCTCAGTGCAGCTGTTGACATATTGTTTGATTGTTGTTCACATCCGCGCAAACAAGATGGGGAAAAAAAAAGAAATGGGGAATCAGACCGGACCATTTTTCAACGGACCAAACAAATCATTTTTAAAAACGCCCTCATTTCAACTCGTGTTTGTCGAGTTGAACAGTGACTTCAGTTTGACCTTGAAATGAACCCTCTAACAGGACTGTGTCTTTTTCCCTCTTCAGGGACGCCAGCAAGGGTGCCAGCAGCCCCCCCACGTCCCCGAGACCGGGGTCTGCGTCTGGCTCGTCCTCGGCCCCCGCCAGCGGCGTCGTCCCCCCGCGACAGCAGAAACCCACCGCCTCCGGGGCGACCCGCAAGAAAGCACCACAGAAGAAGAAGAAAGGAGGCAAAGGAGGCTGGTAGTCGGAGGTGGTTGGGGAGGTGGAGCGGGTGGAGTTGGGGGAGGGGGGGTAACAAAGAGTGCCGTCGGTCACTCGACATCCGGGGGGCTGAAAAATCAGAAGCTTTCTGTTTCATGTTCGGTTTTATTTCGGTTTTTCTTTTTCTGCATCAGGTCGTTTATTCAAACCAAAATCTCCCCTTCGCTCCTCTTCCTCATTCATTTGTGATGTTTTACCAGGTGCAGGAGAGGAAATATTTCAAGGACGGTTCTGCTAAAATCTACTTTTCGTTACTCTAAAAAAAAAAAAAGTTTTTGTTTTTGTTGACCTTTTGAAGTCGGAGTAAAATACTGCAGATTATCACTAAGTAACATCTTATTCAATTAATTAAATCCTGCAAATCATGTCGCTCCAGACGTTTAGATCATTTGTGAGACCGACTCTTTCCCTAGTGCGTTAAGAAACTGAGTCAACTGTCGTATCGCTATTTCATTTTTTTTTTTTTAAATGTTGTTATTGTTAATTACTCTTAATGACTGCAGTTTTCTCTCTACTCAGTTACAGAAGTCAGAAAACTACTTCAGCAGAGTAACTCAGTTCTGATTTGAAGGGAAATGTCCTCAATATTTCGTGAGTAATATTCGGATGTCCAACTCCAGCTGTCTGAGTAACGTTTCTTTTATACTATCTGTCCCTTTTATTTTCAGTCAGCTGCAGTGAAGTAAAACATATTTATATTTTAATCCCTGTTGGTCTGAATTCAAGTGGAATCATTTTAATTCTGTCACATGCATGTTTTGAAAAGACACTATTTTGGCCGAATAGGAGTCCCGTTTTCTTAAAGTCTCAATAAAACTCTGAACCGTGACGTGACTCCTGTGTTTCCTGTATGTTAGTGTAGACGGGTGTGGAAGCAGAGAGGGTAGGATTGTTGGCGTTGCACTCATTAACTGCAGATTATCATTCGATATTTATAAAAATACTGAGTGCACCAAGTTTCCTCGTTGCATATATACATATAAACATTATGTATTTATTTCATATGTATTCCCTAATTCTTTTGTGTTTTGTCTTTATCATCAATTCTTTTGAGATTTTGGACCACACACTAGTTCTTTTTATACGGCATTTTTGAAAACAATGACTTTTTATTACATTTCGGATGATATGCTATAAATATAGTATGACTATATAGTATGACTTTTTTCTCATTTTGGAAGACATGCTATAGTGTGACTTTTTATTCCATATTTTGGACGACACGATATATATCCTACACATCTCCTTTCCCGCCAATCTTTTGCTGTTATTATATATATATATATTAATGTGTGTGTGTATAATCACAACACCATCAATGATCAATGATGATCAATGATGTTATGTACGGGAAAAATGACCTAGCACTTCAGCTTTTTTTGTTTGTTTTTTTTTTTCCTCAAGAAAACTGTTGAGATTTGATTTTAATGCTTTTTGTGTAGTTTTGTATTTCCATGCAAAAATCTTACTGTACTTGAATGTCTTTATTTTATTTTGCTATAGTATGTCGTCCAAATTTTCTCAAATATCTCATGCTATGTTATGTAAGAATCCCCAAAGAATGTCATACCATGGTATGTCGTCACAATTGTCATAAACAATTTCTTACAATAGTATGTCTTCCAAAATGTCATGAAAACCTCATTCTATACTACAGTCAAACAAACAAACAAAGTCAGAAAAAAGTCATCCTATAGAATGTTGCCTGAAATCATAAAAAACATGTCCAAAATGTCAAAAGAATATTGTCCATGTTCTCCAAAAAGTCATACTATAGAAAGTCATACTATAAAAAGTCATACTATAGAAAGTCATACTATAGAAAGTCATACTATAAAAAGTCATACTATAGAGAAAGTCATACTATAGAAAGTCATACTATAGAGTCATACTATAAAAAGTCATACTATAGAAAGTCATACCATAGAAAGTCATACTATAAAAAGTCATACTATAGAAAATCATACTATAGAAAGTCATACTATAAAAAGTCACGATAGAAAGTCATACTATAAAAAGTCATACTATAGAAAGTCATACAATAGAAAGTCATACCATAGAAAGTCATACTATAGAAAGTCATACCATAGAAAGTCATACTATAAAAAGTCATACTATAGAAAATCATACTATAGAAAGTCATACTATAAAAAGTCACGATAGAAAGTCATACTATAAAAAGTCATACTATAGTCATACTATAGAAAGTCATACGATAGAAAGTCATACTATAGAAAGTCATACTATAAAAAGTCATACTATAGAAAGTCATACTATAGAAAGTCATACCATAGAAAGTCATACTATAAAGTCATACTATAGAAAATCATACTATAGAAACCCGACCCCCTTCGTCATACTATAGAAATTAATGCTATAGAAAGTCATACTATAAAAAGTCATACTATAGAAAGTCATACTATAAAAACTCATGCTATAGAGAAAGTCATGCTATAGAAAGTCATGCTATAATAAGTCATACCATAAAAAGTAATACTATAGAAAGTCATTCTATAGAAATTAATGCTATAGAAAGTCAGACTATAAAAAGTCATACTATAGTCATACTATAGAAAGTCATACGATAGAAAGTCATACTATAGAAAGTCATACTATAAAAAGTCATACTATAGAAAGTCATACTATAGAAAGTCATACTATAGAAAGTCATACCATAGAAAGTCATACTATAAAGTCATACTATAGAAAATCATACTATAGAAACCCGACCCCCTTCGTCATACTATAGAAATTAATGCTATAGAAAGTCATACTATAAAAAGTCATACTATAGAAAGTCATACTATAAAAACTCATGCTATAGAGAAAGTCATGCTATAGAAAGTCATGCTATAATAAGTCATACCATAAAAAGTAATACTATAGAAAGTCATTCTATAGAAATTAATGCTATAGAAAGTCATACTATAAAAAGTCATACTATAGAAAGTCATACTATAAAAAGTCATACTATAGTCATACTATAGAAAGTCATACGATAGAAAGTCATACTATAGAAAGTCATACTATAAAAAGTCATACTATAGAAAGTCATACTATAGAAAGTCATACCATAGAAAGTCATACTATAAAGTCATACTATAGAAAATCATACTATAGAAACCCGACCCCCTTCGTCATACTATAGAAATTAATGCTATAGAAAGTCATACTATAAAAAGTCATACTATAGAAAGTCATACTATAAAAACTCATGCTATAGAGAAAGTCATGCTATAGAAAGTCATGCTATAATAAGTCATACCATAAAAAGTAATACTATAGAAAGTCATTCTATAGAAATTAATGCTATAGAAAGTCATACTATAAAAAGTCATACTATAGAAAGTCATACTATAAAGAGTCATACTATAAAAAGTCATACTATAAAAAGTCATACTATAGAGAAAGTCATACTATAAAAAGTCATACTATAGAAAGTCATACTATAGAAAGTCAAAGTAACGAAAAGTAACGAAAAGTAACGAGAAACGCAAAGTGATGAAAAGTAACGAGTAACGCAAAGTAACGAAAAGTATCGAAAAGTAACGCAAAGTAACGAAAAGTAACGAGTAATGCAAAGTAACAAAAAGTAGCAAGAAATGCAAAGTAACGAAAAGTAACGAGTAACGCAAAGTAACGCAAAGTAACGAGTAATGCAAAGTAACGAAAAGTAACGCAAAGTAACGAGTAATGCAAAGTAACGAAAAGTAACGAGTAATGCAGGGTAACGAAAAGTAACAAGTAACGCAAAGTAACGAAAAGTAACGAGTAATGCAAAGTAATGCAAAGTAACGAAAAGTAACGAAAAGTAACAAGTAACGCAAAGTAACGAAAAGTAACGAGTAACGCAAAGTAACGAAAAGTACTTTTCTTTACTCGTTACTTTTCGTTACTTTTCATTACTCGTTACTTTGCGTTACTTTTCGTTAAGTTGCGTTACTTTGCGTTACTCGTTACTTTTCGTTACTTTTTGTTACTTTTCGTTACTCGTTACTTTTTCGTTACTTTGCGTTACTTTTAGTTACTCGTTACTTTGCGTTACTTTTCGTTACTTTTCATTACTCTTTACTTTTCGTTACTTTTCGTTACTCGTTACTTTTCTTTACTTTTTGTTACTTTTCGTTACTCGTTACTTTTCGTTAATTTTCATTACTCGTTACTTTTCGTTACTTTTCGTTACTCTTTACTTTTCGTTAATTTTCGTTACTTTTCGTTACTTTGCATTACTCGTTACTTTGCGTTACTTTGCGTTACTTTTCGTTACTAGTGACTTTCTATAGTATGACTTTCTATAGTATGACTTTCTATAGTGTGACTTTCTATAGTATGACTTTTTATAGTATGACTTTCTATAGTGACTTTCTATAGTATGACTTTTTATAGTATGACTTTCTATTGTGTGACTTTCTACAGTATGATTTTCTATAGTATGACTTTTTATAGTATGACTTTCTATAGCATTAATTTCTATAGTATGACTTTCTATAGTATGACTTTTTACAGTATGACTTTTTACAGTATGACTTTCTATAGTATGACTTTCTGTAGTATGACTTTCTATAGGTAGGTAGGTAGGTAGGTAGGTAGTCCAACATCTCGCTGCACACATTGAAGGATCGAAGTTTCCTCAAGAAAAAGAGTCGACTCATCACCTTCTTGTAGACAGCATTGATGTTGGTCTTCCAGTTCAGTCTGTTGTCATGGAGACACCAGGTACTTGTACTCCTCCACCAGGTCCACCTCCTCTCCCAGAACTCTCAGCGGTTGTGGAGCCGTCGTCTTCCTCCTGAAGTCAACCACCATCTCTCTGGTCTTGGCCACGTTCAGGAGCAGGTGATTTCTACCCGCCCACTCCACAAAGTCCTCCACTACTGCCCTGTACTCATCCTCCCGTCCATCCTTTATACATCCTACCACTGCAGAGTCATCAGAGAACTTCTGCAGATGGCAGGAGTTGTACTGGAAGTCAGTTTGTGTATCAGGAAGGGAGACAGAACAGTTCCCTGTGGAGCTCCAGTACCACTGACCACTGTATCAGACAGCACACTGCCCAGACGGACAAACTGTGGTCTGCCTGTCAGGTAGTCATTGATCCAGGAGACGGTGGGCACGTCCACCCCCACCACCCGCAGCTTCTCACTCAGTAGCAGTGGTTGGATGGTGTTGAATGCACTGGAGAAATCAAAGGTGATTCTCACAGATTCACCGGTTCCATCCAGGTGAGACTGAGCTCGTTGCAGCAGGTAGATGATGGCGTCGACCACTTCCACACGAGGCTGGTGCGCAAATTGCAGAGGGTCCAGAGAAGATTTCACCAGCGGCCTGAGGTGGGCCAAGACCAGCCTCTCCAGCACCTTCATCACATGAGATGTGAGGGCAACCGGTCGGTAGTCGTTGAGGCCAGATGGAGTCGTCTTCTTGGGGACAGGAACCAGACAGGACGTCTTCCACCTGGCCGGGACCTCCTCCTGCTTCAGGCTCAGGTTGAAGAGGTGTTGTAGGACCTCAGCCAGCTGGAAGGCGCAGGTCTTCAGGACCACGGGGCTGATGCCGTCAGGTCCTGCAGCCTTGCGCTGGTGGATTCTCTCCAGCTGTCTCCTAACCTGGCCAGTCATCACAGAGAGGGGGTGAGGGGTGTGTGTGTGTGTGTGGGGGGGGGGGGGGTCGAGGTGTTGATGGAGGAAGAGCCCTTTGAGATTGAGGGCTCTATGCAGTTCACCAGGAGCAGAGGGGGGAGGGGGAAGGCAGCAGAGGTGTTTGGGAGGTGTGAGGTGTGGAGGAGATAGATGAGGGTGGTGAACTAAACCTGTTGAAGAAACAGTTTAGCTCATTGGACCTCTCCAGGTTCCCCCTGGTTGTTCCTCTCTTGGTTCCCCCTGGTTGTTCCTCTCCAGGTTCCCCCTGGTTGTCTCTCTCTCCCCTTGAACCCAGTAATCTCCTTCAAAAAAATAGAACTGCTCTGCTTCGAGAGGCAGTCGTGACCAGGTTGGGAAAACCGAAACCCAAAGGAATAAAATAAATAGGAAAGAAAATGTTTTACTTATTGGTATGTACAATCTCTGTAATTCATTTTTAAACCACATTTGATTTTGACATCTTCTGAAACTACAGGACCAAAGTATAATCCATTACTCAGGTTAATAGAAGAATCTTCTCAGAAAGAATATAACCATTACTGTTAAAATTATTTTAAAAAAAAAGTGCCTCCCTCACGTTGTTCTGCTGGAGTTTGGCCTCCAGCTTCCTCCTGTAGGCACTCCCTGAGCTTCTCCTTCAGGTGGCGCTGCACTCTCCTGAGCTCCTCCCTGTCCCCAGACCTGAAAGCTGCTTTCTTCTTATTAAAAAGAACTTTCAGGTCACTGGTGATCCACGGCTTATTGTTGGGGAAGCATTTTACAGTCCGGGATGGTACGGTGGTGTGTTCACAGAATTTGATGTATTCTGTGTAGTCCGTCATGCTGTTAATGTCCTCCCCATGTGGTCCAAACAGCACATTCCAGTCCGTGGACTCAAAGCAGTCCTGCAGGGCATCTTTAGCCTCCTGTGTCCGCCTCCTCACAGTCCTGGTGGTCACAGGCTGCCTCTGCACCAGAGGAACATACTTGGGAGTCAGCAAGACCAGGTTGTGGTCTGATCTACCAAGGGGGGGAAGGGCAGTAGTACTGTATGCATCCATGGCATTAGCATACAGTAAGTCCAGAGTTTTATTGTTCCTTGTGGGGCAGTTAACATACTGGTGCAAAGTTGGCAGTACCTTATCCAGACTGGTGTGATTAAAGTCTCCAGTAACTGCCAAAAATGCACCGGGATGCTTAGTCTGACTAAGTATATATAGTACTATAGTATGACTTTCTATAGAAAGTCATAACTTTCTCTATAGTATGACTTTCTCTGTAGTATGACTTTCTCTATAGTATGACTTTTTATACTGACTTTTTATAGTATGACTTTCTATAGTATGACTTTCTATAGTATGACTTTTTATAGTATGACTTTCTACAGTATGACTTTCTCTATAGTCGTCAGGAGTCCAGTTTTTTCCTCCGTTTTGCCCCCGATCACCTCTCCTCCTGTGTCCCCTCTGTCCCCTGTCTTTGTCTGTGGCCACGCCCCTCACCGGTCCCAGCAGATGCAGCCACTCACCCCTGATCAGGTGTGCTGCATCTCCCTGATCACCTCCCCAGACTATATGTAACCTGCCCCTGCACAACTCTGGTTGTCGGTTCATTTTTGTTAGTCACCCGTCCGTCCTCCGTCTGCTCTCCGTCAGTCCTGTTCCCGTTCCTCCGGCCTCTGTGCCTCCTGCGGATATTCCCCGTCAAAATCACCAGTCGGTGGAGTTGCCCTCCCGGCTCGGAAGATTGTTGACGCCGTCCCTTCCGCTGGTCTGCCGGCCGCCCTGTCAGCCGTGTCCCCCTGGAGCTGTCGGTCGAGTTGCCCTCCCGACTGGAAGTAAGTGGACACGCTCGGTGCCACCTTTTGGTTCGTTGTTTTTTGTTTGTTTTTGGACAATACATTTTTGGAACTTGAAACCTCGAGTCTGTGAGCTTGCATTTGGGTCCTGGAAAAACACCCCCCACATAACAGAATGAAGGAAGGACCCAGCAGCCACAGACTCGAATCCTAAATACATTACTTTATTTCAATATTTTTCCAGTCAGGCCCGCCTGAATGACACGGTTTCCGCTGAACCCCGGACTGGGTTCGAGGGAACCCGCCTGGCAACACCGGGGTCACCGGCCATCCGGTCCTGCTGCGCCCTTAATCTCTGGACGTGTAGCCGTCAGCCCCGTCGGTCGCTACGGGCGAGCCGACAGCCCAGTCTTGGCTATAAACTTTTGTAGACTTAAAAACAAACAAAAAAAAAGACCATGTTTTGTTTTTGCTTTTGAACACAAAAAATGGCTTTGCCAGGCCACTTTTCGTTTTTGTTCCCCGTCGCTGGACGTCGACGTCCTGCTTCGGATGGGTCGACGCCCCTTCTCCAGCTCCTGCTGCCCCGCCTCCTGCTCCATCCTCCTGTGCGGTCGTCGCCACGCCACCGGCCCCTGCTGCCTCCGGCGCAGTCGACGCCCTGCCTCCATCTCCGGCCTCCGGCGCGGTCGTCGCCCCGCCTCCGTCTCCGTCCTCCTGTGCGGTCGTCGCCACGCCTCCAGCTCCGGCTTCCGGCGCGGTTGTCGCCCTGCCTCCGGCACGGTCGTCGCCCCATCTCCGTCCTCCGGCGCGGTCGACGCCCCTCCTCCAGCTCCTGCTGCTTCCAGGGTGGTCGTCGACCACTTATCGAAAAGTAACGAAAAGTAACAAGTAACGCAAAGTAACGAAAAGTAGCGAAAAGTAACGAGTAATGCAAAGTAACGAAAAGTAACGAGTAATGCAAAGTAACGAAAAGTAGCGAAAAGTAACGAGTAATGCAAAGTAACGAAAAGTATCGAAAAGTAACGAGTAATGCAAAGTAACGAAAAGTAACGAGAAACGTAAAGTAACAAAAAGTAACTAGAAAAGCAAAGTAACGCAAAGTAACGAGTAACGCAAACTATCGAAAAATAACGAGAAATGCAAAGTAACGAAAAGTAACGCAAAGTAACGAAAAGTAACAAGTAATGCAGGGTAAGGAAAAGTAACGAAAAGTAACAAGTAACGAAAACTAACGCAAAGTAACAAAAAAAGCGAAGTAACGAAAAAAGTAAAGAAAAAGCAAAGTTACTTTTTCGTTACTTTTTTTGTTACTTTGCTTTTTCGTTACTTTTTTCGTTACTTTGCTTTTTTCGTTACTTTTCTCGTTACTTTGCATTTTCGTTACTTTTTTCGTTACTTTGCTTTTTTTCGTGACTTTTTTCGTTACTTTCCTTTTTTTCGTGACTTTTTTCGTTACTTTGTATTTTTTTCGTTACTTTTTTCGTTACTTCGTAATTTTCGTTACTTTTTTCGTTACTTTACAGTTTTCGTTACTTTTTTCGTTACTTTTCATTTTTCGTTACTTTTTTCGTTACTTTGCTTTTTTCGTTACTTTTTTCGTTACTTCGTAATTTTCGTTACTTTTTTCGTTACTTTGCAATTTTCGTTACTTTTTTCGTTACTTTGCAATTTTCGTTACTTTTTTCGTTACTTTGCTTTTTTCGTTACTTTTTTCGTTACTTTGCAATTTTCGTTACTTTTTTCGTTACTTTGCTTTTTTCGTTACTTTTTTCGTTACTTTGCTTTTTTCGTTACTTTTTTCGTTACTTTGCTTTTTTCGTTACTTTTTTCGTTACTTTGCTTTTTTCGTTACTTTTTTCGTTACTTTGCAATTTTCGTTACTTTTTTCGTTACTTTGCTTTTTTCGTTACTTTTTTCGTTACTTTGCAATTTTCGTTACTTTTTTCGTTACTTTGATTTTTTCGTTACTTTTTTCGTTACTTTGCTGTTTTTCGTTACTTTTTTCGTTACTTCGTAATTTTCGTTACTTTTTTCGTTACTTTGCTTTTTTCGTTACTTTTTTCGTTACTTTGCTTTTTTCGTTACTTTTTTCGTTACTTCGTAATTTTCGTTACTTTTTTCGTTACTTTGCAATTTTCGTTACTTTTTTCGTTACTTTGCAATTTTCGTTACTATTTTCGTTACTTTGCAATTTTCGTTACTTTTTTCGTTACTTTGCTTTTTTCGTTACTTTTTTCGTTACTTTGCTTTTTTCGTTACTTTTTTCGTTACTTTGCTTTTTTCGTTACTTTTTTCGTTACTTTGCAATTTTCGTTACTTTTTCGTTACTTTGCTTTTTTCGTTACTTTTTTCGTTACTTTGCTTTTTCGTTACTTTTTTCGTTACTTCGTAATTTTCGTTACTTTTTTCGTTACTTTGCTTTTTTCGTTACTTTTTTCGTTACTTTGCAATTTTCGTTACTTTTTTCGTTACTTTGCGATTTTCGTTACTTTTTTCGTTACTTTGCTTTTTTCGTTACTTTTTTCGTTACTTTGCTTTTTTCGTTACTTTTTTCGTTACTCTGCAATTTTCGTTACTTTTTTCGTTACTTTGCTTTTTTCGTTACTTTTTTCGTTACTTTGCAATTTTCGTTACTTTTTTCGTTACTTTGCTTTTTTCGTTACTTTTTTCGTTACTTTGCAATTTTCGTTACTTTTTTCGTTACTTTGCTTTTTTCGTTACTTTTTTCGTTACTTTGCAATTTTCGTTACTTTTTTCGTTACTTTGCTTTTTCGTTACTTTTTTCGTTACTTTGCTTTTTTCGTTACTTTTTTCGTTACTTTGCAATTTTCGTTACTTTTTTCGTTACTTTGCTTTTTTCGTTACTTTTTTCGTTACTTTGCTGTTTTTCGTTACTTTTTTCGTTACTTCGTAATTTTCGTAACTTTTTTCGTTACTTTGCTTTTTTCGTTACTTTTTTCGTTACTTTGCTTTTTTCGTTACTTTTTTCGTTACTTCGTAATTTTCGTTACTTTTTTCGTTACTTTGCAATTTTCGTTACTTTTTTCGTTACTTTGCTTTTTTCGTTACTTTTTTCGTTACTTTGCAATTTACGTTACTTTTTTAGTTACTTTGAAATTTTCGTTACTTTTTTCGTTACTTTGCTTTTTTCGTTACTTTTTTCGTTACTTTGCTTTTTTCGTTACTTTTTTCGTTACTTTGCAATTTACGTTACTTTTTTAGTTACTTTGAAATTTTCGTTACTTTTTTCGTTACTTTGCTTTTTTCGTTACTTTTTTCGTTACTTTGCAATTTTCGTTACTTTTTTCGTTACTTTGCAATTTTCGTTACTTTTTTCGTTACTTTGCTTTTTCGTTACTTTTTTCGTTACTTTGCTTTTTTCGTTACTTTTTTCGTTACTTTGCAATTTTCGTTACTTTTTTCGTTACTTTGCTTTTTTCGTTACTATTTTCGTTACTTTGCAATTTTCGTTACTTTTTTCGTTACTTTGCTTTTTTTCGTTACTTTTTTCGTTACTTTGCTTTTTTCGTTACTTTTTTCGTTACTTTGCTTTTTTCGTTACTTTTTTCGTTACTTTGCAATTTTCGTTACTTTTTTCGTTACTTTGCTTTTTTCGTTACTTTTTTCGTTACTTTGCAATTTTCGTTACTTTTTTCGTTACTTTGCTTTTTTCGTTACTTTTTTCGTTACTTTGCTTTTTTCGTTACTTTTTTCGTTACTTCGTAATTTTCGTTACTTTTTTCGTTACTTTGCAATTTTCGTTACTTTTTTCGTTACTTTGCTTTTTTCGTTACTTTTTTCGTTACTTTGCAATTTTCGTTACTTTTTTCGTTACTTTGCGATTTTCGTTACTTTTATCGTTACTTTGCTTTTTTCGTTACTTTTTTCGTTACTTTGCAATTTTCGTTACTTTTTTCGTTACTTTGCTTTTTTCGTTACTATTTTCGTTACTTTGCAATTTTCGTTACTTTTTTCGTTACTTTGCTTTTTTTCGTTACTTTTTTCGTTACTTTGCTTTTTTCGTTACTTTTTTCGTTACTTTGCTTTTTTCGTTACTTTTTTCGTTACTTTGCAATTTTCGTTACTTTTTTCGTTACTTTGCTTTTTTCGTTACTTTTTTCGTTACTTTGCAATTTTCGTTACTTTTTTCGTTACTTTGCTTTTTTCGTTACTTTTTTCGTTACTTTGCTGTTTTTCGTTACTTTTTTCGTTACTTCGTAATTTTCGTTACTTTTTTCGTTACTTTGCTTTTTTCGTTACTTTTTTCGTTACTTTGCTTTTTCGTTACTTTTTTCGTTACTTCGTAATTTTCGTTACTTTTTTCGTTACTTTGCTTTTTTCGTTACTTTTTTCGTTACTTTGCAATTTTCGTTACTTTTTTCGTTACTTTGCGATTTTCGTTACTTTTTTCGTTACTTTGCTTTTTTCGTTACTTTTTTCGTTACTTTGCTTTTTTCGTTACTTTTTTCGTTACTCTGCAATTTTCGTTACTTTTTTCGTTACTTTGCTTTTTTCGTTACTTTTTTCGTTACTTTGCAATTTTCGTTACTTTTTTCGTTACTTTGCTTTTTTCGTTACTTTTTTCGTTACTTTGCAATTTTCGTTACTTTTTTCGTTACTTTGCTTTTTTCGTTACTTTTTTC
The DNA here is from genome assembly GCF_022577435.1 of Embiotoca jacksoni. Classification (NCBI taxonomy): domain Eukaryota; kingdom Metazoa; phylum Chordata; class Actinopteri; family Embiotocidae; genus Embiotoca; species Embiotoca jacksoni. Next base: position 901,946 of record NW_027185398.1, read on the forward strand.
GTTACTTTGCAATTTTCGTTACTTTTTTCGTTACTTTGCTTTTTCGTTACTTTTTTCGTTACTTTGCTTTTTTCGTTACTTTTTTCGTTACTTTGCTGTTTTTCGTTACTTTTTTCGTTACTTCGTAATTTTCGTTACTTTTTTCGTTACTTTGCTTTTTTCGTTACTTTTTTCGTTACTTTGCTTTTTCGTTACTTTTTTCGTTACTTCGTAATTTTCGTTACTTTTTTCGTTACTTTGCTTTTTTCGTTACTTTTTTCGTTACTTTGCAATTTTCGTTACTTTTTTCGTTACTTTGCGATTTTCGTTACTTTTTTCGTTACTTTGCTTTTTTCGTTACTTTTTTCGTTACTTTGCTTTTTTCGTTACTTTTTTCGTTACTCTGCAATTTTCGTTACTTTTTTCGTTACTTTGCAATTTTCGTTACTTTTTTCGTTACTTTGCTTTTTTCGTTACTTTTTTCGTTACTTTGCAATTTTCGTTACTTTTTTCGTTACTTTGCTTTTTTCGTTACTTTTTTCGTTACTTTGCAATTTTCGTTACTTTTTTCGTTACTTTGCTTTTTCGTTACTTTTTTCGTTACTTTGCTTTTTTCGTTACTTTTTTCGTTACTTTGCAATTTTCGTTACTTTTTTCGTTACTTTGCTTTTTTCGTTACTTTTTTCGTTACTTTGCTGTTTTTCGTTACTTTTTTCGTTACTTCGTAATTTTCGTTACTTTTTTCGTTACTTTGCTTTTTTCGTTACTTTTTTCGTTACTTTGCTTTTTTCGTTACTTTTTTCGTTACTTCGTAATTTTCGTTACTTTTTTCGTTACTTTGCAATTTTCGTTACTTTTTTCGTTACTTTGCTTTTTTCGTTACTTTTTTCGTTACTTTGCAATTTACGTTACTTTTTTAGTTACTTTGAAATTTTCGTTACTTTTTTCGTTACTTTGCTTTTTTCGTTACTTTTTTCGTTACTTTGCTTTTTTCGTTACTTTTTTCGTTACTTTGCAATTTTCGTTACTTTTTTCGTTACTTTGCTTTTTTCGTTACTTTTGTCGTTACTTTGCAATTTTCGTTACTTTTTTTCGTTACTTTGCTGTTTTCGTTACTTTTTTCGTAGCTGTGCGTGGGGAGTAAAAAATAGAATGTGTGCTATAAAAATAACAATGACAAAACATTGGTAAAACAAGGCTTGTAGTGGATGGGTTTGAACTGCAATTTTATCATCCAAAATTCTCTGGTTTACTCGTTACTTTTTTCGTTACTTTTTTCGTTACTTTGCAATTTTCGTTACTTTTTTCGTTACTTTTTTCGTTACTTTGCAATTTTCGTTACTTTTTTCGTTACTGTGCTTTTTTCGTTACTTTTTTCGTTACTTTGCAATTTTCGTTACTTTTTTCGTTACTTTGCTTTTTCGTTACTTTTTTCGTTACTTTGCTTTTTTCGTTACTTTTTTCGTTACTTTGCTTTTTTCGTTACTTTTTTCGTTACTTCGTAATTTTCGTTACTTTTTTCGTTACTTTGCAATTTTCGTTACTTTTTTCGTTACTTCGTAATTTTCGTTACTTTTTTCGTTACTTTGCGTTTTTCGTTACTTTTTTCGTTACTTTGCGTTTTTCGTTACTTTTTTCGTTACTTTGCAATTTCGTTACTTTTTTCGTTACTTTTTTCGTTACTTTGCAATTTTCGTTACTTTTTTCGTTACTTTGCTTTTTTCGTTACTTTTTTCGTTACTTTTTTCGTTACTTTTTTCGTTACTTTGTTTTTTTCGTTACTTTTTTCGTTACTTTGCAATTTTCGTTACTTTTTTCGTTACTTTGCTTTTTTCGTTACTTTTGTCGTTACTTCGTAATTTTCGTTACTTTGCTTTTTTTCGTTACTTTTTTCGTTACTTCGCAATTTTCGTTACTTTTTTCGTTACTTTGCTTTTTTCGTTGCTTTTCTCGTTACTTTGCTTTTTTCGTTACTTTTTTCGTTACTTTGCAATTTTCGTTACTTTTTTCTTTGCTCATGACTTTTCGATAGGTAGCGAAAAGTAACGAGTAATGCAAAGTAACGAAAAGTAATGAAAAGTAACAAGTAAGGCAAAGTAACGAGTAATGCAAAGTAACGAAAAGTAACAAGTAACGCAAAGCAAAGCATAGTAACGCAAATTAACGAAAAGTAACAAGTAATGCAAAGTAACGAAAAGTAACGAGTAATGCAAAGTAACGAAAAGTAACAAATAACGCAAAGTAACAAAAAGTAATGAGTAACGCAAAGTAACAAAAAGTAATGAGTAACGCAAAGTAACAAAAAGTAACGAGTAACGCAAAGTAACGCAAAGTAACGAGTAATGCAAAGTAATGAAAAGTAACGAAAATTAACAAGCAAAGCAAAGTAACGAAAAGTACCGAAAAGTAACGTTACTTTTAATTACTCGTTACTTTTCGTTACTTTGTTCGTTACTTTGCTTTTTTCGTTGCTTTGCATTTTTCGTTACTTTTTTCTTTACTTTGCATTGCTCGTGACTTTTCGATAAGAAGCGAAAAGTAACGAGTAATGCAAAGTAACGAAAAGTAATGAAAAGTAACGAAAATTAACAAGTAAAGCAAAGTAACGAAAAGTATCGAAAAGCAACGAGTAACGAAAAGTATCGAAAAGTAACAAGTAACGCAAAGTAAAGCATAGTAACGCAAATTAACGAAAAGTAACAAGTAATGCAAAGTAACGAAAAGTAACGAGTATTGCAAAGTAACGAAAAGTAACGAAAAGTAACAAGTAACGCAAAGTAAAGCATAGTAACGCAAATTAACGAAAAGTAACGAGTATTGCAAAGTAACGAAAAGTAACGAGTAATGCAGGGTAACGAAAAGTAACAAGTAACGCAAAGTAACGAAAAGTAACGAGTATTGCAAAGTAACGAAAAGTAACGAGTAATGCAGGGTAACGAAAAGTAACAAGTAACGCAAAGTAAAGCAAGTAACGAAAAGTAACGAAAAGTAACAAGTAACGCAATGTAACGAAAAATAACAAGTAACGCAAAGTAATGAGTAATGCAAAGTAACGAAAAGTAACGAAAAGTAACGAGTAACGCAAAGTATGGAAAAGTAACGAGAAAAGCAAAGTAACGAAAAGTAACGAAGAGTAACGAGTAACGCAAAGTATCGAAAAGCAACGCAAAGTAACGAAAAGTAAAGAGTAATGCAAAGTAACAAAAAGTAACAAGTAACGCATGGTAACGCAAAGTAACGAGTAACTCAAATTAACGCAATGTAACGAGTAATGCAAAGTAACGCAAAGTAACGAGTAACGCAAAGTAACGAAAACTAACAAGTAACGCATGGTAACGAAAAGTAACGAGTAACTCAAAGTAACGCAATGTAACGAGTAATGCAAAGTAACGCAAAGTAACGAGTAATGCAAAGTAACGAAAAGTAACGAGTAATGCAAAGTAACGAGAAACTCAAAGTAACGCAAAGTAATGACTAATGCAAAGTAATGAAAACTAACAATAAGTAACAAGTAACACAAAGTAACGAAAAGTAAAGAGTAATGCAAAGTAACGAAAAGTAACAAGTAACGCAAAGTAACGCAAAGTAACGAGTAACTCAAAGTAACGCAAAGTAACGAAAACTAATAAGTAACGCATGGTAACTCAAAGTAACGAGTAACTCAAAGTAACGCAAAGTAACGAGTAATACAAAGTAACGCAAAGTAACAAGTAATGCAGGGTAACGAAAAGTAACAAGTAACGCAAAGTAACGAGTAATGCAAAGTAACGCAAAGTAACAAGTAACGAAAAGTAACGAAAAGTAACGAGTAATGCAAAGTAATGAAAAGTAACGAGAAACGCGAAGTAACGAAAAGTAATGAAAAGTAACAAGTAAGGCAAAGTAACGAAAAGTATCGAAAAGTAACGAGTAACGAAAAGTATCAAAAAGTAACAAATAACGCAAAGTAACGAAAAGTAACGAGTAATGCAAAGTAACGAAAAGTAACAAGTAACGCAAAGCAAAGCATAGTAACGCAAATTAACGAAAAGTAACAAGTAATGCAAAGTAACGAAAAGTAACGAGTAATGCAAAGTAACGAAAAGTAACAAATAACGCAAAGTAACAAAAAGTAATGAGTAACGCAAAGTAACAAAAAGTAACGAGTAACGCAAAGTAACGCAAAGTAACGAGTAATGCAAAGTAATGAAAAGTAACGAAAATTAACAAGCAAAGCAAAGTAACGAAAAGTACCGAAAAGTAACGTTACTTTTAATTACTCGTTACTTTTCGTTACTTTGTTCGTTACTTTGCAGTTTTCGTTCCTTTTTTCGTTTGCATTTTTCGTTACTTTTTTAATTACTTTGCTTTTTTCGTTGCTTTGCATTTTTCGTTACTTTTTTCTTTACTTTGCATTGCTCGTGACTTTTCGATAAGAAGCGAAAAGTAACGAGTAATGCAAAGTAACGAAAAGTAATGAAAAGTAACGAAAATTAACAAGTAAAGCAAAGTAACGAAAAGTATCGAAAAGCAACGAGTAACGAAAAGTATCGAAAAGTAAAGAAAAGTAACGAGTAACGAAAAGTAACGAGTAATGCAAAGTAACGAAAAGTAACAAATAACGCAAAGTAACAAAAAGTAATGAGTAACGCAAAGTAACAAAAAGTAATGAGTAACGCAAAGTAACGAAAAGTAACGAGTAACGCAAAGTAACGAGTAATGCAAAGTAATGAAAAGTAACGAAAATTAACAAGCAAAGCAAAGTAACGAAAAGTACCGAAAAGTAACGTTACTTTTAATTACTCGTTACTTTTCGTTACTTTGCATTTTTCGTTACTTTGTTCGTTACTTTGCAGTTTTCGTTCCTTTTTTCGTTTGCATTTTTCGTTACTTTTTTAGTTACTTTGCTTTTTTCGTTACTTTGCATTTTTCGTTACGTTTTTCTTTACTTTGCATTGCTCGTGACTTTTCGATAAGAAGCGAAAAGTAACGAGTAATGCAAAGTAACGAAAAGTAATGAAAAGTAACAAGTAAGGCAAAGTAACGAGTAATGCAAAGTAATGAAAAGTAACGAAAATTAACAAGTAAAGCAAAGTAACGAAAAGTATCGAAAAGTAACGAGTAACGAAAAGTATCGAAAAGTAACGAGCAACGAAAAGTAACGAGTAACGAAAAGTAACGAAAAGTAACGAGTAATGCAAAGTAACGAAAAGTAACAAATAACGAAAAGTAACAAAAAGTAACGAAAAGTAACGAGTAATGCAAAGTAACGAAAAGTAACGAGTAATGCAAAGTAACGAAAAGTAACGTATTGCAAAGTAACGAAAAGTAACGAGTAATGCAGGGTAACGAAAAGTAACAAGTAACGCAAAGTAAAGCAAGTAACGAAAAGTAACGAAAAGTAACAAGTAACGCAATGTAACGAAAAATAACAAGTAACGCAAAGTAATGAGTAATGCAAAGTAACGAAAAGTAACGAGTAACGCAAAGTATGGAAAAGTAACGAGAAAAGCAAAGTAACGAAAAGGAACGAAGAGTAACGAGTAACGCAAAGTATCGAAAAGCAACGCAAAGTAACGAAAAGTAAAGAGTAATGCAAAGTAACAAAAAGTAACAAGTAACGCATGGTAACGCAAAGTAACGAGTAACTCAAAGTAACGCAATGTAACGAGTAATGCAAAGTAACGCAAAGTAACGAGTAACGCAAAGTAACGAAAACTAACAAGTAACGCATGGTAACGCAAAGTAACGAGTAACTCAAAGTAACGCAATGTAACGAGTAATGCAAAGTAACGCAATGTAACGAGTAATGCAAAGTAACGAAAAGTAACGAGTAATGCAAAGTAACGAGAAACTCAAAGTAACGCAAAGTAATGACTAATGCAAAGTAATAAAAAGTAACAAAAAGTAACAAGTAACGCAAAGTAACGAAAAGTAAAGAGTAATGCAAAGTAACGAAAAGTAACAAGTAACGCAAAGTAACGCAAAGTAACGAGTAACTCAAAGTAACGCAAAGTAACGAAAACTAATAAGTAACGCATGGTAACTCAAAGTAACGAGTAACTCAAAGTAACGCAAAGTAACGAGTAATACAAAGTAACGCAAAGTAACAAGTAATGCAGGGTAACGAAAAGTAACAAGTAACGCAAAGTAACTAGTAATGCAAAGTAACGCAAAGTAACGAGTAATGCAAAGTAACGCAAAGTAACAAGTAACGCAAAGTAACGAAAAGTAACGAGTAATGCAAAGTAATGAAAAGTAACGAGAAACGCGAAGTAACGAAAAGTAACGAGAAAAGCAAAGTAACGAAAAGTAACGAAGAGTAACGAGCAACGCAAAGTATCGAAAAGCAACGCAAAGTAATGAAAAGTAACGAGTAAAGCAAAGTAACGCAAAGTAACGAGTAACGCAAAGTAACGAAAACTAACAAGTAACGCATGGTAACGCAAAGTAACGAGTAACTCAAAGTAATGCAATGTAACGAGTAATGCAAAGTAACGCAAAGTAACGAGTAATGCAAAGTAACGAAAAGTAACGAGTAATGCAGGGTAACGAAAAGTAACAAGTAACGAAAAGTAACAAGTAACGCAAAGTAACGAAAACTAACGAAAACTAACAAGTAACGCAAAGTAACGAATAACTCAAAGTAACGCAAAGTAACGAGTAATGCAAAGTAACGAGAAACGCAAACAAAAAGAAAAAAAGGTTTTTACTCTTGGTTAAGGTGGAGCAGACATTGCTCACATTATTTCATGACATCCATGTCCATCATTTTTTTTCTACATCGTTTTCATTTACATTTCTTGTGCTGTTTTTCCGGTTAAAATTTTGGTTGGAAACCGGGCGACAGAAAGATGAAAAACAAAAAAAAACAAAAACCTCGACAGTCTTTACTTTCCTTTAAAGTACTTTACTTTTTCGTTACTTTGCATTTTTCGTTACTTTTTTCGTTACTTTGCATTTTAGTTACTTCTTTCGTTACTTTGCATTTTAGTTACTTTTTTCATTACTTTGCTCGTTACTTTGCATTTTTCGTTACTTTTTTCGTTACTTTGCAGTTTTCGTAACTTTTTTCGTTACTTTGCAGTTTCCGTTACTTTCTTCGTTACTTTTCTTTTTTCGTTACTTTTTTCACTACTTTGCATTTTTCGTTACGTTTCGGTACTTTTTCGTTACTTTGAATTTTTCGTTACAATTTTCGTTACTTTGCATTTTTCGTTACTTTTGTTTTTACTTTGCATTTTTCGTTACTTTTTTCGTTACTTTGTATTTTTCGTTACTTTTTTCTTTGCAGTTTTCGTTACTTTTTTCGTTACTTTGAATTTTTCATTACTTTTTTCGTTACTTTGCATTTTTCGTTACTTTTTTCGTTACTCAGCATTTTTCGTTACTTTTTCATTACTTTGCATTTTCGTTACTTTTTGTTACTTTTCTTTACTTTTTCGTTACTTTGAATTTTTCATTACTTTTTTCATTACTTTGCGCTACTTTTTCGTTACTTTGAATTTTTCATTACTTTTTTCGTTACTTTTCGTTACTTTTCGTTACTCGTTACTTTGCGTTACTTTTCTTTAAGTTGCGTTACTTTGCGTTACTCGTTACTTTTTCGTTACTTTTCGCTACCTTTCGTTACTTTTAGTTACTGATAATTTTTCGTTACTTTTAATTAATCGTTACTTTGCATTTTTCTTTACTTTGTTCGTTACTTTGCATTTTCGTTACTTTTAGTTACTTTTTCGTTACTTTGCATTTTTGGTTACTTTTCGTTATTTTTCGTTATTTTTTCGTTACTTTGCATTTTTCGTTACTTTTGTCGTTACTTTGCAGTTTTCGTTACTTTTTTCGATACTTTGCATTTTTCGTTACTTTTCGTTACTTTTTCGTTACTTTGAATTTTTCATTACTTTTTTCGTTACTTTGCATTTTTCGTTTCTTTCCGTTACTTTTTCGGTACTTTGTATTTTTCGTTACTTTTTTCGTTACTTTGCATTTTTGGTTACTTTTCGTTACTTTTTCGTTACTTTTTTCTTTACTTTGCATTGCTCGTGACTTTTCGATAAGTAGCAAAAAGTAACGAGAAATGCAAAGTAACGAAAAGTAATGAAAAGTAACAAGTAAATCAAAGTAACGAGTAATGCAAAGTAATGAAAAGTAACAAAAAGTAACAAGTAACGAAAAGTAAAGAGTAATGCAAAGTAACGAAAAGTAGCAAGTAACGCAAAGTAACGAGGAACTCAAAGTAACGCAAAGTAACGAAAACTAATAAGTAACGCATGGTAACTCAAAGTAACGAGTAACTCAAAGTAATGCAAAGTAACGAGTAATGCAAAGTAACGAAAAGTAACGAAAAATAACAAGTAACGCAAAGGAACGAGTAATGCAAAGTAATGAGAAACGCAAAGTAACGAAAAGTAACGAAAACTAACGAGTAACTCAAAGTAACGCAAAGTAACGAAAACTAACAAGTAACGCATGGTAACGCAAAGTAACGAGTAACTCAAAGTAACACAAATTAATGAGTAATGCAAAGTAACGCAAAGTAACGTGTAATGCAAAGTAACGAAAAGAAACGAGTAATGCAAAGTAACGAGAAACTCAAAGTAACGCAAAGTAATGACTAATGCAAAGTAACGAAAAGTAACGAATAATGCAAAGTAACGAGTAACGCAAAGTAACGAGTAATACAAAGTAACGCAAAGTAACGAGTAATGCAGGGTCACGAAAAGTAACAAGTAACGCAAAGTAACGAGTAATGCAAAGTAACGCAAAGTAACAAGTATCGCAAAGTAACGAAAAGTAACGAGTAATGCAAAGTAATGAAAAGTAACGAGAAACGCGAAGTAACGAAAAGCAACGAGAAAAGCAAAGTAACGAAAAGTAATGAAGAGTAAGGAGCAACGCAAAGTATCGAAAAGCAACGCAAAGTAACGAAAAGTAACGAGTAAAGCAAAGTAACGCAATGTAACGAGTAACTCAAAGTAACGCAATGTAACGAGTAATGCAAAGTAACGCAAAGTAACGAGTAATGCAAAGTAACGAAAAGTAACGAGTAATGCAGGGTAACGAAAAGTAACAAGTAACGAAAAGTAACAAGAAACGCAAAGTAACGAAAATTAACGAAAACTAACAAGTACTTTGCAGTTTTCGTTACTTTTTTCGTTACTTTGCAGTTTCCGTTACTTAGCAATTTCCGTTACTTTTTTCACTACTTTGCATTTTTCCTTACTTTTCGTTACTTTTTCGTTACCTTGCATTTTTCGTTACTTTTTTCACTACTTTGCATTTTTCGTTACTTTTCGTTACTTTTTCGTTACTTTGCATTTTTCGTAGCAATTTTCGTTACTTTTTCGTTACTTTGCATTTTTCGTTACTTTTCGTTACTTTTTCGTTACTTTGCATTTTTCGTAGCAATTTTCGTTACTTTTTCGTTACTTTGCATTTTTCGTTACTTTTGTCGTTACTTTGCATTTTTCGTTACTTTATTCTTTACTTTGCAGTTTTCGTTACTTTTTTCTTTACTTTGCAGTTTCCGTTACTTAGCAGTTTCCGTTACTTTTTTCACTACTTTGCATTTTTCCTTACTTTTCGTTACTTTTTCGTTACTTTGCATTTTTCGTTAATTTTTTCACTGCTTTGCATTTTTCGTTACTTTTCGTTACTTTTTCGTTACTTTGCATTTGTCATTACTTTTCGTTACTTTTTCATTAATTTGCATTTTTCGTTAGATTTTTCGTTACTTTGGTTTTTTTCAAAGTAACGAGAAACGCAAAGTAACGAGTAACGAAAAGTAACGAGTAACGCAAAGTAACGAAAAGTAACGAGTAATGCAAAGGAACGAAAAGTAACAAGTAACACAAAGTAACGAAAAGTAACGAGCAATGCAAAGTAACGAAAAGTAACGAGAAACGCAAAGTAAAGAAAAGTAATGAGAAAAGCAAAGTATCGAAAAGTAACGAAGAGTAACGAGTAACGCAAAGTAACGAAAAGTATTGAAAAGCAACACAAAGTAACGAAAAGTAACGAGTAATGCAAAGTAACAAAAAGTAACGCAAAGTAACAACTAACGCAATGTAACGAAAAGTAACAAGTAACGCAAAGTAACGAGTAACGCAAAGTAACGCAAAGTAACGATTAACGAAAAGTAACAAGTAACGAAAAGTAACGAAAAGAAACGAGTCACGAAAAGTAACGAAAAGTAACGAGTCACGAAAAGTAACGAGTCACGCAAAGTAACGAGCAACGCAAAGTAATGAAAAGTAAAGAGTCACGAAAAGTAACGTGTCACGCAAAGTAACAAAAAGTATCGAAAAGTAACGAGCAACGCAAAGTAATGAAAAGTAACGAGTAATGAAAAGCAACGTGTAACGCAAAGTAACGAAAAGTAACAATTAACGCAATGTAATGAAAAGTAAAGAGTAATGCAAATTAACGAAAAGTAATAAGTAACGCAAAGTCACGAAAAGTAACGAAACTAACGAAAAGTAACGAAACTCCTTACGAAAAGTAACGGGTAATGCAAAGTAACGAAAAGTAACAAGTAACGCAAAGTAACGAGTAACGCAAAGTAACGAAAAGTAACGAGTAATGCAGGGTAACGAAAAGTAACAAGTAAATACAAAGTAACGAAAAGTAACAAGTAACGCAATGTAATGAAAAGTAAAGAGTAATGCAAAGTAACGAAAAGTAATAAGTAACGCAAAGTAACGAAAAGTAACGAGTAACGAAACTAACGAAAAGTAACGAAACTCCTTACGAAAAGTAACGGGTAATGCAAAGTAACGAAAAGTAACAAGTAACGCAAAGTAACGAGTAACGCAAAGTAACGAAAAGTAGAGTAACGCAAAGTAACGAAAAGTAACAAGTAACGCAAAGTAACGAAAAGTAGAGTAACGCAAAGTAACGAAAAGTAACGAGAAACGCAAATTAACGAAAAGTAACAAGTAACGCAAAGTAACGCAAAGTAACGAGTAACTCAAAGTAACGCAAAGTAACGAAAACTAAGAAGTAACGCATGGTAACGCAAAGTAACGAGTAATACAAAGTAACGCAAAGTAACGAGTAATGCAGGGTAACGAAAAGTAACAAGTAACGCAAAGTAACGAGTAATGCAAAGTAACGCAAAGTAACGAGTAATGCAAAGTAACGCAAAGTAACAAGTAACGCAAAGTAACGAAAAGTAACGAGTAATGCAAAGTAATGAAAAGTAACGAGAAACGCGAAGTAACGAAAAGTAACGAGAAAAGCAAAGTAACGAAAAGTAACGAAGAGTAACGAGCAACGCAAAGTATCGAAAAGCAACGCAAAGTAACGAAAAGTAACGAGTAAAGCAAAGTAACGCAATGTAACGAGTAACTCAAAGTAACGCAATGTAACGAGTAATGCAAAGTAACGAGTAATGCAAAGTAACGAAAAGTAACGAGTAATGCAGGGTAACGAAAAGTAACAAGTAACGCAAAGTAAAGCAAGTAACGAAAAGTAACGAAAAGTAACAAGTAACGCAATGTAACGAAAAATAACAAGTAACGCAAAGTAATGAGTAATGCAAAGTAACGAAAAGTAACGAGTAACGCAAAGTATGGAAAAGTAACGAGAAAAGCAAAGTAACGAAAAGGAACGAAGAGTAACGAGTAACGCAAAGTATCGAAAAGCAACGCAAAGTAACGAAAAGTAAAGAGTAATGCAAAGTAACAAAAGTAACAAGTAACGCATGGTAACGCAAAGTAACGAGTAACTCAAAGTAACGCAATGTAACGAGTAATGCAAAGTAACGCAAAGTAACGAGTAACGCAAAGTAACGAAAACTAACAAGTAACGCATGGTAACGCAAAGTAACGAGTAACTCAAAGTAACGCAATGTAACGAGTAATGCAAAGTAACGCAATGTAACGAGTAATGCAAAGTAACGAAAAGTAACGAGTAATGCAAAGTAACGAGAAACTCAAAGTAACGCAAAGTAATGACTAATGCAAAGTAATAAAAAGTAACAAAAAGTAACAAGTAACGCAAAGTAACGAAAAGTAAAGAGTAATGCAAAGTAACGAAAAGTAACAAGTAACGCAAAGTAACGCAAAGTAACGAGTAACTCAAAGTAACGCAAAGTAACGAAAACTAATAAGTAACGCATGGTAACTCAAAGTAACGAGTAACTCAAAGTAACGCAAAGTAACGAGTAATACAAAGTAACGCAAAGTAACAAGTAATGCAGGGTAACGAAAAGTAACAAGTAACGCAAAGTAACTAGTAATGCAAAGTAACGCAAAGTAACGAGTAATGCAAAGTAACGCAAAGTAACAAGTAACGCAAAGTAACGAAAAGTAACGAGTAATGCAAAGTAATGAAAAGTAACGAGAAACGCGAAGTAACGAAAAGTAACGAGAAAAGCAAAGTAACGAAAAGTAACGAAGAGTAACGAGCAACGCAAAGTATCGAAAAGCAACGCAAAGTAATGAAAAGTAACGAGTAAAGCAAAGTAACGCAAAGTAACGAGTAACGCAAAGTAACGAAAACTAACAAGTAACGCATGGTAACGCAAAGTAACGAGTAACTCAAAGTAATGCAATGTAACGAGTAATGCAAAGTAACGCAAAGTAACGAGTAATGCAAAGTAACGAAAAGTAACGAGTAATGCAGGGTAACGAAAAGTAACAAGTAACGAAAAGTAACAAGTAACGCAAAGTAACGAAAACTAACGAAAACTAACAAGTAACGCAAAGTAACGAATAACTCAAAGTAACGCAAAGTAACGAGTAATGCAAAGTAACGAGAAACGCAAACAAAAAGAAAAAAAGGTTTTTACTCTTGGTTAAGGTGGAGCAGACATTGCTCACATTATTTCATGACATCCATGTCCATCATTTTTTTTCTACATCGTTTTCATTTACATTTCTTGTGCTGTTTTTCCGGTTAAAATTTTGGTTGGAAACCGGGCGACAGAAAGATGAAAAACAAAAAAAAACAAAAACCTCGACAGTCTTTACTTTCCTTTAAAGTACTTTACTTTTTCGTTACTTTGCATTTTTCGTTACTTTTTTCGTTACTTTGCATTTTAGTTACTTCTTTCGTTACTTTGCATTTTAGTTACTTTTTTCATTACTTTGCTCGTTACTTTGCATTTTTCGTTACTTTTTTCGTTACTTTGCATTTTTCGTTACATTTTTCGTTACTTTGCATTTTTTGTTACTTTTTTCGTTACTTTGCAGTTTTCGTAACTTTTTTCGTTACTTTGCAGTTTCCGTTACTTTTTTCGTTACTTTTCTTTTTTCGTTACTTTTTTCACTACTTTGCATTTTTCGTTACGTTTCGGTACTTTTTCGTTACTTTGAATTTTTCGTTACAATTTTCGTTACTTTGCATTTTTCGTTACTTTTGTTTTTACTTTGCATTTTTCGTTACTTTTTTCGTTACTTTGAATTTTTCATTACTTTTTTCGTTACTTTGCATTTTTCGTTACTTTTTTCGTTACTCAGCATTTTTCGTTACTTTTTCATTACTTTGCATTTTCGTTACTTTTTGTTACTTTTCTTTACTTTTTCGTTACTTTGAATTTTTCATTACTTTTTTCATTACTTTGCGCTACTTTTTCGTTACTTTGAATTTTTCATTACTTTTTTCGTTACTTTTCGTTACTTTTCGTTACTCGTTACTTTGCGTTACTTTTCTTTAAGTTGCGTTACTTTGCGTTACTCGTTACTTTTTCGTTACTTTTCGCTACCTTTCGTTACTTTTAGTTACTGATAATTTTTCGTTACTTTTAATTAATCGTTACTTTGCATTTTTCTTTACTTTGTTCGTTACTTTGCATTTTCGTTACTTTTAGTTACTTTTTCGTTACTTTGCATTTTTGGTTACTTTTCGTTATTTTTCGTTATTTTTTCGTTACTTTGCATTTTTCGTTACTTTTGTCGTTACTTTGCAGTTTTCGTTACTTTTTTCGATACTTTGCATTTTTCGTTACTTTTCGTTACTTTTTCGTTACTTTGAATTTTTCATTACTTTTTTCGTTACTTTGCATTTTTCGTTTCTTTCCGTTACTTTTTCGGTACTTTGTATTTTTCGTTACTTTTTTCGTTACTTTGCATTTTTGGTTACTTTTCGTTACTTTTTCGTTACTTTTTTCTTTACTTTGCATTGCTCGTGACTTTTCGATAAGTAGCAAAAAGTAACGAGAAATGCAAAGTAACGAAAAGTAATGAAAAGTAACAAGTAAATCAAAGTAACGAGTAATGCAAAGTAATGAAAAGTAACAAAAAGTAACAAGTAACGAAAAGTAAAGAGTAATGCAAAGTAACGAAAAGTAGCAAGTAACGCAAAGTAACGAGGAACTCAAAGTAACGCAAAGTAACGAAAACTAATAAGTAACGCATGGTAACTCAAAGTAACGAGTAACTCAAAGTAATGCAAAGTAACGAGTAATGCAAAGTAACGAAAAGTAACGAAAAATAACAAGTAACGCAAAGGAACGAGTAATGCAAAGTAATGAGAAACGCAAAGTAACGAAAAGTAACGAAAACTAACGAGTAACTCAAAGTAACGCAAAGTAACGAAAACTAACAAGTAACGCATGGTAACGCAAAGTAACGAGTAACTCAAAGTAACACAAATTAATGAGTAATGCAAAGTAACGCAAAGTAACGTGTAATGCAAAGTAACGAAAAGAAACGAGTAATGCAAAGTAACGAGAAACTCAAAGTAACGCAAAGTAATGACTAATGCAAAGTAACGAAAAGTAACGAATAATGCAAAGTAACGAGTAACGCAAAGTAACGAGTAATACAAAGTAACGCAAAGTAACGAGTAATGCAGGGTCACGAAAAGTAACAAGTAACGCAAAGTAACGAGTAATGCAAAGTAACGCAAAGTAACAAGTATCGCAAAGTAACGAAAAGTAACGAGTAATGCAAAGTAATGAAAAGTAACGAGAAACACGAAGTAACGAAAAGCAACGAGAAAAGCAAAGTAACGAAAAGTAATGAAGAGTAAGGAGCAACGCAAAGTATCGAAAAGCAACGCAAAGTAACGAAAAGTAACGAGTAAAGCAAAGTAACGCAATGTAACGAGTAACTCAAAGTAACGCAATGTAACGAGTAATGCAAAGTAACGCAAAGTAACGAGTAATGCAAAGTAACGAAAAGTAACGAGTAATGCAGGGTAACGAAAAGTAACAAGTAACGAAAAGTAACAAGAAACGCAAAGTAACGAAAATTAACGAAAACTAACAAGTACTTTGCAGTTTTCGTTACTTTTTTCGTTACTTTGCAGTTTCCGTTACTTAGCAATTTCCGTTACTTTTTTCACTACTTTGCATTTTTCCTTACTTTTCGTTACTTTTTCGTTACCTTGCATTTTTCGTTACTTTTTTCACTACTTTGCATTTTTCGTTACTTTTCGTTACTTTTTCGTTACTTTGCATTTTTCGTAGCAATTTTCGTTACTTTTTCGTTACTTTTCGTTACTTTTTCGTTACTTTGCATTTTTCGTAGCAATTTTCGTTACTTTTTCGTTACTTTGCATTTTTCGTTACTTTTGTCGTTACTTTGCATTTTTCGTTACTTTATTCTTTACTTTGCAGTTTTCGTTACTTTTTTCTTTACTTTGCAGTTTCCGTTACTTAGCAGTTTCCGTTACTTTTTTCACTACTTTGCATTTTTCCTTACTTTTCGTTACTTTTTCGTTACTTTGCATTTTTCGTTAATTTTTTCACTGCTTTGCATTTTTCGTTACTTTTCGTTACTTTTTCGTTACTTTGCATTTGTCATTACTTTTCGTTACTTTTTCATTAATTTGCATTTTTCGTTAGATTTTTCGTTACTTTGGTTTTTTTCAAAGTAACGAGAAACGCAAAGTAACGAGTAACGAAAAGTAACGAGTAACGCAAAGTAACGAAAAGTAACGAGTAATGCAAAGGAACGAAAAGTAACAAGTAACACAAAGTAACGAAAAGTAACGAGCAATGCAAAGTAACGAGAAACGCAAAGTAAAGAAAAGTAATGAGAAAAGCAAAGTATCGAAAAGTAACGAAGAGTAACGAGTAACGCAAAGTAACGAAAAGTATTGAAAAGCAACACAAAGTAACGAAAAGTAACGAGTAATGCAAAGTAACAAAAAGTAACGCAAAGTAACAACTAACGCAATGTAACGAAAAGTAACAAGTAACGCAAAGTAACGAGTAACGCAAAGTAACGCAAAGTAACGATTAACGAAAAGTAACAAGTAACGAAAAGTAACGAAAAGAAACGAGTCACGAAAAGTAACGAAAAGTAACGAGTCACGAAAAGTAACGAGTCACGCAAAGTAACGAGCAACGCAAAGTAATGAAAAGTAAAGAGTCACGAAAAGTAACGTGTCACGCAAAGTAACAAAAAGTATCGAAAAGTAACGAGCAACGCAAAGTAATGAAAAGTAACGAGTAATGAAAAGCAACGTGTAACGCAAAGTAACGAAAAGTAACAATTAACGCAATGTAATGAAAAGTAAAGAGTAATGCAAATTAACGAAAAGTAATAAGTAACGCAAAGTCACGAAAAGTAACGAAACTAACGAAAAGTAACGAAACTCCTTACGAAAAGTAACGGGTAATGCAAAGTAACGAAAAGTAACAAGTAACGCAAAGTAACGAGTAACGCAAAGTAACGAAAAGTAACGAGTAATGCAGGGTAACGAAAAGTAACAAGTAAATACAAAGTAACGAAAAGTAACAAGTAACGCAATGTAATGAAAAGTAAAGAGTAATGCAAAGTAACGAAAAGTAATAAGTAACGCAAAGTAACGAAAAGTAACGAGTAACGAAACTAACGAAAAGTAACGAAACTCCTTACGAAAAGTAACGGGTAATGCAAAGTAACGAAAAGTAACAAGTAACGCAAAGTAACGAGTAACGCAAAGTAACGAAAAGTAACAAGTAATGCAGGGTAACGAAAAGTAACAAGTAAATACAAAGTAACGAAAAGTAACAAGTAACGCAAAGTAACGAAAAGTAGAGTAACGCAAAGTAACGAAAAGTAACGAGAAACGCAAATTAACGAAAAGTAACAAGTAACGCAAAGTAACGCAAAGTAACGAGTAACTCAAAGTAACGCAAAGTAACGAAAACTAAGAAGTAACGCATGGTAACGCAAAGTAACGAGTAATACAAAGTAACGCAAAGTAACGAGTAATGCAGGGTAACGAAAAGTAACAAGTAACGCAAAGTAACGAGTAATGCAAAGTAACGCAAAGTAACGAGTAATGCAAAGTAACGCAAAGTAACAAGTAACGCAAAGTAACGAAAAGTAACGAGTAATGCAAAGTAATGAAAAGTAACGAGAAACGCGAAGTAACGAAAAGTAACGAGAAAAGCAAAGTAACGAAAAGTAACGAAGAGTAACGAGCAACGCAAAGTATCGAAAAGCAACGCAAAGTAACGAAAAGTAACGAGTAAAGCAAAGTAACGCAATGTAACGAGTAACTCAAAGTAACGCAATGTAACGAGTAATGCAAAGTAACGAGTAATGCAAAGTAACGAAAAGTAACGAGTAATGCAGGGTAACGAAAAGTAACAAGTAACGCAAAGTAACGAAAACTAACGAAAACTAACAAGTAACGCAAAGTAACGAGTAACTCAAAGTAACGCAAAGTAACGAGTAATGCAAAGTAACGAGAAACGCAAACAAAAAGAAAAAAAGGTTTTTACTCTTGGTTAAGGTGGAGCAGAAATTGCTCACATTATTTCATGACATCCATGTCCATCATTTTTTTTCTACATCGTTTTCATTTACATTTCTTGTGCTGTTTTTCCGGTTAAAATTTTGGTTGGAAACCGGGCGACAGAAAGATGAAAAACAACAAAAAAAAAAACCTCGACAGTCTTTACTGTTACTTTGCATTTTAGTTACTTTTTTCATTGCTTTGCTCGTTACTTTGCATTTTTCATTACTTTTTTCGTTAAATTGCATTTTTCGTTACTTTTCGTTACTTTTTCGTTACTTTGCATTTTTCGTTACATTTTTCGTTACTTTGCATTTTTCGTTACTTTTTTCACTACTCAGCATTTTTAGTTACTTTTCGTTACTTTTTCGTTACTTTGCATTTTTCGTTAATTTTTCACTACTTTGCATTTTTCCTTACTTTTCGTTACTTTTTCGTTACCTTGCATTTTTCGTTACTTTTTTCACTACTTTGCATTTTTCGTTACTTTTCGTTACTTTTTCGTTACTTTGCATTTTTCGTAGCAATTTTCGTTACTTTTTCGTTACTTTGCATTTTTCGTTACTTTTCGTTACTTTTTCGTTACTTTGCATTTTTCGTAGCAATTTTCGTTACTTTTTCGTTACTTTGCATTTTTCGTTACTTTTGTCGTGACTTTGCATTTTTCGTTACTTTATTCTTTACTTTGCAGTTTTCGTTACTTTTTTCTTTACTTTGCATTTGTCATTACTTTTCGTTACTTTTTCATTAATTTGCATTTTTCGTTAGATTTTTCGTTACTTTGGTTTTTTTCAAAGTAACGAGAAACGCAAAGTAACGAAAAGTAATGAGTAACGCAAAGTAACGAAAAGTAACGAGTAATGCAAAGGAACGAAAAGTAACAAGTAACACAAAGTAACGAAAAGTAACGAGCAATGCAAAGTAACGAAAAGTAACGAGTAATGCAGGGTAACGAAAAGTAACAAGTAACGCAAAGTAACGAAAACTAACGAAAACTAACAAGTAACGCAAAGTAACGAGTAACTCAAAGTAACGCAAAGTAACGAGTAATGCAAAGTAACGAGAAACGCAAACAAAAAGAAAAAAAGGTTTTTACTCTTGGTTAAGGTGGAGCAGAAATTGCTCACATTATTTCATGACATCCATGTCCATCATTTTTTTTCTACATCGTTTTCATTTACATTTCTTGTGCTGTTTTTCCGGTTAAAATTTTGGTTGGAAACCGGGCGACAGAAAGATGAAAAACAACAAAAAAAAAAACCTCGACAGTCTTTACTGTTACTTTGCATTTTAGTTACTTTTTTCATTGATTTGCTCGTTACTTTGCATTTTTCATTACTTTTTTCGTTAAATTGCATTTTTCGTTACTTTTCGTTACTTTTTCGTTACTTTGCATTTTTCGTTACATTTTTCGTTACTTTGCATTTTTCGTTACTTTTTTCACTACTCAGCATTTTTAGTTACTTTTCGTTACTTTTTCGTTACTTTGCATTTTTCGTTAATTTTTTCACTACTTTGCATTTTTCCTTACTTTTCGTGACTTTTTCGTTACCTTGCATTTTTCGTTACTTTTTTCACTACTTTGCATTTTTCGTTACTTTTCGTTACTTTTTCGTTACTTTGCATTTTTCGTAGCAATTTTCGTTACTTTTTCGTTACTTTGCATTTTTCGTTACTTTTCGTTACTTTTTCGTTACTTTGCATTTTTCGTAGCAATTTTCGTTACTTTTTCGCTACTTTGCATTTTTCGTTACTTTTGTCGTGACTTTGCATTTTTCGTTACTTTATTCTTTACTTTGCAGTTTTCGTTACTTTTTTCTTTACTTTGCATTTGTCATTACTTTTCGTTACTTTTTCATTAATTTGCATTTTTCGTTAGATTTTTCGTTACTTTGGTTTTTTTCAAAGTAACGAGAAACGCAAAGTAACGAAAAGTAACGAGTAACGCAAAGTAACGAAAAGTAACGAGTAATGCAAAGGAACGAAAAGTAACAAGTAACACAAAGTAACGAAAAGTAACGAGCAATGCAAAGTAACGAAAAGTAACGAGAAACGCAAAGTAAAGAAAAGTAACTAGAAAAGCAAAGTATCGAAAAGTAACGAAGAGTAACGAGTAACGCAAAGTAACGAAAAGTATTGAAAAGCAACACAAAGTAACGAAAAGTAACGAGTAATGCAAAGTAACAAAAAGAAACGAGTCACGAAAAGTAACGAAAAGTAACAACTAATGCAATGTAACGAAAAGTAACAAGTAACGCAAAGTAACGAGTAACGCAAAGTAACGCAAAGTAACGATTAACGAAAAGTAACAAGTAACGAAAAGTAACGAAAAGAAACGAGTCACGAAAAGTAACGAGTCACGAAAAGTAACGAGTCACGCAAAGTAACGAAAAGTATCGAAAAGTAACGAGCAACGCAAAGTAATGAAAAGTAAAGAGTCACGAAAAGTAACGTGTCACGCAAAGTAACAAAAAGTATCCAAAAGTAACGAGCAACGCAAAGTAATGAAAAGTAACGAGTAATGAAAAGCAACGTGTAACGCAAAGTAACGAAAAGTAACAAGTAACGCAATGTAATGAAAAGTAAAGAGTAATGCAAAGTAACGAAAAGTAATAAGTAACGCAAAGTAACGAAAAGTAACGAGTAACGAAACTAACGAAAAGTAACGAAACTCCTTACGAAAAGTAACGGGTAATGCAAAGTAACGAAAAGTAACAAGTAACGCAAAGTAACGAGTAACGCAAAGTAACGAAAAGTAACAAGTAATGCAGGGTAACGAAAAGTAACAAGTAAATACAAAGTAACGAAAAGTAACAAGTAACGCAAAGTAACGAAAAGTAGAGTAACGCAAAGTAACGAAAAGTAACGAGAAACGCAAATTAACGAAAAGTAACAAGTAACGCAAAGTAACGAGTAACTCATAGTAACGCAAAGTAACGAAAACTAAGAAGTAACGCATGGTAACGCAAAGTAACGAGTAATACAAAGTAACGCAAAGTAACGAGTAATGCAGGGTAACGAAAAGTAACAAGTAACGCAAAGTAACGAGTAATGCAAATTAACGCAAAGTAACGAGTAATGCAAAGTAACGCAAAGTAACAAGTAACGCAAAGTAACGAAAAGTAACGAGTAATGCAAAGTAATGAAAAGTAACGAGAAACGCGAAGTAACGAAAAGTAACGAGAAAAGCAAAGTAACGAAAAGTAACGAAGAGTAACGAGCAACGCAAAGTATCGAAAAGCAACGCAAAGTAACGAAAAGTAACGAGTAAAGCAAAGTAACGCAATGTAACGAGTAACTCAAAGTAACGAAAAGTAAAGAGTAATGCAAAGTAACGAAAAGTAACGAGTAACTCAAAGTAACGCAAAGTAACGAAAACTAATAAGTAACGCATGGTAACTCAAAGTAACGAGTAACTCAAAGTAACGCAAAGTAACGAGTAATACAAAGTAACGCAAAGTAACAAGTAATGCAGGGTAACGAAAAGTAACAAGTAACGCAAAGTAACTAGTAATGCAAAGTAACGCAAAGTAACGAGTAATGCAAAGTAACGCAAAGTAACAAGTAACGCAAAGTAACGAAAAGTAACGAGTAATGCAAAGTAATGAAAAGTAACGAGAAACGCGAAGTAACGAAAAGTAACGAGAAAAGCAAAGTAACGAAAAGTAACGAAGAGTAACGAGCAACGCAAAGTATCGAAAAGCAACGCAAAGTAACGAAAAGTAACGAGTAAAGCAAAGTAACGCAAAGTAACGAGTAACGCAAAGTAACGAAAACTAACAAGTAACGCATGGTAACGCAAAGTAACGAGTAACTCAAAGTAATGCAATGTAACGAGTAATGCAAAGTAACGCAAAGTAACGAGTAATGCAAAGTAACGAAAAGTAACGAGTAATGCAGGGTAACGAAAAGTAACAAGTAACGAAAAGTAACAAGTAACGCAAAGTAACGAAAACTAACGAAAACTAACAAGTAACGCAAAGTAACGAATAACTCAAAGTAACGCAAAGTAACGAGTAATGCAAAGTAACGAGAAACGCAAACAAAAAGAAAAAAAGGTTTTTACTCTTGGTTAAGGTGGAGCAGACATTGCTCACATTATTTCATGACATCCATGTCCATCATTTTTTTTCTACATCGTTTTCATTTAAATTTCTTGTGCTGTTTTTCCGGTTAAAATTTTGGTTGGAAACCGGGCGACAGAAAGATGAAAAACAAAAAAAAAAAAAAACCTCGACAGTCTTTACTTTCCTTTAAAGTACTTTACTTTTTCGTTACTTTGCATTTTTCGTTACTTTTTTCGTTACTTTGCATTTTAGTTACTTCTTTCGTTACTTTGCATTTTAGTTACTTTTTTCATTACTTTGCTCGTTACTTTGCATTTTTCGTTACTTTTTTCGTTACTTTGCATTTTTCGTTACATTTTTCGTTACTTTGCATTTTTTGTTACTTTTTTCGTTACTTTGCAGTTTTCGTAACTTTTTTCGTTACTTTGCAGATTCCGTTACTTTTTTCGTTACTTTTCTTTTTTCGTTACTTTTTTCACTACTTTGCATTTTTCGTTACGTTTCGTTACTTTTTCGTTACTTTGAATTTTTCGTTACAATTTTCGTTACTTTGCATTTTTCGTTACTTTTGTTTTTACTTTGCATTTTTCGTTACTTTTTTCGTTACTTTGTATTTTTCGTTACTTTTTTCTTTGCAGTTTTCGTTACTTTTTTCGTTACTTTGAATTTTTCATTACTTTTTTCGTTACTTTGCATTTTTCGTTACTTTTTTCGTTACTCAGCATTTTTCGTTACTTTTTCATTACTTTGCATTTTCGTTACTTTTCGTTACTTTTCTTTACTTTTTCGTTACTTTGAATTTTTCATTACTTTTTTCATTACTTTGCGCTACTTTTTCGTTACTTTGAATTTTTCATTACTTTTTTCGTTACTTTTCGTTACTTTTCGTTACTCGTTACTTTGCGTTACTTTTCTTTAAGTTGCGTTACTTTGCGTTACTCGTTACTTTTTCGTTACTTTTCGCTACCTTTCGTTACTTTTAGTTACTGATAATTTTTCGTTACTTTTAATTAATCGTTACTTTGCATTTTTCTTTACTTTGTTCGTTACTTTGCATTTTCGTTACTTTTAGTTACTTTTTCGTTACTTTGCATTTTTGGTTACTTTTCGTTATTTTTCGTTATTTTTTCGTTACTTTGCATTTTTCGTTACTTTTGTCGTTACTTTGCAGTTTTCGTTACTTTTTTCGATACTTTGCATTTTTCGTTACTTTTCGTTACTTTTTCGTTACTTTGAATTTTTCATTACTTTTTTCGTTACTTTGCATTTTTCGTTTCTTTCCGTTACTTTTTCGGTACTTTGTATTTTTCGGTACTTTTCGTTACTTTTTCGTTACTTTTTTCTTTACTTTGCATTGCTCGTGACTTTTCGATAAGTAGCAAAAAGTAACGAGAAATGCAAAGTAACGAAAAGTAATGAAAAGTAACAAGTAAATCAAAGTAACGAGTAATGCAAAGTAATGAAAAGTAACGAAAATTAACAAGTAAAGCAAAGTAACGAAAAGCAGCGAAAAGTAACGGGTAATGCAAAGTAACGAAAAGTATCGAAAAGTAACGAGTAACGAAAAGTATCGAAAAGTAACGAGTAACGAAAAGTAACGAATAACGAAAAGTAACGAAAAGTAACAAATAATGCAAAGTAACGAAAAGTAACGAAAAGTAACGAGTATTGCAAAGTAACGAAAAGTAACAAGTAACGCAAAGTAAAGCATAGTAACGCAAATTAACGAAAAGTATCAAGTAATGCAAAGTAACGCAAAGTAACGAAAAGTAACGAGTATTGCAAAGTAACGAAAAGTAACAAGTAACGCAAAGTAAAGCATAGTAACGCAAATTAACGAAAAGTATCAAGTAATGCAAAGTAACGCAAAGTAACGACTAATGCAAAGTAATGAAAAGTAACGAAAAGTAACGAATAACGAAAAGTAACGAGTAATGCAAAGTAACGAAAAGTAACAAATAACGCAAAGTAACAAAAAGTAATGAGTAACGCAAAGTAACAAAAAGTAACGAGTAACGCAAAGTAACGCAAAGTAACGAGTAATGCAAAGTAATGAAAAGTAACGAAAATTAACAAGCAAAGCAAAGTAACGAAAAGTACCGAAAAGTAACGAGTAATGCAAAGTAACGAAAAGTAACGAAAAGTAACGAGTAACGCAAAGTAACGAAAAGTAACGAGCAACGAAAAGTAACGAGTAACGAACAGTAACAAGTAACGAAAAGTAACGAGTAATGCAAAGTAAAGCAAGTAACGAAAAGCAACGAAAAGTAACAAGTAACGCAAAGTAAAGCAAAGTAACAAGTAACGCAATGTAACGAAAAATAACAAGTAACGCAAAGTAATGAGTAATGCAAAGTAACGAAAAGTAACGAGTAACGAAAAGTAACGAGTAATGCAAAGCAACGAAAAGTAACGAGAAAAGCAAAGTAACGAAAAGTAACGAAGAGTAACGAGTAACGCAAAGTATCGAAAAGCAACGCAAAGTAACGAAAAGTACAGAGTAATGCAAAGTAACGAAAAGTAACAAGTAACGCATGGTAACGCAAAGTAACGAGTAACTCAAAGTAACGCAATGTAACGAGTAATGCAAAGTAACGCAAAGTAACGAGTAATGCAAAGTAACGAAAAGTAACGAGTAATGCAAAGTAACGCAATGTAACGAGTAATGCAAAGTAACGCAAAGTAACGAGTAATGCAAAGTAACGAAAAGTAACGAGTAATGCAAAGTAACGAGAAACTCAAAGTAACGCAAAGTAATGACTAATGCATAGTAATGAAAAGTAACGAGTAATGAAAAGTAACGAAAATTAACAAGCAAAGCAAAGTAACAAAAAGTACCGAAAAGTAACGTTACTTTTAATTACTCGTTACTTTTCGTTACTTTGCATTTTTCGTTACTTTGTTCGTTACTTTGCAGTTTTCGTTCCTTTTTTCGTTTGCATTTTTCGTTACTTTTTTAGTTACTTTGCTTTTTTCGTTACTTTGCATTTTTCGTTACGTTTTTCTTTACTTTGCATTGCTCGTGACTTTTCGATAAGAAGCGAAAAGTAACGAGTAATGCAAAGTAACGAAAAGTAATGAAAAGTAACAAGTAAGGCAAAGTAACGAGTAATGCAAAGTAATGAAAAGTAACGAAAATTAACAAGTAAAGCAAAGTAACGAAAAGTATCGAAAAGTAACGAGTAACGAAAAGTATCGAAAAGTAACGAGCAACGAAAAGTAACGAAAAGTAACGAAAAGTAACGAGTAAATGCAAAGTAACGAAAAGTAACAAATAACGCAAAGTAACGAAAAGTAAAGAAAAGTAACGAGTAACGAAAAGTAACGAGTAATGCAAAGTAACGAAAAGTAACAAATAACGAAAAGTAACAAAAAGTAACGAGTAATGCAAAGTAACGAAAAGTAACGAGTAATGCAAAGTAACGAAAAGTAACGAGTATTGCAAAGTAACGAAAAGTAACGAGTAATGCAGGGTAACGAAAAGTAACAAGTAACGCAAAGTAAAGCAAGTAACGAAAAGTAACGAAAAGTAACAAGTAACGCAATGTAACGAAAAATAACAAGTAACGCAAAGTAATGAGTAATGCAAAGTAACGAAAAGTAACGAGTAATGCAAAGTATGGAAAAGTAACGAGAAAAGCAAAGTAACGAAAAGTAACGAAGAGTAACGAGTAACGCAAAGTATCGAAAAGCAACGCAAAGTAACGAAAAGTAAAGAGTAATGCAAAGTAACAAAAAGTAACAAGTAACGCATGGTAACGCAAAGTAACGAGTAACTCAAAGTAACGCAATGTAACGAGTAATGCAAAGTAACGCAAAGTAACGAGTAACGCAAAGTAACGAAAACTAACAAGTTACGCATGGTGACGCAAAGTAACGAGTAAATCAAAGTAACGCAATGTAACGAGTAATGCAAAGTAACGCAATGTAACGAGTAATGCAAAGTAACGAAAAGTAACGAGTAATGCAAAGTAACGAGAAACTCAAAGTAACGCAAAGTAATGACTAATGCAAAGTAATAAAAAGTAACAAAAAGTAACAAGTAACGCAAAGTAACGAAAAGTAAAGAGTAATGCAAAGTAACGAAAAGTAACAAGTAACGCAAAGTAACGCAAAGTAACGAGTAACTCAAAGTAACGCAAAGTAACGAAAACTAATAAGTAACGCATGGTAACTCAAAGTAACGAGTAACTCAAAGTAACGCAAAGTAACGAGTAATACAAAGTAACGCAAAGTAACAAGTAATGCAGGGTAACGAAAAGTAACAAGTAACGCAAAGTAACTAGTAATGCAAAGTAACGCAAAGTAACGAGTAATGCAAAGTAACGCAAAGTAACAAGTAACGAAAAGTAACGAGTAATGCAAAGTAATGAAAAGTAACGAGAAACGCGAAGTAACGAAAAGTAACGAGAAAAGCAAAGTAACGAAAAGTAACGAAGAGTAACGAGCAACGCAAAGTATCGAAAAGCAACGCAAAGTAACGAAAAGTAACGAGTAAAGCAAAGTAACGCAAAGCAACGAGTAACGCAAAGTAACGAAAACTAACAAGTAACGCATGGTAACGCAAAGTAACGAGTAACTCAAAGTAATGCAATGTAACGAGTAATGCAAAGTAACGCAAAGTAACGAGTAATGCAAAGTAACGAAAAGTAGCGAGTAATGCAGGGTAACGAAAAGTAACAAGTAACGAAAAGTAACAAGTAACGCAAAGTAACGAAAACTAACGAAAACTAACAAGTAACGCAAAGTAACGAATAACTCAAAGTAACGCAAAGTAACGAGTAATGCAAAGTAACGAGAAACGCAAACAAAAAGAAAAAAAGGTTTTTACTCTTGGTTAAGGTGGAGCAGACATTGCTCACATTATTTCATGACATCCATGTCCATCATTTTTTTTCTACATCGTTTTCATTTACATTTCTTGTGCTGTTTTTCCGGTTAAAATTTTGGTTGGAAACCGGGCGACAGAAAGATGAAAAACAAAAACAAAAAAAAACCTCGACAGTCTTTACTGTTACTTTGCATTTTAGTTACTTTTTTCATTACTTTGCTCGTTACTTTGCATTTTTCGTTACTTTTTTCGTTAAATTGCATTTTTCGTTACTTTTCGTTACTTTTTCGTTACTTTGCATTTTTCGTTACATTTTTCGTTACTTTGCATTTTTTGTTACTTTTTTCGTTACTTTGCAGTTTCCGTTACTTTTTTCGTTACTTTTCTTTTTTCGTTACTTTTTTCACTACTTTGCATTTTTCGTTACGTTTCGTTACTTTTTCGTTACTTTGAATTTTTCGTTACAATTTTCGTTACTTTGCATTTTTCGTTACTTTTGTCTTTACTTTGCATTTTTCGTTACTTTTTTCGTTACTTTGTATTTTTCGTTACTTTTTTCTTTGCAGTTTTCGTTACTTTTTTCGTTACTTTGAATTTTTCGTTACTTTTTTCGTTACTTTGCATTTTTCGTTACTTTTTTCGTTACTCAGCATTTTTCGTTACTTTTTCATTACTTTGCATTTTCGTTACTTTTCGTTACTTTTCTTTACTTTTTCGTTACTTTGAATTTTTCATTACTTTTTTCATTACTTTGCGCTACTTTTTCGTTACTTTGAATTTTTCATTACTTTTTTCGTTACTTTTCGTTACTTTTCGTTACTCGTTACTTTGCGTTACTTTTCTTTAAGTTGCGTTACTTTGCGTTACTCGTTACTTTTTCGTTACTTTTCGCTACCTTTCGTTACTTTTAGTTACTGATAATTTTTCGTTACTTTTAATTAATCGTTACTTTGCATTTTTCTTTACTTTGTTCGTTACTTTGCATTTTCGTTACTTTTAGTTACTTTTTCGTTACTTTGCATTTTTGGTTACTTTTCGTTATTTTTCGTTATTTTTTCGTTACTTTGCATTTTTCGTTACTTTTGTCGTTACTTTGCAGTTTTCGTTACTTTTTTCGATACTTTGCATTTTTCGTTACTTTTCGTTACTTTTTCGTTACTTTGAATTTTTCATTACTTTTTACGTTACTTTGCATTTTTCGTTTCTTTCCGTTACTTTTTCGGTACTTTGTATTTTTCGTTGCATTTTTGGTTACTTTTCGTTACTTTTTCGCTACTTTGCATTTTTCGGTACTTTTCGTTACTTTTTCGTTACTTTTTTCTTTACTTTGCATTGCTCGTGACTTTTCGATAAGTAGCAAAAAGTAACGAGAAATGCAAAGTAACGAAAAGTAATGAAAAGTAACAAGTAAATCAAAGTAACGAGTAATGCAAAGTAATGAAAAGTAACGAAAATTAACAAGTAAAGCAAAGTAACGAAAAGCAGCGAAAAGTAACGGGTAATGCAAAGTAACGAAAAGTATCGAAAAGTAACGAGTAACGAAAAGTATCGAAAAGTAACGAGTAACGAAAAGTAACGAATAACGAAAAGTAACGAAAAGTAACAAATAATGCAAAGTAACGAAAAGTAACGAAAAGTAACGAGTATTGCAAAGTAACGAAAAGTAACAAGTAACGCAAAGTAAAGCATAGTAACGCAAATTAACGAAAAGTATCAAGTAATGCAAAGTAACGCAAAGTAACGACTAATGCAAAGTAATGAAAAGTAACGAAAAGTAACGAATAACGAAAAGTAACGAGTAATGCAAAGTAACGAAAAGTAACAAATAACGCAAAGTAACAAAAAGTAATGAGTAACGCAAAGTAACAAAAAGTAACGAGTAACGCAAAGTAACGCAAAGTAACGAGTAATGCAAAGTAATGAAAAGTAACGAAAATTAACAAGCAAAGCAAAGTAACGAAAAGTACCGAAAAGTAACGAGTAATGCAAAGTAACGAAAAGTAACGAAAAGTAACGAGTAACGCAAAGTAACGAAAAGTAACTAGCAACGAAAAGTAACGAGTAACGAACAGTAACAAGTAACGAAAAGTAACGAGTAATGCAAAGTAAAGCAAGTAACGAAAAGCAACGAAAAGTAACAAGTAACGCAAAGTAAAGCAAAGTAACAAGTAACGCAATGTAACGAAAAATAACAAGTAACGCAAAGTAATGAGTAATGCAAAGTAACGAAAAGTAACGAGTAACGAAAAGTAACGAGTAATGCAAAGCAACGAAAAGTAACGAGAAAAGCAAAGTAACGAAAAGTAACGAAGAGTAACGAGTAACGCAAAGTATCGAAAAGCAACGCAAAGTAACGAAAAGTACAGAGTAATGCAAAGTAACGAAAAGTAACAAGTAACGCATGGTAACGCAAAGTAACGAGTAACTCAAAGTAACGCAATGTAACGAGTAATGCAAAGTAACGCAAAGTAACGAGTAATGCAAAGTAACGAAAAGTAACGAGTAATGCAAAGTAACGCAATGTAACGAGTAATGCAAAGTAACGCAAAGTAACGAGTAATGCAAAGTAACGAAAAGTAACGAGTAATGCAAAGTAACGAGAAACTCAAAGTAACGCAAAGTAATGACTAATGCATAGTAATGAAAAGTAACAAAAAGTAACAAGTAACGCAAAGTAACGAAAAGAAAAGAGTAATGCAAAGTAACGAAAAGTAACAAGTAACGCAAAGTAACGAGGAACTCAAAGTAACGCGTAATGCAAAGTAACGCAAAGTAAAGAGTAATGCAAAGTAACGAAAAGTAACGAGTAATGCAAAGTAACGAGAAACTCAAAGTAACGCAAAGTAATGAAAAGTAACAAAAAGTAACAAGTAACGAAAAGTAAAGAGTAATGCAAAGTAACGAAAAGTAGCAAGTAACGCAAAGTAACGAGGAACTCAAAGTAACGCAAAGTAATGAAAACTAATAAGTAACGCATGGTAACTCAAAGTAACGAGTAACTCAAAGTAATGCAAAGTAACGAGTAATGCAAAGTAACGAAAAGTAACGAAAAATAACAAGTAATGCAAAGGAACGAGTAATGCAAAGTAATGAGAAACGCAAAGTAACGAAAACTAACGAGTAACGAAAAGTAACGAGTAACTCAAAGTAACGCAAAGTAACGAAAACTAACAAGTAACGCATGGTAACGCAAAGTAACGAGTAACTCAAAGTAACACAAATTAATGAGTAATGCAAAGTAACGCAAAGTAACGTGTAATGCAAAGTAACGAAAAGAAACGAGTAATGCAAAGTAACGAGAAACTCAAAGTAACGCAAAGTAATGACTAATGCAAAGTAACGAAAAGTAACGAATAATGCAAAGTAACGAGTAACGCAAAGTAACGAGTAATACAAAGTAACGCAAAGTAACGAGTAATGCAAAGTAACGCAAAGTAACAAGTATCGCAAAGTAACGAAAAGTAACGAGTAATGCAAAGTAATGAAAAGTAACGAGAAACGCGAAGTAACGAAAAGCAACGAGAAAAGCAAAGTAACGAAAAGTAATGAAGAGTAAGGAGCAACGCAAAGTATCGAAAAGCAACGCAAAGTAACGAAAAGTAACGAGTAAAGCAAAGTAACGCAATGTAACGAGTAACTCAAAGTAACGCAATGTAACGAGTAATGCAAAGTAACGCAAAGTAACGAGTAATGCAAAGTAACGAAAAGTAACGAGTAATGCAGGGTAACGAAAAGTAACAAGTAACGAAAAGTAACAAGAAACGCAAAGTAACGAAAATTAACGAAAACTAACAAGTACTTTGCAGTTTTCGTTACTTTTTTCGTTACTTTGCAGTTTCCGTTACTTAGCAGTTTCCGTTACTTTTTTCACTACTTTGCATTTTTCCTTACTTTTCGTTACTTTTTCGTTACCTTGCATTTTTCGTTACTTTTTTCACTACTTTGCATTTTTCGTTACTTTTCGTTACTTTTTCGTTACTTTGCATTTTTCGTAGCAATTTTCGTTACTTTTTCGTTACTTTGCATTTTTCGTTACTTTTCGTTACTTTTTCGTTACTTTGCATTTTTCGTAGCAATTTTCGTTACTTTTTCGTTACTTTGCATTTTTCGTTACTTTTGTCGTTACTTTGCATTTTTCGTTACTTTATTCTTTACTTTGCAGTTTTCGTTACTTTTTTCTTTACTTTGCAGTTTCCGTTACTTAGCAGTTTCCGTTACTTTTTTCACTACTTTGCATTTTTCCTTACTTTTCGTTACTTTTTCGTTACTTTGCATTTTTCGTTAATTTTTTCACTGCTTTGCATTTTTCGTTACTTTTCGTTACTTTTTCGTTACTTTGCATTTGACATTACTTTTCGTTACTTTTTCATTAATTTGCATTTTTCGTTAGATTTTTCGTTACTTTGGTTTTTTTCAAAGTAACGAGAAACGCAAAGTAACGAGTAACGAAAAGTAACGAGTAACGCAAAGTAACGAAAAGTAACGAGTAATGCAAAGGAACGAAAACTAACAAGTAACACAAAGTAACGAAAAGTAACGAGCAATGCAAAGTAACTAAAAGTAACGAGAAACGCAAAGTAAAGAAAAGTAATGAGAAAAGCAAAGTATCGAAAAGTAACGAAGAGTAACGAGTAACGCAAAGTAACGAAAAGTATTGAAAAGCAACACAAAGTAACGAAAAGTAACGAGTAATGCAAAGTAACAAAAAGTAACGCAAAGTAACAACTAACGCAATGTAACGAAAAGTAACAAGTAACGCAAAGTAACGAGTAACGCAAAGTAACGCAAAGTAACGATTAACGAAAAGTAACAAGTAACGAAAAGTAACGAAAAGAAACGAGTCACGAAAAGTAACGAAAAGTAACGAGTCACGAAAAGTAACGAGTCACGCAAAGTAAAGAAAAGTATCGAAAAGTAACGAGCAACGCAAAGTAATGAAAAGTAAAGAGTCACGAAAAGTAACGTGTCACGCAAAGTAACAAAAAGTATCGAAAAGTAACGAGCAACGCAAAGTAATGAAAAGTAACGAGTAATGAAAAGCAACGTGTAACGCAAAGTAACGAAAAGTAACAATTAACGCAATGTAATGAAAAGTAAAGAGTAATGCAAATTAACGAAAAGTAATAAGTAACGCAAAGTAACGAAAAGTAACGAAACTAACGAAAAGTAACGAAACTCCTTACGAAAAGTAACGGGTAATGCAAAGTAACGAAAAGTAACAAGTAACGCAAAGTAACGAGTAACGCAAAGTAACGAAAAGTAACGAGTAATGCAGGGTAACGAAAAGTAACAAGTAAATACAAAGTAACGAAAAGTAACAAGTAACGCAATGTAATGAAAAGTAAAGAGTAATGCAAAGTAACGAAAAGTAATAAGTAACGCAAAGTAACGAAAAGTAACGAGTAACGAAACTAACGAAAAGTAACGAAACTCCTTACGAAAAGTAACGGGTAATGCAAAGTAACGAAAAGTAACAAGTAACGCAAAGTAACGAGTAACGCAAAGTAACGAAAAGTAACAAGTAATGCAGGGTAACGAAAAGTAACAAGTAAATACAAAGTAACGAAAAGTAACAAGTAACGCAAAGTAACGAAAAGTAGAGTAACGCAAAGTAACGAAAAGTAACGAGAAACGCAAATTAACGAAAAGTAACAAGTAACGCAAAGTAACGCAAAGTAACGAGTAACTCAAAGTAACGCAAAGTAACGAAAACTAAGAAGTAACGCATGGTAACGCAAAGTAACGAGTAATACAAAGTAACGCAAAGTAACGAGTAATGCAGGGTAACGAAAAGTAACAAGTAACGCAAAGTAACGAGTAATGCAAAGTAACGCAAAGTAACAAGTAACGCAAAGTAACGAAAAGTAACGAGTAATGCAAAGTAATGAAAAGTAACGAGAAACGCGAAGTAACGAAAAGTAACGAGAAAAGCAAAGTAACGAAAAGTAACGAAGAGTAACGAGCAACGCAAAGTATCGAAAAGCAACGCAAAGTAACGAAAAGTAACGAGTAAAGCAAAGTAACGCAATGTAACGAGTAACTCAAAGTAACGCAATGTAACGAGTAATGCAAAGTAACGAGTAATGCAAAGTAACGAAAAGTAACGAGTAATGCAGGGTAACGAAAAGTAACAAGTAACGCAAAGTAACGAAAACTAACGAAAACTAACAAGTAACGCAAAGTAACGAGTAACTCAAAGTAACGCAAAGTAACGAGTAATGCAAAGTAACGAGAAACGCAAACAAAAAGAAAAAAAGGTTTTTACTCTTGGTTAAGGTGGAGCAGAAATTGCTCACATTATTTCATGACATCCATGTCCATCATTTTTTTTCTACATCGTTTTCATTTACATTTCTTGTGCTGTTTTTCCGGTTAAAATTTTGGTTGGAAACCGGGCGACAGAAAGATGAAAAACAACAACAAAAAAAACCTCGACAGTCTTTCCTGTTACTTTGCATTTTAGTTACTTTTTTCATTGCTTTGCTCGTTACTTTGCATTTTTCATTACTTTTTTCGTTAAATTGCATTTTTCGTTACTTTTCGTTACTTTTTCGTTACTTTGCATTTTTCGTTACATTTTTCGTTACTTTGCATTTTTCGTTACTTTTTTCACTACTCAGCATTTTTAGTTACTTTTCGTTACTTTTTCGTTACTTTGCATTTTTCGTTAATTTTTTCACTACTTTGCATTTTTCCTTACTTTTCGTTACTTTTTCGTTACCTTGCATTTTTCGTTACTTTTTTCACTACTTTGCATTTTTCGTTACTTTTCGTTACTTTTTCGTTACTTTGCATTTTTCGTAGCAATTTTCGTTACTTTTTCGTTACTTTGCATTTTTCGTTACTTTTCGTTACTTTTTCGTTACTTTGCATTTTTCGTAGCAATTTTCGTTACTTTTTCGTTACTTTGCATTTTTCGTTACTTTTGTCGTGACTTTGCATTTTTCGTTACTTTATTCTTTACTTTGCAGTTTTCGTTACTTTTTTCTTTACTTTGCATTTGTCATTACTTTTCGTTACTTTTTCATTAATTAGCATTTTTCGTTAGATTTTTCGTTACTTTGGTTTTTTTCAAAGTAACGAGAAACGCAAAGTAACGAAAAGTAACGAGTAACGCAAAGTAACGAAAAGTAACGAGTAATGCAAAGGAACGAAAAGTAACAAGTAACACAAAGTAACGAAAAGTAACGAGCAATGCAAAGTAACGAAAAGTAACGAGAAACGCAAAGTAAAGAAAAGTAACGAGAAAAGCAAAGTATCGAAAAGTAACGAAGAGTAACGAGTAACGCAAAGTAACGAAAAGTATTGAAAAGCAACACAAAGTAACGAAAAGTAACGAGTAATGCAAAGTAACAAAAAGAAACGAGTCACGAAAAGTAACGAAAAGTAACAACTAATGCAATGTAACGAAAAGTAACAAGTAACGCAAAGTAACGAGTAACGCAAAGTAACGCAAAGTAACGATTAACGAAAAGTAACAAGTAACGAAAAGTAACGAAAAGAAACGAGTCACGAAAAGTAACGAAAAGTAACGAGTCACGAAAAGTAACGAGTCACGCAAAGTAACGAAAAGTATCGAAAAGTAACGAGCAACGCAAAGTAATGAAAAGTAAAGAGTCACGAAAAGTAACGTGTCACGCAAAGTAACAAAAAGTATCCAAAAGTAACGAGCAACGCAAAGTAATGAAAAGTAACGAGTAATGAAAAGCAACGTGTAACGCAAAGTAACGAAAAGTAACAAGTAACGCAATGTAATGAAAAGTAAAGAGTAATGCAAAGTAACGAAAAGTAATAAGTAACGCAAAGTAACGAAAAGTAACGAGTAACGAAACTAACGAAAAGTAACGAAACTCCTTACGAAAAGTAACGGGTAATGCAAAGTAACGAAAAGTAACAAGTAACGCAAAGTAACGAAAAGTAACAAGTAATGCAGGGTAACGAAAAGTAACAAGTAAATACAAAGTAACGAAAAGTAACAAGTAACGCAAAGTAACGAAAAGTAGAGTAACGCAAAGTAACGAAAAGTAACGAGAAACGCAAATTAACGAAAAGTAACAAGTAACGCAAAGTAACGCAAAGTAACGAGTAACTCAAAGTAACGCAAAGTAACGAAAACTAAGAAGTAACGCATGGTAACGCAAAGTAACGAGTAATACAAAGTAACGCAAAGTAACGAGTAATGCAGGGTAACGAAAAGTAACAAGTAACGCAAAGTAACGAGTAATGCAAAGTAACGCAAAGTAACGAGTAATGCAAAGTAACGCAAAGTAACAAGTAACGCAAAGTAACGAAAAGTAACGAGTAATGCAAAGTAATGAAAAGTAACGAGAAACGCGAAGTAACGAAAAGTAACGAGAAAAGCAAAGTAACGAAAAGTAACGAAGAGTAACGAGCAACGCAAAGTATCGAAAAGCAACGCAAAGTAACGAAAAGTAACGAGTAAAGCAAAGTAACGCAATGTAACGAGTAACTCAAAGTAACGCAAGGTAACGAGTAATGCAAAGTAACGCAAAGTAACGAGTAATGCAAAGTAACGAAAAGTAACGAGTAATGCAGGGTAACGAAAAGTAACAAGTAACGCAAAGTGACGAAAACTAACGAAAACTAACAAGTAACGCAAAGTAACGAGTAACTCAAAGTAACGCAAAGTAACGAGTAATGCAAAGTAACGAGAAACGCAAACAAAAAGAAAAAAAGGTTTTTACTCTTGGTTAAGGTGGAGCAGACATTGCTCACATTATTTCATGACATCCATGTCCATCATTTTTTTTCTACATCGTTTTCATTTACATTTCTTGTGCTGTTTTTCCGGTTAAAATTTTGGTTGGAAACCGGGCGACAGAAAGATGAAAAACAAAAAAAAACAAAAACATCGACAGTCTTTACTGTTACTTTGCATTTTAGTTACTTTTTTCATTGCTTTGCTCGTTACTTTGCATTTTTCATTACTTTTTTCGTTAAATTGCATTTTTCGTTACTTTTCGTTACTTTTTCGTTACTTTGCATTTTTCGTTACATTTTTCGTTACTTTGCATTTTTTGTTACTTTTTTCGTTACTTTGCAGTTTTCGTAACTTTTTTCGTTACTTTGCAGTTTCCGTTACTTTTTTCGTTACTTTTCTTTTTTCGTTACTTTTTTCACTACTCAGCATTTTCCGTTACTTTTCGTTACTTTTTCATTACTTTGCATTTTCGTTACTTTTCGTTACTTTTCTTTACTTTTTCGTTACTTTGAATTTTTCATTACTTTTTTCGTTACTTTGCGTTACTTTTTCGTTACTTTGAATTTTTCATTACTTTTTTCGTTACTTTGCGTTACTTTTCGTTACTCGTTACTTTGCGTTACTTTTCTTTAAGTTGCGTTACTTTGCGTTACTCGTTACTATTTGTTACTTTTTTCGTTACTTTTCGTTACTTTTCGCTACTCGTTACTTTTCGCTACTTTTCGTTATTTTTAGTTACTGATAATTTTTCGTTACTTTTAATTAATCGTTACTTTGCATTTTTCTTTACTTTGTTCGTTACTTTGCATTTTCGTTACTTTTAGTTACTTTTTCGTTACTTTGCATTTTTGGTTAGTTTTGTCGTTACTTTGCAGTTTTCGTTACTTTTTTCGTTACTTTGCATTTTTCGTTACTTTTCGTTACTATTTCGTTACTTTGAATTTTTAATTACTTTTTTCGTTACTTTGCATTTTTCGTTTCTTTCCGTTACTTTTTCGTTACTTTTCATTTTTCGGTACTTTTCGTTACTTTTTCGTTACTTTTTTGGTTACTTCGCAATTTTCGTTACTTTTTTAGTTACTTTGCTTTTTTCGTTACTTTGCATTTTTCGTTACTTTTTTCGTTACTTTTCTTTTTTCGTTACTTTTTTCACTACTCAGCATTTTCCGTTACTTTTCGTTACTTTTTCATTACTTTGCATTTTCGTTACTTTTCGTTACTTTTCTTTACTTTTTCGTTACTTTGAATTTTTCATTACTTTTTTCGTTACTTTGCATTACTTTTTCGTTACTTTGAATTTTTCATTACTTTTTTCGTTACTTTGCGTTACTTTTCGTTACTCGTTACTTTGCGTTACTTTTCTTTAAGTTGCGTTACTTTGCGTTACTCGTTACTATTTGTTACTTTTTTCGTTACTTTTCGTTACTTTTCGCTACTCGTTACTTTTCGCTACTTTTCGTTATTTTTAGTTACTGATAATTTTTCGTTACTTTTAATTAATCGTTACTTTGCATTTTTCTTTACTTTGTTCGTTACTTTGCATTTTCGTTACTTTTAGTTACTTTTTCGTTACTTTGCATTTTTGGTTAGTTTTGTCGTTACTTTGCAGTTTTCGTTACTTTTTTCGTTACTTTGCATTTTTCATTACTTTTCGTTACTATTTCGTTACTTTGAATTTTTAATTACTTTTTTCGTTACTTTGCATTTTTCGTTTCTTTCCGTTACTTTTTCGTTACTTTTCATTTTTCGGTACTTTTCGTTACTTTTTCGTTACTTTTTTGGTTACTTCGCAATTTTCGTTACTTTTTTAGTTACTTTGCTTTTTTCGTTACTTTGCATTTTTCGTTACTTTTTTCGTTACTTTGCAGTTTCCGTTACTTTGCATTTTCCTTTACTTTTTTCACTACTTTGCATTTTTCCTTACTTTTCGTTATTTTTTCGTTACTTTGCATTTTTCGTTACATTTTTCGTTACTTAGCTTTTTTTCGTTACGTTTTTCGTTACTTTGCATTTTTTGTTACTTTTTTCGTTACTTTGCAGTTTTCGTTACTTTTTTCGTTACTTTGCAGTTTCCGTTACTTAGCAGTTTCCGTTACTTTTTTCACTACTTTGCATTTTTCCTTACTTTTCGTTACTATTTCGTTACTTTGCATTTTTCGTTACTTTTTTCGTTACTTTGCATTTTTCCTTACTTTTCGTTACTTTTTCGTTACCTTGCATTTTTCGTTACTTTTTTCACTACTTTGCATTTTTCGTTACTTTTCGTTACTTTTTCGTTACTTTGCATTTTTCGTAGCGATTTTCGTTACTTTTTCGTTACTTTGCATTTTTCGTTACTTTTCGTTACTTTTTCGTTACTTTGCATTTTTCGTAGCAATTTTCGTTACTTTTTCGTTACTTTGCATTTTTCGTTTCATTTTTCGTTACTTTGCTTTTTTTCGTTACTTTTTTCGTTACGTTGCATTTTTTGTTACTTTTTTCGTTACTTTGCATTTTTCGTTACTTTTTTCTTTGCAATTTTCGTTACTTTTTTCGTTACTTTGCAGTTTCCGTTACTTTGCAGTTTCCGTTACTTTTTTCACTACTTTGCATTTTTCCTTACTTTTCGTTACTTTTTCGTTACTTTGCATTTTTCGTTACAATTTTCGTTGCTTTGCATTTTTCGTTACTTTTGTCGTTACTTTGCATTTTTCGTTACTTTGTTCTTTACTTTGCAGTTTTCGTTACTTTTTTCTTTACTTTGCATTTGTCATTACTTTTCGTTACTTTTTCATTAATTTGCATTTTTCGTTAGATTTTTCGTTACTTTGCTTTTTTTCGTTACTTTTGTCGTTACTTTGCATTTTTCGTTACTTTTGTCGTTACTTTGCATTTTTCGTTACTTTTTTCTTTACTTTGCAGTTTTCGTTACTTTTCGTTACTTTGCGTTACTTTTCGTTAAGTTGTTTTACTTTGCGTTACTCGTTACTTTTTTCGTTGCTACTCGTTACTTTTCGCTACTTTTCGTTACTTTTTCGTTACTTTGCATTTTCGTTACTTTTCGTTACTTTTCTTTACTTTTTCGTTATTTGCATTTTTCGTTACTTTTTTCTTTACTTTGCATTGCTCGTGACTTTTCGATAAGAAGCGAAAAGTAACGAGTAATGCAAAGTAACGAAAAGTAATGAAAAGTAACAAGTAAGGCAAAGTAACGAGTAATGCAAAGTAATGAAAAGTAACGAAAATTAACAAGTAAAGCAAAGTAACGAAAAGTATCGAAAAGGAACGAGTAACGAAAAGTAACGAGTAATGCAAAGTAACGAAAAGTAACAAATAACGCAAAGTAACAAAAAGTAACGAAAAGTAACGAGTAATGCAAAGTAACGAAAAGTAACAAGTAACGCAAAGTAAAGCATAGTAACGCAAATTAACGAAAAGTAACAAGTAATGCAAAGTAACGAAAAGTAACGAGTAATGCAAAGTAACGAAAAGTAACGAGTATTGCAAAGTAACGAAAAGTAACGAGTAATGCAGGGTAACGAAAAGTAACAAGTAACGCAAAGTAAAGCAAGTAACGAAAAGTAACGAAAAGTAACAAGTAACGCAATGTAAAGAAAAATAACAAGTAACGCAAAGTAATGAGTAATGCAAAGTATGGAAAAGTAACGAGAAAAGCAAAGTAACGAAGAGTAACGAGTAACGCAAAGTATCGAAAAGCAACGCAAAGTAACGTAAAGTAAAGAGTAATGCAAAGTAACAAAAAGTAACAAGTAATGCATGGTAACGCAATGTAACGAGTAATGCAAAGTAACGCAAAGTAACGAGTAACGCAAAGTAACGAAAACTAACAAGTAACGCATGGTAACGCAAAGTAACGAGTAACTCAAAGTAACGCAATGTAACGAGTAATGCAAAGTAACGAAAAGTAACGAGTAATGCAAAGTAACGAGAAACTCAAAGTAACGCAAAGTAATGACTAATGCAAAGTAATGAAAAGTAACAAAAAGCAACAAGTAACGCAAAGTAACGAAAAGTAAAGAGTAATGCAAAGTAACGAAAAGTAACAAGTAACGCAAAGTAACGCAAAGTAACGAGTAACTCAAAGTAACGCAAAGTAACGAAAACTAATAAGTAACGCATGGTAACTCAAAGTAACGAGTAACTCAAAGTAACGCAAAGTAACGAGTAATACAAAGTAACGCAAAGTAACAAGTAACGCAGGGTAACGAGTAATGCAAAGTAACGCAAAGTAACGAGTAACGCAAAGTAACGAGTAATGCAAAGTAACGAAAAGTAACGAGTAATGCAAAGTAATGAAAAGTAACGAGAAACGCGAAGTAACTCAAAGTAACGAGAAAAGCAAAGTAACGAAAAGTAACGAAGAGTAACGAGCAACGCAAAGTATCGAAAAGCAACGCAAAGTAATGAAAAGTAACGAGTAAAGCAAAGTAACGCAATGTAACGAGTAACTCAAAGTAACGCAATGTAACGAGTAATGCAAAGTAACGCAAAGTAACGAGTAATGCAAAGTAACGAAAAGTAACGAGTAATGCAGGGTAACGAAAAGAAACAAGTAACGAAAAGTAACAAGTAACGCAAAGTAACGAAAATTAACGAAAACTAACAAGTACTTTGCATTTTTCGTTACTTTTCGTTGCTTTTTCGTTACTTTGCATTTTTCGTTACATTTTTCGTTACTTTGCTTTTTTTCGTTACTTTTTTCGTTACTTTGCATTTTTTTGTTATTTTTTTCGTTATTTTGCATTTTTCGTTACTTTTTTCTTTACTTTGCAGTTTCCGTTACTTAGCAGTTTCCGTTACTTTTTTCACTACTTTGCATTTTTCCTTACTTTTCGTTACTTTTTCGTTACTTTGCATTTTTCGTTACATTTTTCGTTACTTTGCTTTTTTTCGTTACTTTTTTCGTTACTTTGCATTTTTTTGTTATTTTTTTCGTTATTTTGCATTTTTCGTTACTTTTTTCTTTACTTTGCAGTTTTCGTTACTTTTTTCATTACTTTGCAGTTTCCGTTACTTAGCAGTTTCCGTTACTTTTTTCACTACTTTGCATTTTTCCTTACTTTTCGTTACTTTTTCGTTACCTTGCATTTTTCGTTACTTTTTTCACTACTTTGCATTTTTCGTTACTTTTCGTTACTTTTTCGTTACTTTGCATTTTTCGTAGCAATTTTCGTTACTTTTTCGTTACTTTGCATTTTTCGTTACTTTTCGTTACTTTTTCGTTACTTTGCATTTTTCGTAGCAATTTTCGTTACTTTTGTCGTTACTTTGCATTTTTCGTTACTTTATTCTTTACTTTGCAGTTTTCGTTACTTTTTTCTTTACTTTGCAGTTTCCGTTACTTAGCAGTTTCCGTTACTTTTTTCACTACTTTGCATTTTTCCTTACTTTTTGTTACTTTTTCGTTACTTTGCATTTTTCGTTAATTTTTTCACTACTTTGCATTTTTCGTTACTTTTCGTTACTTTTTCGTTACTTTGCATTTGTCATTACTTTTCGTTACTTTTTCATTAATTTGCATTTTTCGTTAGATTTTTCGTTACTTTGGTTTTTTTCAAAGTAACGAGAAACGCAAAGTAACGAGTAACGAAAAGTAACGAGTAACGCAAAGTAACGAAAAGTAACGAGTAATGCAAAGTAATGAAAAGTAACGAAAATTAACAAGCAAAGCAAAGTAACGAAAAGTACCGAAAAGTAACGTTACTTTTAATTACTCGTTACTTTTCGTTACTTTGCATTTTTCGTTACTTTGTTCGTTACTTTGCAGTTTTCGTTCCTTTTTTCGTTTGCATTTTTCGTTACTTTTTTAGTTACTTTGCTTTTTTCGTTACTTTGCATTTTTCGTTACGTTTTTCTTTACTTTGCATTGCTCGTGACTTTTCGATAAGAAGCGAAAAGTAACAAATAAGGCAAAGTAACGAAAAGTAATGAAAAGTAACAAATAAGGCAAAGTAACGACTAATGCAAAGTAATTAAAAGTAACGAAAATTAACAAGTAAAGCAAAGTAACGAAAAGTATCGAAAAGTAACGAGTAACGAAAAGTATCGAAAAGTAACGAGCAACGAAAAGTAACGAAAAGTAACGAGTAATGCAAAGTAACGAAAAGTAACAAATAACGCAAAGTAACGAAAAGTAAAGAAAAGTAACGAGTAACGAAAAGTAACGAGTATTGCAAAGTAACGAAAAGTAACAAATAACGCAAAGTAACAAAAAGTAACGAAAAGTAACGAGTAATGCAAAGTAACGAAAAGTAACAAGTAACGCAAAGTAAAGCATAGTAACGCAAATTAACGAAAAGTAACAAGTAATGCAAAGTAACGAAAAGTAACGAGTATTGCAAAGTAACGAAAAGTAACGAGTAATGCAAAGTAACGAAAAGTAACAAGTAACGCAAAGTAAAGCATAGTAACGCAAATTAACGAAAAGCAACGAGTAATGCAAAGTAACGAAAAGTAACGAGTATTGCAAAGTAACGAAAAGTAACGAGTAATGCAGGGTAACGAAAAGTAACAAGTAACGCAAAGTAACGAAAAGTAACGAGTATTGCAAAGTAACGAAAAGTAACGAGTAATGCAGGGTAACGAAAAGTAACAAGTAACGCAAAGTAAAGCAAGTAACGAAAAGTAACGAAAAGTAACAAGTAACGCAATGTAACGAAAAATAACAAGTAACGCAAAGTAATGAGTAATGCAAAGTAACGAAAAGTAACGAAAAGTAACGAGTAACGCAAAGTATGGAAAAGTAACGAGAAAAGCAAAGTAACGAAAA
Organism: Embiotoca jacksoni; assembly: GCF_022577435.1. Classification (NCBI taxonomy): domain Eukaryota; kingdom Metazoa; phylum Chordata; class Actinopteri; family Embiotocidae; genus Embiotoca; species Embiotoca jacksoni. Next base: position 943,975 of record NW_027185398.1, read on the forward strand.
GTAACGAAGAGTAACGAGTAACGCAAAGTATCGAAAAGCAACGCAAAGTAACGAAAAGTAAAGAGTAATGCAAAGTAACAAAAAGTAACAAGTAACGCATGGTAACGCAAAGTAACGAGTAACTCAAATTAACGCAATGTAACGAGTAATGCAAAGTAACGCAAAGTAACGAGTAACGCAAAGTAACGAAAACTAACAAGTAACGCATGGTAACGAAAAGTAACGAGTAACTCAAAGTAACGCAATGTAACGAGTAATGCAAAGTAACGCAAAGTAACGAGTAATGCAAAGTAACGAAAAGTAACGAGTAATGCAAAGTAACGAGAAACTCAAAGTAACGCAAAGTAATGACTAATGCAAAGTAATGAAAACTAACAAAAAGTAACAAGTAACACAAAGTAACGAAAAGTAAAGAGTAATGCAAAGTAACGAAAAGTAACAAGTAACGCAAAGTAACGCAAAGTAACGAGTAACTCAAAGTAACGCAAAGTAACGAAAACTAATAAGTAACGCATGGTAACTCAAAGTAACGAGTAATACAAAGTAACGCAAAGAAACAAGTAATGCAGGGTAACGAAAAGTAACAAGTAACGCAAAGTAACGAGTAATGCAAAGTAACGCAAAGTAACGAGTAATGCAAAGTAACGCAAAGTAACAAGTAACGAAAAGTAACGAAAAGTAACGAGTAATGCAAAGTAATGAAAAGTAACGAGAAACGCGAAGTAACGAAAAGTAATGAAAAGTAACAAGTAAGGCAAAGTAACGAAAAGTATCGAAAAGTAACGAGTAACGAAAAGTATCAAAAAGTAACAAATAACGCAAAGTAACGAAAAGTAACGAGTAATGCAAAGTAACGAAAAGTAACAAGTAACGCAAAGCAAAGCATAGTAACGCAAATTAACGAAAAGTAACAAGTAATGCAAAGTAACGAAAAGTAACGAGTAATGCAAAGTAACGAAAAGTAACAAATAACGCAAAGTAACAAAAAGTAATGAGTAACGCAAAGTAACAAAAAGTAACGAGTAACGCAAAGTAACGCAAAGTAACGAGTAATGCAAAGTAATGAAAAGTAACGAAAATTAACAAGCAAAGCAAAGTAACGAAAAGTACCGAAAAGTAACGTTACTATTAATTACTCGTTACTTTTCGTTACTTTGTTCGTTACTTTGCAGTTTTCGTTCCTTTTTTCGTTAGCATTTTTCGTTACTTTTTTAGTTACTTTGCTTTTTTCGTTACTTTGCATTTTTCGTTACGTTTTTCTTTACTTTGCATTGCTCGTGACTTTTCGATAAGAAGCGAAAAGTAACGAGTAATGCAAAGTAACGAAAAGTAATGAAAAGTAACAAGTAAGGCAAAGTAACGAGTAATGCAAAGTAATGAAAAGTAACGAAAATTAACAAGTAAAGCAAAGTAACGAAAAGTATCGAAAAGTAACGAGTAACGAAAAGTATCGAAAAGTAACGAAAAGTAACGAGTAATGCAAAGTAACGAAAAGTAACAAATAACGCAAAGTAACGAAAAGTAAAGAAAAGTAACGAGTAACGAAAAGTAACGAGTAATGCAAAGTAACGAAAAGTAACAAATAACGCAAAGTAACAAAAAGTAACGAAAAGTAACGAGTAATGCAAAGTAACGAAAAGTAACAAGTAACGCAAAGTAAAACATAGTAACGCAAATTAACGAAAAGTAACAAGTAATGCAAAGTAACGAAAAGCAACGAGTAATGCAAAGTAACGAAAAGTAACGAGTATTGCAAAGTAACGAAAAGTAACGAGTAATGCAGGGTAACGAAAAGTAACAAGTAACGCAAAGTAAAGCAAGTAACGAAAAGTAACGAAAAGTAACAAGTAACGCAATGTAACAAAAAATAACAAGTAACGCAAAGTAATGCAAAGTAACGAAAAGTAACGAAAAGTAACGAGTAACGCAAAGTATGGAAAAGTAACGAGAAAAGCAAAGTAACGAAAAGTAACGAAGAGTAACGAGTAACGCAAAGTATCGAAAAGCAACGCAAAGTAACGAAAAGTAAAGAGTAATGCAAAGTAACAAGTAACGCATGGTAACGCAAAGTAACGAGTAACTCAAATTAACGCAATGTAACGAGTAATGCAAAGTAACGAAAAGTAACAAATAACGCAAAGTAACAAAAAGTAATGAGTAACGCAAAGTAACAAAAAGTAACGAGTAACGCAAAGTAACGCAAAGTAACAAGTAACGAAAAGTAACGAAAAGTAACGAGTAATGCAAAGTAATGAAAAGTAACGAGAAACGCGAAGTAACGAAAAGTAATGAAAAGTAACAAGTAAGGCAAAGTAACGAAAAGTATCGAAAAGTAACGAGTAACGAAAAGTATCAAAAAGTAACAAATAACGCAAAGTAACGAAAAGTAACGAGTAATGCAAAGTAACGAAAAGTAACAAGTAACGCAAAGCAAAGCATAGTAACGCAAATTAACGAAAAGTAACAAGTAATGCAAAGTAACGAAAAGTAACGAGTAATGCAAAGTAACGAAAAGTAACAAATAACGCAAAGTAACAAAAAGTAATGAGTAACGCAAAGTAACAAAAAGTAACGAGTAACGCAAAGTAACGCAAAGTAACGAGTAATGCAAAGTAATGAAAAGTAACGAAAATTAACAAGCAAAGCAAAGTAACGAAAAGTACCGAAAAGTAACGTTACTATTAATTACTCGTTACTTTTCGTTACTTTGTTCGTTACTTTGCAGTTTTCGTTCCTTTTTTCGTTAGCATTTTTCGTTACTTTTTTAGTTACTTTGCTTTTTTCGTTACTTTGCATTTTTCGTTACGTTTTTCTTTACTTTGCATTGCTCGTGACTTTTCGATAAGAAGCGAAAAGTAACGAGTAATGCAAAGTAACGAAAAGTAATGAAAAGTAACAAGTAAGGCAAAGTAACGAGTAATGCAAAGTAATGAAAAGTAACGAAAATTAACAAGTAAAGCAAAGTAACGAAAAGTATCGAAAAGTAACGAGTAACGAAAAGTATCGAAAAGTAACGAAAAGTAACGAGTAATGCAAAGTAACGAAAAGTAACAAATAACGCAAAGTAACGAAAAGTAAAGAAAAGTAACGAGTAACGAAAAGTAACGAGTAATGCAAAGTAACGAAAAGTAACAAATATCGCAAAGTAACAAAAAGTAACGAAAAGTAACGAGTAATGCAAAGTAACGAAAAGTAACAAGTAACGCAAAGTAAAACATAGTAACGCAAATTAACGAAAAGTAACAAGTAATGCAAAGTAACGAAAAGCAACGAGTAATGCAAAGTAACGAAAAGTAACGAGTATTGCAAAGTAACGAAAAGTAACGAGTAATGCAGGGTAACGAAAAGTAACAAGTAACGCAAAGTAAAGCAAGTAACGAAAAGTAACGAAAAGTAACAAGTAACGCAATGTAACAAAAAATAACAAGTAACGCAAAGTAATGCAAAGTAACGAAAAGTAACGAAAAGTAACGAGTAACGCAAAGTATGGAAAAGTAACGAGAAAAGCAAAGTAACGAAAAGTAACGAAGAGTAACGAGTAACGCAAAGTATCGAAAAGCAACGCAAAGTAACGAAAAGTAAAGAGTAATGCAAAGTAACAAGTAACGCATGGTAACGCAAAGTAACGAGTAACTCAAATTAACGCAATGTAACGAGTAATGCAAAGTAACGAAAAGTAACAAATAACGCAAAGTAACAAAAAGTAATGAGTAACGCAAAGTAACAAAAAGTAACGAGTAACGCAAAGTAACGCAAAGTAACGAGTAATGCAAAGTAATGAAAAGTAACGAAAATTAACAAGCAAAGCAAAGTAACGAAAAGTACCGAAAAGTAACGTTACTATTAATTACTCGTTACTTTTCGTTACTTTGTTCGTTACTTTGCAGTTTTCGTTCCTTTTTTCGTTAGCATTTTTCGTTACTTTTTTAGTTACTTTGCTTTTTTCGTTACTTTGCATTTTTCGTTACGTTTTTCTTTACTTTGCATTGCTCGTGACTTTTCGATAAGAAGCGAAAAGTAACGAGTAATGCAAAGTAACGAAAAGTAATGAAAAGTAACAAGTAAGGCAAAGTAACGAGTAATGCAAAGTAATGAAAAGTAACGAAAATTAACAAGTAAAGCAAAGTAACGAAAAGTATCGAAAAGTAACGAGTAACGAAAAGTATCGAAAAGTAACGAAAAGTAACGAGTAATGCAAAGTAACGAAAAGTAACAAATAACGCAAAGTAACGAAAAGTAAAGAAAAGTAACGAGTAACGAAAAGTAACGAGTAATGCAAAGTAACGAAAAGTAACAAATAACGCAAAGTAACAAAAAGTAACGAAAAGTAACGAGTAATGCAAAGTAACGAAAAGTAACAAGTAACGCAAAGTAAAACATAGTAACGCAAATTAACGAAAAGTAACAAGTAATGCAAAGTAACGAAAAGCAACGAGTAATGCAAAGTAACGAAAAGTAACGAGTATTGCAAAGTAACGAAAAGTAACGAGTAATGCAGGGTAACGAAAAGTAACAAGTAACGCAAAGTAAAGCAAGTAACGAAAAGTAACGAAAAGTAACAAGTAACGCAATGTAACAAAAAATAACAAGTAACGCAAAGTAATGCAAAGTAACGAAAAGTAACGAAAAGTAACGAGTAACGCAAAGTATGGAAAAGTAACGAGAAAAGCAAAGTAACGAAGAGTAACGAGTAACGCAAAGTATCGAAAAGCAACGCAAAGTAACGAAAAGTAAAGAGTAATGCAAAGTAACAAGTAACGCATGGTAACGCAAAGTAACGAGTAACTCAAATTAACGCAATGTAACGAGTAATGCAAAGTAACGAAAAGAAACGAGTAATGCAAAGTAACGAAAAGTAACGAGTAATGCAAAGTAACGAGAAACTCAAAGTAACGCAAAGTAATGACTAATGCAAAGTAATGAAAACTAACAAAAAGTAACAAGTAACACAAAGTAACGAAAAGTAAAGAGTAATGCAAAGTAACGAAAAGTAACAAGTAACGCAAAGTAACGCAAAGTAACGAGTAACTCAAAGTAACGCAAAGTAACGAAAACTAATAAGTAACGCATGGTAACTCAAAGTAACGAGTAACTCAAAGTAACGCAAAGTAACGAGTAATACAAAGTAACGCAAAGTAACAAGTAATGCAGGGTAACGAAAAGTAACAAGTAACGCAAAGTAACGCAAAGTAACGAGTAATGTAAAGTAACGCAAAGTAACAAGTAACGAAAAGTAACGAAAAGTAACGAGTAATGAAAAGTAACGAGAAACGCGAAGTAACGAAAAGTAACGAGAAAAGCAAAGTAACGAAAAGTAACGAAGAGTAACGAGCAACGCAAAGTATCGAAAAGCAACGCAAAGTAACGAAAAGTAACGAATAAAGCAAAGTAACGCAAAGTAACGAGTAACGCAAAGTAACGAAAACTAACAAGTAACGCATGGTAATGCAAAGTAACGAGTAATGCAAAGTAACGCAATGTAACGAGTAATGCAAAGTAACGCAAAGTAACGAGTAATGCAAAGTAACGAAAAGTAACGAGTAATGCAGGGTAACGAAAAGTAACAAGTAACGAAAAGTAACAAGTAACGAAAAGTAACGAAAACTAACGAAAACTAACAAGTAACGCAAAGTAACGAATAACTCAAAGTAACGCAAAGTAACGAGTAATGCAAAGTAACGAGAAACGCAAACAAAAAGAAAAAAAGGTTTTTACTCTTGGTTAAGGTGGAGCAGACATTGCTCACATTATTTCATGACATCCATGTCCATCATTTTTTTTCTACATCGTTTTCATTTACATTTCTTGTGCTGTTTTTCCGGTTAAAATTTTGGTTGGAAACCGGGCGACAGAAAGATGAAAAACAAAAAAAAACAAAAACCTCGACAGTCTTTACTTTCCTTTAAAGTACTTTACTTTTTCGTTACTTTGCATTTTTCGTTACTTTTTTCGTTACTTTGCATTTTAGTTACTTCTTTCGTTACTTTGCATTTTAGTTACTTTTTTCATTACTTTGCTCGTTACTTTGCATTTTTCGTTACTTTTTTCGTTACTTTGCATTTTTCGTTACATTTTTCGTTACTTTGCATTTTTTGTTACTTTTTTCGTTACTTTGCAGTTTTCGTAACTTTTTTCGTTACTTTGCAGTTTCCGTTACTTTTTTCGTTACTTTTCTTTTTTCGTTACTTTTTTCACTACTTTGCATTTTTCGTTACGTTTCGTTACTTTTTCGTTACTTTGAATTTTTCGTTACAATTTTCGTTACTTTGCATTTTTCGTTACTTTTGTTTTTACTTTGCATTTTTCGTTACTTTTTTCGTTACTTTGTATTTTTCGTTACTTTTTTCTTTGCAGTTTTCGTTACTTTTTTCGTTACTTTGAATTTTTCATTACTTTTTTCGTTACTTTGCATTTTTCGTTACTTTTTTCGTTACTCAGCATTTTTCGTTACTTTTTCATTACTTTGCATTTTCGTTACTTTTCGTTACTTTTCTTTACTTTTTCGTTACTTTGAATTTTTCATTACTTTTTTCATTACTTTGCGCTACTTTTTCGTTACTTTGAATTTTTCATTACTTTTTTCGTTACTTTTCGTTACTTTTCGTTACTCGTTACTTTGCGTTACTTTTCTTTAAGTTGCGTTACTTTGCGTTACTCGTTACTTTTTCGTTACTTTTCGCTACCTTTCGTTACTTTTAGTTACTGATAATTTTTCGTTACTTTTAATTAATCGTTACTTTGCATTTTTCTTTACTTTGTTCGTTACTTTGCATTTTCGTTACTTTTAGTTACTTTTTCGTTACTTTGCATTTTTGGTTACTTTTCGTTATTTTTCGTTATTTTTTCGTTACTTTGCATTTTTCGTTACTTTTGTCGTTACTTTGCAGTTTTCGTTACTTTTTTCGATACTTTGCATTTTTCGTTACTTTTCGTTACTTTTTCGTTACTTTGAATTTTTCATTACTTTTTTCGTTACTTTGCATTTTTCGTTTCTTTCCGTTACTTTTTCGGTACTTTGTATTTTTCGTTACTTTTTTCGTTACTTTGCATTTTTGGTTACTTTTCGTTACTTTTTCGTTACTTTTTTCTTTACTTTGCATTGCTCGTGACTTTTCGATAAGTAGCAAAAAGTAACGAGAAATGCAAAGTAACGAAAAGTAATGAAAAGTAACAAGTAAATCAAAGTAACGAGTAATGCAAAGTAATGAAAAGTAACGAAAATTAACAAGTAAAGCAAAGTAACGAAAAGCAGCGAAAAGTAACGGGTAATGCAAAGTAACGAAAAGTAACGAAAAGTAACGAGTATTGCAAAGTAACGAAAAGTAACAAGTAACGCAAAGTAAAGCATAGTAACGCAAATTAACGAAAAGTATCAAGTAATGCAAAGTAACGCAAAGTAACGACTAATGCAAAGTAATGAAAAGTAACGAAAAGTAACGAATAACGAAAAGTAACGAGTAATGCAAAGTAACGAAAAGTAACAAATAACGCAAAGTAACAAAAAGTAATGAGTAACGCAAAGTAACAAAAAGTAACGAGTAACGCAAAGTAACGAGTAATGCAAAGTAATGAAAAGTAACGAAAATTAACAAGCAAAGCAAAGTAACGAAAAGTACCGAAAAGTAACGAGTAATGCAAAGTAACGAAAAGTAACGAAAAGTAACGAGTAACGCAAAGTAACGAAAAGTAACGAGCAACGAAAAGTAACGAGTAACGAACAGTAACAAGTAACGAAAAGTAACGAGTAATGCAAAGTAAAGCAAGTAACGAAAAGCAACGAAAAGTAACAAGTAACGCAAAGTAAAGCAAAGTAACAAGTAACGCAATGTAACGAAAAATAACAAGTAACGCAAAGTAATGAGTAATGCAAAGTAACGAAAAGTAACGAGTAACGAAAAGTAACGAGTAATGCAAAGCAACGAAAAGTAACGAGAAAAGCAAAGTAACGAAAAGTAACGAGTAACGCAAAGTATCGAAAAGCAACGCAAAGTAACGAAAAGTACAGAGTAATGCAAAGTAACGAAAAGTAACAAGTAACGCATGGTAACGCAAAGTAACGAGTAACTCAAAGTAACGCAATGTAACGAGTAATGCAAAGTAACGCAAAGTAACGAGTAATGCAAAGTAACGAAAAGTAACGAGTAATGCAAAGTAACGCAATGTAACGAGTAATGCAAAGTAACGCAAAGTAACGAGTAATGCAAAGTAACGAAAAGTAACGAGTAATGCAAAGTAACGAGAAACTCAAAGTAACGCAAAGTAATGACTAATGCATAGTAATGAAAAGTAACGAGTAATGAAAAGTAACGAAAATTAACAAGCAAAGCAAAGTAACAAAAAGTACCGAAAAGTAACGTTACTTTTAATTACTCGTTACTTTTCGTTACTTTGCATTTTTCGTTACTTTGTTCGTTACTTTGCAGTTTTCGTTCCTTTTTTCGTTTGCATTTTTCGTTACTTTTTTAGTTACTTTGCTTTTTTCGTTACTTTGCATTTTTCGTTACGTTTTTCTTTACTTTGCATTGCTCGTGAGTTTTCGATAAGAAGCGAAAAGTAACGAGTAATGCAAAGTAACGAAAAGTAATGAAAAGTAACAAGTAAGGCAAAGTAACGAGTAATGCAAAGTAATGAAAAGTAACGAAAATTAACAAGTAAGGCAAAGTAACGAGTAATGCAAAGTAACGAAAAGTATCGAAAAGTAACGAGTAACGAAAAGTATCGAAAAGTAACGAAAAGTAACGAGTAATGCAAAGTAACGAAAAGTAACAAATAACGCAAAGTAACGAAAAGTAAAGAAAAGTAACGAGTAACGAAAAGTAACGAGTAATGCAAAGTAACGAAAAGTAACAAATAACGCAAAGTAACAAAAAGTAACGAAAAGTAACGAGTAATGCAAAGTAACGAAAAGTAACAAGTAACGCAAAGTAAAACATAGTAACGCAAATTAACGAAAAGTAACAAGTAATGCAAAGTAACGAAAAGCAACGAGTAATGCAAAGTAACGAAAAGTAACGAGTATTGCAAAGTAACGAAAAGTAACGAGTAATGCAGGGTAACGAAAAGTAACAAGTAACGCACAGTAAAGCAAGTAACGAAAAGTAACGAAAAGTAACAAGTAACGCAATGTAACAAAAAATAACAAGTAACGCAAAGTAATGCAAAGTAACGAAAAGTAACGAAAAGTAACGAGTAACGCAAAGTATGGAAAAGTAACGAGAAAAGCAAAGTAACGAAAAGTAACGAAGAGTAACGAGTAACGCAAAGTATCGAAAAGCAACGCAAAGTAACGAAAAGTAAAGAGTAATGCAAAGTAACAAGTAACGCATGGTAACGCAAAGTAACGAGTAACTCAAATTAACGCAATGTAACGAGTAATGCAAAGTAACGAAAAGAAACGAGTAATGCAAAGTAACGAAAAGTAACGAGTAATGCAAAGTAACGAGAAACTCAAAGTAACGCAAAGTAATGACTAATGCAAAGTAATGAAAACTAACAAAAAGTAACAAGTAACACAAAGTAACGAAAAGTAAAGAGTAATGCAAAGTAACGAAAAGTAACAAGTAACGCAAAGTAACGCAAAGTAACGAGTAACTCAAAGTAACGCAAAGTAACGAAAACTAATAAGTAACGCATGGTAACTCAAAGTAACGAGTAACTCAAAGTAACGCAAAGTAACGAGTAATACAAAGTAACGCAAAGTAACAAGTAATGCAGGGTAACGAAAAGTAACAAGTAACGCAAAGTAACGAGTAATGCAAAGTAACGCAAAGTAACGAGTAATGTAAAGTAACGCAAAGTAACAAGTAACGAAAAGTAACGAAAAGTAACGAGTAATGAAAAGTAACGAGAAACGCGAAGTAACGAAAAGTAACGAGAAAAGCAAAGTAACGAAAAGTAACGAAGAGTAACGAGCAACGCAAAGTATCGAAAAGCAACGCAAAGTAACGAAAAGTAACGAATAAAGCAAAGTAACGCAAAGTAACGAGTAACGCAAAGTAACGAAAACTAACAAGTAACGCATGGTAATGCAAAGTAACGAGTAATGCAAAGTAACGCAATGTAACGAGTAATGCAAAGTAACGCAAAGTAACGAGTAATGCAAAGTAACGAAAAGTAACGAGTAATGCAGGGTAACGAAAAGTAACAAGTAACGAAAAGTAACAAGTAACGCAAAGTAACGAAAACTAACGAAAACTAACAAGTAACGCAAAGTAACGAATAACTCAAAGTAACGCAAAGTAACGAGTAATGCAAAGTAACGAGAAACGCAAACAAAAAGAAAAAAAGGTTTTTACTCTTGGTTAAGGTGGAGCAGACATTGCTCACATTATTTCATGACATCCATGTCCATCATTTTTTTTCTACATCGTTTTCATTTACATTTCTTGTGCTGTTTTTCCGGTTAAAATTTTGGTTGGAAACCGGGCGACAGAAAGATGAAAAACAAAAAAAAACAAAAACCTCGACAGTCTTTACTTTCCTTTAAAGTACTTTACTTTTTCGTTACTTTGCATTTTTCGTTACTTTTTTCGTTACTTTGCATTTTAGTTACTTCTTTCGTTACTTTGCATTTTAGTTACTTTTTTCATTACTTTGCTCGTTACTTTGCATTTTTCGTTACTTTTTTCGTTACTTTGCATTTTTCGTTACATTTTTCGTTACTTTGCATTTTTTGTTACTTTTTTCGTTACTTTGCAGTTTTCGTAACTTTTTTCGTTACTTTGCAGTTTCCGTTACTTTTTTCGTTACTTTTCTTTTTTCGTTACTTTTTTCACTACTTTGCATTTTTCGTTACGTTTCGTTACTTTTTCGTTACTTTGAATTTTTCGTTACAATTTTCGTTACTTTGCATTTTTCGTTACTTTTGTTTTTACTTTGCATTTTTCGTTACTTTTTTCGTTACTTTGTATTTTTCGTTACTTTTTTCTTTGCAGTTTTCGTTACTTTTTTCGTTACTTTGAATTTTTCATTACTTTTTTCGTTACTTTGCATTTTTCGTTACTTTTTTCGTTACTTTGCATTTTTCGTTACTTTTTCATTACTTTGCATTTTCGTTACTTTTCGTTACTTTTCTTTACTTTTTCGTTACTTTGAATTTTTCATTACTTTTTTCATTACTTTGCGCTACTTTTTCGTTACTTTGAATTTTTCATTACTTTTTTCGTTACTTTTCGTTACTTTTCGTTACTCGTTACTTTGCGTTACTTTTCTTTAAGTTGCGTTACTTTGCGTTACTCGTTACTTTTTCGTTACTTTTCGCTACCTTTCGTTACTTTTAGTTACTGATAATTTTTCGTTACTTTTAATTAATCGTTACTTTGCATTTTTCTTTACTTTGTTCGTTACTTTGCATTTTCGTTACTTTTAGTTACTTTTTCGTTACTTTGCATTTTTGGTTACTTTTCGTTATTTTTCGTTATTTTTTCGTTACTTTGCATTTTTCGTTACTTTTGTCGTTACTTTGCAGTTTTCGTTACTTTTTTCGATACTTTGCATTTTTCGTTACTTTTCGTTACTTTTTCGTTACTTTGAATTTTTCATTACTTTTTTCGTTACTTTGCATTTTTCGTTTCTTTCCGTTACTTTTTCGGTACTTTGTATTTTTCGTTACTTTTTTCGTTACTTTGCATTTTTGGTTACTTTTCGTTACTTTTTCGTTACTTTTTTCTTTACTTTGCATTGCTCGTGACTTTTCGATAAGTAGCAAAAAGTAACGAGAAATGCAAAGTAACGAAAAGTAATGAAAAGTAACAAGTAAATCAAAGTAACGAGTAATGCAAAGTAATGAAAAGTAACGAAAATTAACAAGTAAAGCAAAGTAACGAAAAGCAGCGAAAAGTAACGGGTAATGCAAAGTAACGAAAAGTAACGAAAAGTAACGAGTATTGCAAAGTAACGAAAAGTAACAAGTAACGCAAAGTAAAGCATAGTAACGCAAATTAACGAAAAGTATCAAGTAATGCAAAGTAACGCAAAGTAACGACTAATGCAAAGTAATGAAAAGTAACGAAAAGTAACGAATAACGAAAAGTAACGAGTAATGCAAAGTAACGAAAAGTAACAAATAACGCAAAGTAACAAAAAGTAATGAGTAACGCAAAGTAACAAAAAGTAACGAGTAACGCAAAGTAACGCAAAGTAACGAGTAATGCAAAGTAATGAAAAGTAACGAAAATTAACAAGCAAAGCAAAGTAACGAAAAGTACCGAAAAGTAACGAGTAATGCAAAGTAACGAAAAGTAACGAAAAGTAACGAGTAACGCAAAGTAACGAAAAGTAACGAGCAACGAAAAGTAACGAGTAACGAACAGTAACAAGTAACGAAAAGTAACGAGTAATGCAAAGTAAAGCAAGTAACGAAAAGCAACGAAAAGTAACAAGTAACGCAAAGTAAAGCAAAGTAACAAGTAACGCAATGTAACGAAAAATAACAAGTAACGCAAAGTAATGAGTAATGCAAAGTAACGAAAAGTAACGAGTAACGAAAAGTAACGAGTAATGCAAAGCAACGAAAAGTAACGAGAAAAGCAAAGTAACGAAAAGTAACGCAAAGTAACGAAAAGTAAAGAGTAATGCAAAGTAACGAAAAGTAACAAGTAACGCATGGTAACGCAAAGTAACGAGTAACTCAAAGTAACGCAATGTAACGAGTAATGCAAAGTAACGCAAAGTAACGAGTAATGCAAAGTAACGAAAAGTAACGAGTAATGCAAAGTAACGCAATGTAACGAGTAATGCAAAGTAACGCAAAGTAACGAGTAATGCAAAGTAACGAAAAGTAACGAGTAATGCAAAGTAACGAGAAACTCAAAGTAACGCAAAGTAATGACTAATGCATAGTAATGAAAAGTAACGAGTAATGAAAAGTAACGAAAATTAACAAGCAAAGCAAAGTAACAAAAAGTACCGAAAAGTAACGTTACTTTTAATTACTCGTTACTTTTCGTTACTTTGCATTTTTCGTTACTTTGTTCGTTACTTTGCAGTTTTCGTTCCTTTTTTCGTTTGCATTTTTCGTTACTTTTTTAGTTACTTTGCTTTTTTCGTTACTTTGCATTTTTCGTTACGTTTTTCTTTACTTTGCATTGCTCGTGAGTTTTCGATAAGAAGCGAAAAGTAACGAGTAATGCAAAGTAACGAAAAGTAATGAAAAGTAACAAGTAAGGCAAAGTAACGAGTAATGCAAAGTAATGAAAAGTAACGAAAATTAACAAGTAAAGCAAAGTAACGAAAAGTATCGAAAAGTAACGAGTAACGAAAAGTATCGAAAAGTAACGAGCAACGAAAAGTAACGAAAAGTAACGAAGAAATGCAAAGTAACGAAAAGTAACAAATAACGCAAAGTAACGAAAAGTAAAGAAAAGTAACGAGTAACGAAAAGTAACGAGTAATGCAAAGTAACGAAAAGTAACAAATAACGAAAAGTAACAAAAAGTAACGAAAAGTAACGAGTAATGCAAAGTAACGAAAAGTAACGAGTAATGCAAAGTAACGAAAAGTAACGAGTATTGCAAAGTAACGAAAAGTAACGAGTAATGCAGGGTAACGAAAAGTAACAAGTAACGCAAAGTAAAGCAAGTAACGAAAAGTAACAAGTAACGCAATGTAACGAAAAATAACAAGTAACGCAAAGTAATGAGTAATGCAAAGTAACGAGAAGTAACGAGTAACGCAAAGTATGGAAAAGTAACGAGAAAAGCAAAGTAACGAAAAGTAACGAAGAGTAACGAGTAACGCAAAGTATCGAAAAGCAACGCAAAGTAACGAAAAGTAAAGAGTAATGCAAAGTAACAAAAAGTAACAAGTAACGCATGGTAACGCAAAGTAACGAGTAACTCAAAGTAACGCAATGTAACGAGTAATGCAAAGTAACGCAAAGTAACGAGTAACGCAAAGTAATGAAAACTAACAAGTAACGCATGGTAACGCAAAGTAACGAGTAACTCAAAGTAACGCAATGTAACGAGTAATGCAAAGTAACGCAATGTAACGAGTAATGCAAAGTAACGAAAAGTAACGAGTAATGCAAAGTAACGAGAAACTCAAAGTAACGCAAAGTAATGACTAATGCAAAGTAATAAAAAGTAACAAAAAGTAACAAGTAACGCAAAGTAACGAAAAGTAAAGAGTAATGCAAAGTAACGAAAAGTAACAAGTAACGCAAAGTAACGCAAAGTAACGAGTAACTCAAAGTAACGCAAAGTAACGAAAACTAATAAGTAACGCATGGTAACTCAAAGTAACGAGTAACTCAAAGTAACGCAAAGTAACGAGTAATACAAAGTAACGCAAAGTAACAAGTAATGCAGGGTAACGAAAAGTAACAAGTAACGCAAAGTAACTAGTAATGCAAAGTAACGCAAAGTAACGCAAAGTAACAAGTAACGAGTAATGCAAAGTAATGAAAAGTAACGAGAAACGCGAAGTAACGAAAAGTAACGAGAAAAGCAAAGTAACGAAAAGTAACGAAGAGTAACGAGCAACGCAAAGTATCGAAAAGCAACGCAAAGTAACGAAAAGTAACGAGTAAAGCAAAGTAACGCAAAGTAACGAGTAACGCAAAGTAACGAAAACTAACAAGTAACGCATGGTAACGCAAAGTAACGAGTAACTCAAAGTAATGCAATGTAACGAGTAATGCAAAGTAACGCAAAGTAACGAGTAATGCAAAGTAACGAAAAGTAACGAGTAATGCAGGGTAACGAAAAGTAACAAGTAACGAAAAGTAACAAGTAACGCAAAGTAACGAGTAAAGCAAAGTAACGCAATGTAACGAGTAACTCAAAGTAACGCAATGTAACGAGTAATGCAAAGTAACGAGTAATGCAAAGTAACGAAAAGTAACGAGTAATGCAGGGTAACGAAAAGTAACAAGTAACGCAAAGTAACGAAAACTAACGAAAACTAACAAGTAACGCAAAGTAACGAGTAACTCAAAGTAACGCAAAGTAACGAGTAATGCAAAGTAACGAGAAACGCAAACAAAAAGAAAAAAAGGTTTTTACTCTTGGTTAAGGTGGAGCAGACATTGCTCACATTATTTCATGACATCCATGTCCATCATTTTTTTTCTACATCGTTTTCATTTACATTTCTTGTGCTGTTTTTCCGGTTAAAATTTTGGTTGGAAACCGGGCGACAGAAAGATGAAAAACAAAAAAAAACAAAAACCTCGACAGTCTTTACTTTCCTTTAAAGTACTTTACTTTTTCGTTACTTTGCATTTTTCGTTACTTTTTTCGTTACTTTGCATTTTAGTTACTTCTTTCGTTACTTTGCATTTTAGTTACTTTTTTCATTACTTTGCTCGTTACTTTGCATTTTTCGTTACTTTTTTCGTTACTTTGCATTTTTCGTTACATTTTTCGTTACTTTGCATTTTTTGTTACTTTTTTCGTTACTTTGCAGTTTTCGTAACTTTTTTCGTTACTTTGGTTTTTTTCAAAGTAACGAGAAACGCAAAGTAACGAAAAGTAACGAGTAACGCAAAGTAACGAAAAGTAACGAGTAATGCAAAGGAACGAAAAGTAACAAGTAACACAAAGTAACGAAAAGTAACGAGCAATGCAAAGTAACGAAAAGTAACGAGAAACGTAAAGTAAAGAAAAGTAATGAGAAAAGCAAAGTATCGAAAAGTAACGAAGAGTAACGAGTAACGCAAAGTAACGAAAAGTATTGAAAAGCAACACAAAGTAACGAAAAGTAACGAGTAATGCAAAGTAACAAAAAGTAACGCAAAGTAACAACTAACGCAATGTAACGAAAAGTAACAAGTAACGCAAAGTAACGAGTAACGCAAAGTAACGCAAAGTAACGATTAACGAAAAGTAACAAGTAACGAAAAGTAACGAAAAGAAACGAGTCACGAAAAGTAACGAAAAGTAACGAGTCACGCAAAGTAACGAAAAGTATCGAAAAGTAACGAGCAACGCAAAGTAATGAAAAGTAAAGAGTCACGAAAAGTAACGTGTCACGCAAAGTAACAAAAAGTATCGAAAAGTAACGAGCAACGCAAAGTAATGAAAAGTAACGAGTAATGAAAAGCAACGTGTAACGCAAAGTAACGAAAAGTAACGAAAAGTAACAAGTAACGCAATGTAATGAAAAGTAAAGAGTAATGCAAAGTAACGAAAAGTAATAAGTAACGCAAAGTAACGAAAAGTAACGAAACTAACGAAAAGTAACGAAACTCCTTACGAAAAGTAACGGGTAATGCAAAGTAACGAAAAGTAACAAGTAACGCAAAGTAACGAGTAACGCAAAGTAACGAAAAGTAACGAGTAATGCAGGGTAACGAAAAGTAACAAGTAAATACAAAGTAACGAAAAGTAACAAGTAACGCAAAGTAACGAAAAGTAGAGTAACGCAAAGTAACGAAAAGTAACGAGAAACGGAAATTAACGAAAAGTAACAAGTAACGCAAAGTAACGCAAAGTAACGAGTAACTCAAAGTAACGCAAAGTAACGAAAACTAAGAAGTAACGCATGGTAACGCAAAGTAACGAGTAATACAAAGTAACGCAAAGTAACGAGTAATGCAGGGTAACGAAAAGTAACAAGTAACGCAAAGTAACGAGTAATGCAAAGTAACGCAAAGTAACGAGTAATGCAAAGTAACGCAAAGTAACAAGTAACGCAAAGTAACGAAAAGTAACGAGTAATGCAAAGTAATGAAAAGTAACGAGAAACGCGAAGTAACGAAAAGTAACGAGAAAAGCAAAGTAACGAAAAGTAACGAAGAGTAACGAGCAACGCAAAGTATCGAAAAGCAACGCAAAGTAACGAAAAGTAACGAGTAAAGCAAAGTAACGCAATGTAACGAGTAACTCAAAGTAACGCAATGTAACGAGTAATGCAAAGTAACGAGTAATGCAAAGTAACGAAAAGTAACGAGTAATGCAGGGTAACGAAAAGTAACAAGTAACGCAAAGTAACGAAAACTAACGAAAACTAACAAGTAACGCAAAGTAACGAGTAACTCAAAGTAACGCAAAGTAACGAGTAATGCAAAGTAACGAGAAACGCAAACAAAAAGAAAAAAAGGTTTTTACTCTTGGTTAAGGTGGAGCAGACATTGCTCACATTATTTCATGACATCCATGTCCATCATTTTTTTTCTACATCGTTTTCATTTACATTTCTTGTGCTGTTTTTCCGGTTAAAATTTTGGTTGGAAACCGGGCGACAGAAAGATGAAAAACAACAAAAAAAAAAAACCTCGACAGTCTTTACTGTTACTTTGCATTTTAGTTACTTTTTTCATTGCTTTGCTCGTTACTTTGCATTTTTCATTACTTTTTTCGTTAAATTGCATTTTTCGTTACTTTTCGTTACTTTTTCGTTACTTTGCATTTTTCGTTACATTTTTCGTTACTTTGCATTTTTCGTTACTTTTTTCACTACTCAGCATTTTTAGTTACTTTTCGTTATTTTTTCGTTACTTTGCATTTTTCGTTAATTTTTTCACTACTTTGCATTTTTCCTTACTTTTCGTTACTTTTTCGTTACCTTGCATTTTTCGTTACTTTTTTCACTACTTTGCATTTTTTGTTACTTTTCGTTACTTTTTCGTTACTTTGCATTTTTCGTTACTTTTCGTTACTTTTTCGTTACTTTGCATTTTTCGTAGCAATTTTCGTTACTTTTTCGTTACTTTGCATTTTTCGTTACTTTTGTCGTTACTTTGCATTTTTCGTTACTTTATTCTTTACTTTGCAGTTTTCGTTACTTTTTTCTTTACTTTGCATTTGTCATTACTTTTCGTTACTTTTTCATTAATTTGCATTTTTCGTTAGATTTTTCGTTACTTTGGTTTTTTTCAAAGTAACGAGAAACGCAAAGTAACGAAAAGTAACGAGTAACGAAAAGTAACGAAAAGTAACGAGTAATGCAAAGGAACGAAAAGTAAAGAGTCACGAAAAGTAACGTGTCACGCAAAGTAACAAAAAGTATCGAAAAGTAACGAGCAACGCAAAGTAATGAAAAGTAACGAGTAATGAAAAGCAACGTGTAACGCAAAGTAACGAAAAGTAACAAGTAACGCAATGTAATGAAAAGTAAAGAGTAATGCAAAGTAACGAAAAGTAATAAGTAACGCAAAGTAACGAAAAGTAACGAAAAGTAACGAGCAACGCAAAGTAATGAAAAGTAAAGAGTCACGAAAAGTAACGTGTCACGCAAAGTAACAAAAAGTATCGAAAAGTAACGAGCAACGCAAAGTAATGAAAAGTAACGAGTAATGAAAAGCAACGTGTAACGCAAAGTAACGAAAAGTAACAAGTAACGCAATGTAATGAAAAGTAAAGAGTAATGCAAAGTAACGAAAAGTAATAAGTAACGCAAAGTAACGAAAAGTAACGAAACTAACGAAAAGTAACGAAACTCCTTACGAAAAGTAACGGGTAATGCAAAGTAACGAAAAGTAACAAGTAACGCAAAGTAACGAGTAACGCAAAGTAACGAAAAGTAACGAGTAATGCAGGGTAACGAAAAGTAACAAGTAAATACAAAGTAACGAAAAGTAACAAGTAACGCAAAGTAACGAAAAGTAGAGTAACGCAAAGTAACGAAAAGTAACGAGAAACGGAAATTAACGAAAAGTAACAAGTAACGCAAAGTAACGCAAAGTAACGAGTAACTCAAAGTAACGCAAAGTAACGAAAACTAAGAAGTAACGCATGGTAACGCAAAGTAACGAGTAATGCAAAGTAACGCAAAGTAACGAGTAATGCAAAGTAACGCAAAGTAACAAGTAACGCAAAGTAACGAAAAGTAACGAGTAATGCAAAGTAATGAAAAGTAACGAGTAATGCAAAGTAACGCAAAGTAACAAGTAACGCATGGTAACGCAAAGTAACGAGTAACTCAAAGTAATGCAATGTAACGAGTAATGCAAAGTAACGCAAAGTAACGAGTAATGCAAAGTAACGAAAAGTAACGAGTAATGCAGGGTAACGAAAAGTAACAAGTAACGAAAAGTAACAAGTAACGCAAAGTAACGAAAACTAACGAAAACTAACAAGTAACGCAATGTAACGAATAACTCAAAGTAACGCAAAGTAACGAGTAATGCAAAGTAACGAGAAACGCAAACAAAAAGAAAAAAAGGTTTTTACTCTTGGTTAAGGTGGAGCAGACATTGCTCACATTATTTCATGACATCCATGTCCATCATTTTTTTTCTACATCGTTTTCATTTACATTTCTTGTGCTGTTTTTCCGGTTAAAATTTTGGTTGGAAACCGGGCGACAGAAAGATGAAAAACAAAAAAAAACAAAAACCTCGACAGTCTTTACTTTCCTTTAAAGTACTTTACTTTTTCGTTACTTTGCATTTTTCGTTACTTTTTTCGTTACTTTGCATTTTAGTTACTTCTTTCGTTACTTTGCATTTTAGTTACTTTTTTCATTACTTTGCTCGTTACTTTGCATTTTTCGTTACTTTTTTCGTTACTTTGCATTTTTCGTTACATTTTTCGTTACTTTGCATTTTTTGTTACTTTTTTCGTTACTTTGCAGTTTTCGTAACTTTTTTCGTTACTTTGGTTTTTTTCAAAGTAACGAGAAACGCAAAGTAACGAAAAGTAACGAGTAACGCAAAGTAACGAAAAGTAACGAGTAATGCAAAGGAACGAAAAGTAACAAGTAACACAAAGTAACGAAAAGTAACGAGCAATGCAAAGTAACGAAAAGTAACGAGAAACGTAAAGTAAAGAAAAGTAATGAGAAAAGCAAAGTATCGAAAAGTAACGAAGAGTAACGAGTAACGCAAAGTAACGAAAAGTATTGAAAAGCAACACAAAGTAACGAAAAGTAACGAGTAATGCAAAGTAACAAAAAGTAACGCAAAGTAACAACTAACGCAATGTAACGAAAAGTAACAAGTAACGCAAAGTAACGAGTAACGCAAAGTAACGCAAAGTAACGATTAACGAAAAGTAACAAGTAACGAAAAGTAACGAAAAGAAACGAGTCACGAAAAGTAACGAAAAGTAACGAGTCACGCAAAGTAACGAAAAGTATCGAAAAGTAACGAGCAACGCAAAGTAATGAAAAGTAAAGAGTCACGAAAAGTAACGTGTCACGCAAAGTAACAAAAAGTATCGAAAAGTAACGAGCAACGCAAAGTAATGAAAAGTAACGAGTAATGAAAAGCAACGTGTAACGCAAAGTAACGAAAAGTAACGAAAAGTAACAAGTAACGCAATGTAATGAAAAGTAAAGAGTAATGCAAAGTAACGAAAAGTAATAAGTAACGCAAAGTAACGAAAAGTAACGAAACTAACGAAAAGTAACGAAACTCCTTACGAAAAGTAACGGGTAATGCAAAGTAACGAAAAGTAACAAGTAACGCAAAGTAACGAGTAACGCAAAGTAACGAAAAGTAACGAGTAATGCAGGGTAACGAAAAGTAACAAGTAAATACAAAGTAACGAAAAGTAACAAGTAACGCAAAGTAACGAAAAGTAGAGTAACGCAAAGTAACGAAAAGTAACGAGAAACGGAAATTAACGAAAAGTAACAAGTAACGCAAAGTAACGCAAAGTAACGAGTAACTCAAAGTAACGCAAAGTAACGAAAACTAAGAAGTAACGCATGGTAACGCAAAGTAACGAGTAATACAAAGTAACGCAAAGTAACGAGTAATGCAGGGTAACGAAAAGTAACAAGTAACGCAAAGTAACGAGTAATGCAAAGTAACGCAAAGTAACGAGTAATGCAAAGTAACGCAAAGTAACAAGTAACGCAAAGTAACGAAAAGTAACGAGTAATGCAAAGTAATGAAAAGTAACGAGAAACGCGAAGTAACGAAAAGTAACGAGAAAAGCAAAGTAACGAAAAGTAACGAAGAGTAACGAGCAACGCAAAGTATCGAAAAGCAACGCAAAGTAACGAAAAGTAACGAGTAAAGCAAAGTAACGCAATGTAACGAGTAACTCAAAGTAACGCAATGTAACGAGTAATGCAAAGTAACGAGTAATGCAAAGTAACGAAAAGTAACGAGTAATGCAGGGTAACGAAAAGTAACAAGTAACGCAAAGTAACGAAAACTAACGAAAACTAACAAGTAACGCAAAGTAACGAGTAACTCAAAGTAACGCAAAGTAACGAGTAATGCAAAGTAACGAGAAACGCAAACAAAAAGAAAAAAAGGTTTTTACTCTTGGTTAAGGTGGAGCAGACATTGCTCACATTATTTCATGACATCCATGTCCATCATTTTTTTTCTACATCGTTTTCATTTACATTTCTTGTGCTGTTTTTCCGGTTAAAATTTTGGTTGGAAACCGGGCGACAGAAAGATGAAAAACAACAAAAAAAAAAACCTCGACAGTCTTTACTGTTACTTTGCATTTTAGTTACTTTTTTCATTGCTTTGCTCGTTACTTTGCATTTTTCATTACTTTTTTCGTTAAATTGCATTTTTCGTTACTTTTCGTTACTTTTTCGTTACTTTGCATTTTTCGTTACATTTTTCGTTACTTTGCATTTTTCCTTACTTTTTTCACTACTCAGCATTTTTAGTTACTTTTCGTTATTTTTTCGTTACTTTGCATTTTTCGTTAATTTTTTCACTACTTTGCATTTTTCCTTACTTTTCGTTACTTTTTCGTTACCTTGCATTTTTCGTTACTTTTTTCACTACTTTGCATTTTTTGTTACTTTTCGTTACTTTTTCGTTACTTTGCATTTTTCGTTACTTTTCGTTACTTTTTCGTTACTTTGCATTTTTCGTAGCAATTTTCGTTACTTTTTCGTTACTTTGCATTTTTCGTTACTTTTGTCGTTACTTTGCATTTTTCGTTACTTTATTCTTTACTTTGCAGTTTTCGTTACTTTTTTCTTTACTTTGCATTTGTCATTACTTTTCGTTACTTTTTCATTAATTTGCATTTTTCGTTAGATTTTTCGTTACTTTGGTTTTTTTCAAAGTAACGAGAAACGCAAAGTAACGAAAAGTAACGAGTAACGAAAAGTAACGAAAAGTAACGAGTAATGCAAAGGAACGAAAAGTAAAGAGTCACGAAAAGTAACGTGTCACGCAAAGTAACAAAAAGTATCGAAAAGTAACGAGCAACGCAAAGTAATGAAAAGTAACGAGTAATGAAAAGCAACGTGTAACGCAAAGTAACGAAAAGTAACAAGTAACGCAATGTAATGAAAAGTAAAGAGTAATGCAAAGTAACGAAAAGTAATAAGTAACGCAAAGTAACGAAAAGTAACGAAAAGTAACGAGCAACGCAAAGTAATGAAAAGTAAAGAGTCACGAAAAGTAACGTGTCACGCAAAGTAACAAAAAGTATCGAAAAGTAACGAGCAACGCAAAGTAATGAAAAGTAACGAGTAATGAAAAGCAACGTGTAACGCAAAGTAACGAAAAGTAACAAGTAACGCAATGTAATGAAAAGTAAAGAGTAATGCAAAGTAACGAAAAGTAATAAGTAACGCAAAGTAACGAAAAGTAACGAAACTAACGAAAAGTAACGAAACTCCTTACGAAAAGTAACGGGTAATGCAAAGTAACGAAAAGTAACAAGTAACGCAAAGTAACGAGTAACGCAAAGTAACGAAAAGTAACGAGTAATGCAGGGTAACGAAAAGTAACAAGTAAATACAAAGTAACGAAAAGTAACAAGTAACGCAAAGTAACGAAAAGTAGAGTAACGCAAAGTAACGAAAAGTAACGAGAAACGGAAATTAACGAAAAGTAACAAGTAACGCAAAGTAACGCAAAGTAACGAGTAACTCAAAGTAACGCAAAGTAACGAAAACTAAGAAGTAACGCATGGTAACGCAAAGTAACGAGTAATGCAAAGTAACGCAAAGTAACGAGTAATGCAAAGTAACGCAAAGTAACAAGTAACGCAAAGTAACGAAAAGTAACGAGTAATGCAAAGTAATGAAAAGTAACGAGAAACGCGAAGTAACGAAAAGTAACGAGAAAAGCAAAGTAACGAAAAGTAACGAAGAGTAACGAGCAACGCAAAGTATCGAAAAGCAACGCAAAGTAACGAAAAGTAACGAGTAAAGCAAAGTAACGCAATGTAACGAGTAACTCAAAGTAACGCAAGGTAACGAGTAATGCAAAGTAACGCAAAGTAACGAGTAATGCAAAGTAACGAAAAGTAACGAGTAATGCAGGGTAACGAAAAGTAACAAGTAACGCAAAGTGACGAAAACTAACGAAAACTAACAAGTAACGCAAAGTAACGAGTAACTCAAAGTAACGCAAAGTAACGAGTAATGCAAAGTAACGAGAAACGCAAACAAAAAGAAAAAAAGGTTTTTACTCTTGGTTAAGGTGGAGCAGACATTGCTCACATTATTTCATGACATCCATGTCCATCATTTTTTTTCTACATCGTTTTCATTTACATTTCTTGTGCTGTTTTTCCGGTTAAAATTTTGGTTGGAAACCGGGCGACAGAAAGATGAAAAACAAAAAAAAACAAAAACATCGACAGTCTTTACTGTTACTTTGCATTTTAGTTACTTTTTTCATTGCTTTGCTCGTTACTTTGCATTTTTCATTACTTTTTTCGTTAAATTGCATTTTTCGTTACTTTTCGTTACTTTTTCGTTACTTTGCATTTTTCGTTACATTTTTCGTTACTTTGCATTTTTTGTTACTTTTTTCGTTACTTTGCAGTTTTCGTAACTTTTTTCGTTACTTTGCAGTTTCCGTTACTTTTTTCGTTACTTTTCTTTTTTCGTTACTTTTTTCACTACTCAGCATTTTCCGTTACTTTTCGTTACTTTTTCATTACTTTGCATTTTCGTTACTTTTCGTTACTTTTCTTTACTTTTTCGTTACTTTGAATTTTTCATTACTTTTTTCGTTACTTTGCGTTACTTTTTCGTTACTTTGAATTTTTCATTACTTTTTTCGTTACTTTGCGTTACTTTTCGTTACTCGTTACTTTTCGTTACTTTTCTTTAAGTTGCGTTACTTTGCGTTACTCGTTACTATTTGTTACTTTTTTCGTTACTTTTCGTTACTTTTCGCTACTCGTTACTTTTCGCTACTTTTCGTTATTTTTAGTTACTGATAATTTTTCGTTACTTTTAATTAATCGTTACTTTGCATTTTTCTTTACTTTGTTCGTTACTTTGCATTTTCGTTACTTTTAGTTACTTTTTCGTTACTTTGCATTTTTGGTTAGTTTTGTCGTTACTTTGCAGTTTTCGTTACTTTTTTCGTTACTTTGCATTTTTCGTTACTTTTCGTTACTATTTCGTTACTTTGAATTTTTAATTACTTTTTTCGTTACTTTGCATTTTTCGTTTCTTTCCGTTACTTTTTCGTTACTTTTCATTTTTCGGTACTTTTCGTTACTTTTTCGTTACTTTTTTGGTTACTTCGCAATTTTCGTTACTTTTTTAGTTACTTTGCTTTTTTCGTTACTTTGCATTTTTCGTTACTTTTTTCGTTACTTTGCAGTTTCCGTTACTTTGCATTTTCCTTTACTTTTTTCACTACTTTGCATTTTTCCTTACTTTTCGTTATTTTTTCGTTACTTTGCATTTTTCGTTACATTTTTCGTTACTTAGCTTTTTTTCGTTACGTTTTTCGTTACTTTGCATTTTTTGTTACTTTTTTCGTTACTTTGCAGTTTTCGTTACTTTTTTCGTTACTTTGCAGTTTCCGTTACTTAGCAGTTTCCGTTACTTTTTTCACTACTTTGCATTTTTCCTTACTTTTCGTTACTATTTCGTTACTTTGCATTTTTCGTTACTTTTTTCGTTACTTTGCATTTTTCCTTACTTTTCGTTACTTTTTCGTTACCTTGCATTTTTCGTTACTTTTTTCACTACTTTGGATTTTTCGTTACTTTTCGTTACTTTTTCGTTACTTTGCATTTTTCGTAGCGATTTTCGTTACTTTTTCGTTACTTTGCATTTTTCGTTACTTTTCGTTACTTTTTCGTTACTTTGCATTTTTCGTAGCAATTTTCGTTACTTTTTCGTTACTTTGCATTTTTCGTTTCATTTTTCGTTACTTTGCTTTTTTTCGTTACTTTTTTCGTTACGTTGCATTTTTTGTTACTTTTTTCGTTACTTTGCATTTTTCGTTACTTTTTTCTTTGCAATTTTCGTTACTTTTTTCGTTACTTTGCAGTTTCCGTTACTTTGCAGTTTCCGTTACTTTTTTCACTACTTTGCATTTTTCCTTACTTTTCGTTACTTTTTCGTTACTTTGCATTTTTCGTTACAATTTTCGTTGCTTTGCATTTTTCGTTACTTTTGTCGTTACTTTGCATTTTTCGTTACTTTGTTCTTTACTTTGCAGGTTTCGTTACTTTTTTCTTTACTTTGCATTTGTCATTACTTTTCGTTACTTTTTCATTAATTTGCATTTTTCGTTAGATTTTTCGTTACTTTGCTTTTTTTCGTTACTTTTGTCGTTACTTTGCATTTTTCGTTACTTTTGTCGTTACTTTGCATTTTTCGTTACTTTTTTCTTTACTTTGCAGTTTTCGTTACTTTTCGTTACTTTGCGTTACTTTTCGTTAAGTTGTTTTACTTTGCGTTACTCGTTACTTTTTTCGTTGCTACTCGTTACTTTTCGCTACTTTTCGTTACTTTTTCGTTACTTTGCATTTTCGTTACTTTTCGTTACTTTTCTTTACTTTTTCGTTATTTGCATTTTTCGTTACTTTTTTCTTTCCTTTGCATTGCTCGTGACTTTTCGATAAGAAGCGAAAAGTAACGAGTAATGCAAAGTAACGAAAAGTAATGAAAAGTAACAAGTAAGGCAAAGTAACGAGTAATGCAAAGTAATGAAAAGTAACGAAAATTAACAAGTAAAGCAAAGTAACGAAAAGTATCGAAAAGGAACGAGTAACGAAAAGTAACGAGTAATGCAAAGTAACGAAAAGTAACAAATAACGCAAAGTAACAAAAAGTAACGAAAAGTAACGAGTAATGCAAAGTAACGAAAAGTAACAAGTAACGCAAAGTAAAGCATAGTAACGCAAATTAACGAAAAGTAACAAGTAATGCAAAGTAACGAAAAGTAACGAGTAATGCAAAGTAACGAAAAGTAACGAGTATTGCAAAGTAACGAAAAGTAACGAGTAATGCAGGGTAACGAAAAGTAACAAGTAACGCAAAGTAAAGCAAGTAACGAAAAGTAACGAAAAGTAACAAGTAACGCAATGTAAAGAAAAATAACAAGTAACGCAAAGTAATGAGTAATGCAAAGTATGGAAAAGTAACGAGAAAAGCAAAGTAACGAAGAGTAACGAGTAACGCAAAGTATCGAAAAGCAACGCAAAGTAACGTAAAGTAAAGAGTAATGCAAAGTAACAAAAAGTAACAAGTAACGCATGGTAACGCAATGTAACGAGTAATGCAAAGTAACGCAAAGTAACGAGTAACGCAAAGTAACGAAAACTAACAAGTAACGCATGGTAACGCAAAGTAACGAGTAACTCAAAGTAACGCAATGTAACGAGTAATGCAAAGTAACGAAAAGTAACGAGTAATGCAAAGTAACGAGAAACTCAAAGTAACGCAAAGTAATGACTAATGCAAAGTAATGAAAAGTAACAAAAAGCAACAAGTAACGCAAAGTAACGAAAAGTAAAGAGTAATGCAAAGTAACGAAAAGTAACAAGTAACGCAAAGTAACGCAAAGTAACGAGTAACTCAAAGTAACGCAAAGTAACGAAAACTAATAAGTAACGCATGGTAACTCAAAGTAACGAGTAACTCAAAGTAACGCAAAGTAACGAGTAATACAAAGTAACGCAAAGTAACAAGTAACGCAGGGTAACGAGTAATGCAAAGTAACGCAAAGTAACGAGTAACGCAAAGTAACGAGTAATGCAAAGTAACGAAAAGTAACGAGTAATGCAAAGTAATGAAAAGTAACGAGAAACGCGAAGTAACTCAAAGTAACGAGAAAAGCAAAGTAACGAAAAGTAACGAAGAGTAACGAGCAACGCAAAGTATCGAAAAGCAACGCAAAGTAATGAAAAGTAACGAGTAAAGCAAAGTAACGCAATGTAACGAGTAACTCAAAGTAACGCAATGTAACGAGTAATGCAAAGTAACGCAAAGTAACGAGTAATGCAAAGTAACGAAAAGTAACGAGTAATGCAGGGTAACGAAAAGAAACAAGTAACGAAAAGTAACAAGTAACGCAAAGTAACGAAAATTAACGAAAACTAACAAGTACTTTGCATTTTTCGTTACTTTTCGTTGCTTTTTCGTTACTTTGCATTTTTCGTTACATTTTTCGTTACTTTGCTTTTTTTCGTTACTTTTTTCGTTACTTTGCATTTTTTTGTTATTTTTTTCGTTATTTTGCATTTTTCGTTACTTTTTTCTTTACTTTGCAGTTTTCGTTACTTTTTTCATTACTTTGCAGTTTCCGTTACTTAGCAGTTTCCGTTACTTTTTTCACTACTTTGCATTTTTCCTTACTTTTCGTTACTTTTTCGTTACCTTGCATTTTTCGTTACTTTTTTCACTACTTTGCATTTTTCGTTACTTTTCGTTACTTTTTCGTTACTTTGCATTTTTCGTAGCAATTTTCGTTACTTTTTCGTTACTTTGCATTTTTCGTTACTTTTCGTTACTTTTTCGTTACTTTGCATTTTTCGTAGCAATTTTCGTTACTTTTGTCGTTACTTTGCATTTTTCGTTACTTTATTCTTTACTTTGCAGTTTTCGTTACTTTTTTCTTTACTTTGCAGTTTCCGTTACTTAGCAGTTTCCGTTACTTTTTTCACTACTTTGCATTTTTCCTTACTTTTTGTTACTTTTTCGTTACTTTGCATTTTTCGTTAATTTTTTCACTACTTTGCATTTTTCGTTACTTTTCGTTACTTTTTCGTTACTTTGCATTTGTCATTACTTTTCGTTACTTTTTCATTAATTTGCATTTTTCGTTAGATTTTTCGTTACTTTGGTTTTTTTCAAAGTAACGAGTAACGAAAAGTAACGAGTAACGCAAAGTAACGAAAAGTAACGAGTAATGCAAAGTAATGAAAAGTAACGAAAATTAACAAGCAAAGCAAAGTAACGAAAAGTACCGAAAAGTAACGTTACTTTTAATTACTCGATACTTTTCGTTACTTTGCATTTTTCGTTACTTTGTTCGTTACTTTGCAGTTTTCGTTCCTTTTTTCGTTTGCATTTTTCGTTACTTTTTTAGTTACTTTGCTTTTTTCGTTACTTTGCATTTTTCGTTACGTTTTTCTTTACTTTGCATTGCTCGTGACTTTTCGATAAGAAGCGAAAAGTAACGAGTAATGCAAAGTAACGAAAAGTAATGAAAAGTAACAAATAAGGCAAAGTAACGACTAATGCAAAGTAATTAAAAGTAACGAAAATTAACAAGTAAAGCAAAGTAACGAAAAGTATCGAAAAGTAACGAGTAACGAAAAGTATCGAAAAGTAACGAGCAACGAAAAGTAACGAAAAGTAACGAGTAATGCAAAGTAACGAAAAGTAACAAATAACGCAAAGTAACGAAAAGTAAAGAAAAGTAACGAGTAACGAAAAGTAACGAGTATTGCAAAGTAACGAAAAGTAACAAATAACGCAAAGTAACAAAAAGTAACGAAAAGTAACGAGTAATGCAAAGTAACGAAAAGTAACAAGTAACGCAAAGTAAAGCATAGTAACGCAAATTAACGAAAAGTAACAAGTAATGCAAAGTAACGAAAAGTAACGAGTATTGCAAAGTAACGAAAAGTAACGAGTAATGCAAAGTAACGAAAAGTAACAAGTAACGCAAAGTAAAGCATAGTAACGCAAATTAACGAAAAGCAACGAGTAATGCAAAGTAACGAAAAGTAACGAGTATTGCAAAGTAACGAAAAGTAACGAGTAATGCAGGGTAACGAAAAGTAACAAGTAACGCAAAGTAACGAAAAGTAACGAGTATTGCAAAGTAACGAAAAGTAACGAGTAATGCAGGGTAACGAAAAGTAACAAGTAACGCAAAGTAAAGCAAGTAACGAAAAGTAACGAAAAGTAACAAGTAACGCAATGTAACGAAAAATAACAAGTAACGCAAAGTAATGAGTAATGCAAAGTAACGAAAAGTAACGAAAAGTAACGAGTAACGCAAAGTATGGAAAAGTAACGAGAAAAGCAAAGTAACGAAAAGTAACGAAGAGTAACGAGTAACGCAAAGTATCGAAAAGCAACGCAAAGTAACGAAAAGTAAAGAGTAATGCAAAGTAACAAAAAGTAACAAGTAACGCATGGTAACGCAAAGTAACGAGTAACTCAAATTAACGCAATGTAACGAGTAATGCAAAGTAACGCAAAGTAACGAGTAACGCAAAGTAACGAAAACTAACAAGTAACGCATGGTAACGAAAAGTAACGAGTAACTCAAAGTAACGCAATGTAACGAGTAATGCAAAGTAACGCAAAGTAACGAGTAATGCAAAGTAACGAAAAGTAACGAGTAATGCAAAGTAACGAGAAACTCAAAGTAACGCAAAGTAATGACTAATGCAAAGTAATGAAAACTAACAAAAAGTAACAAGTAACACAAAGTAACGAAAAGTAAAGAGTAATGCAAAGTAACGAAAAGTAACAAGTAACGCAAAGTAACGCAAAGTAACGAGTAACTCAAAGTAACGCAAAGTAACGAAAACTAATAAGTAACGCATGGTAACTCAAAGTAACGAGTAATACAAAGTAACGCAAAGTAACAAGTAATGCAAAGTAACGCAAAGTAACGAGTAATGCAAAGTAACGCAAAGTAACGAGTAATGCAAAGTAACGCAAAGTAACAAGTAACGAAAAGTAACGAAAAGTAACGAGTAATGCAAAGTAATGAAAAGTAACGAGAAACGCGAAGTAACGAAAAGTAATGAAAAGTAACAAGTAAGGCAAAGTAACGAAAAGTATCGAAAAGTAACGAGTAACGAAAAGTATCAAAAAGTAACAAATAACGCAAAGTAACGAAAAGTAACGAGTAATGCAAAGTAACGAAAAGTAACAAGTAACGCAAAGCAAAGCATAGTAACGCAAATTAACGAAAAGTAACAAGTAATGCAAAGTAACGAAAAGTAACGAGTAATGCAAAGTAACGAAAAGTAACAAATAACGCAAAGTAACAAAAAGTAATGAGTAACGCAAAGTAACAAAAAGTAACGAGTAACGCAAAGTAACGCAAAGTAACGAGTAATGCAAAGTAATGAAAAGTAACGAAAATTAACAAGCAAAGCAAAGTAACGAAAAGTACCGAAAAGTAACGTTACTATTAATTACTCGTTACTTTTCGTTACTTTGTTCGTTACTTTGCAGTTTTCGTTCCTTTTTTCGTTAGCATTTTTCGTTACTTTTTTAGTTACTTTGCTTTTTTCGTTACTTTGCATTTTTCGTTACGTTTTTCTTTACTTTGCATTGCTCGTGACTTTTCGATAAGAAGCGAAAAGTAACGAGTAATGCAAAGTAACGAAAAGTAATGAAAAGTAACAAGTAAGGCAAAGTAACGAGTAATGCAAAGTAATGAAAAGTAACGAAAATTAACAAGTAAAGCAAAGTAACGAAAAGTATCGAAAAGTAACGAGTAACGAAAAGTATCGAAAAGTAACGAAAAGTAACGAGTAATGCAAAGTAACGAAAAGTAACAAATAACGCAAAGTAACGAAAAGTAAAGAAAAGTAACGAGTAACGAAAAGTAACGAGTAATGCAAAGTAACGAAAAGTAACAAATAACGCAAAGTAACAAAAAGTAACGAAAAGTAACGAGTAATGCAAAGTAACGAAAAGTAACAAGTAACGCAAAGTAAAACATAGTAACGCAAATTAACGAAAAGTAACAAGTAATGCAAAGTAACGAAAAGCAACGAGTAATGCAAAGTAACGAAAAGTAACGAGTATTGCAAAGTAACGAAAAGTAACGAAAAGTAACGAGTAACGCAAAGTATGGAAAAGTAACGAGAAAAGCAAAGTAACGAAAAGTAACGAAGAGTAACGAGTAACGCAAAGTATCGAAAAGCAACGCAAAGTAACGAAAAGTAAAGAGTAATGCAAAGTAACAAGTAACGCATGGTAACGCAAAGTAACGAGTAACTCAAATTAACGCAATGTAACGAGTAATGCAAAGTAACGAAAAGAAACGAGTAATGCAAAGTAACGAAAAGTAACGAGTAATGCAAAGTAACGAGAAACTCAAAGTAACGCAAAGTAATGACTAATGCAAAGTAATGAAAACTAACAAAAAGTAACAAGTAACACAAAGTAACGAAAAGTAAAGAGTAATGCAAAGTAACGAAAAGTAACAAGTAACGCAAAGTAACGCAAAGTAACGAAAACTAATAAGTAACGCATGGTAACTCAAAGTAACGAGTAACTCAAAGTAACGCAAAGTAACGAGTAATACAAAGTAACGCAAAGTAACAAGTAATGCAGGGTAACGAAAAGTAACAAGTAACGCAAAGTAACGAGTAATGCAAAGTAACGCAAAGTAACGAGTAATGTAAAGTAACGCAAAGTAACAAGTAACGAAAAGTAACGAAAAGTAACGAGTAATGAAAAGTAACGAGAAACGCGAAGTAACGAAAAGTAACGAGAAAAGCAAAGTAACGAAAAGTAACGAAGAGTAACGAGCAACGCAAAGTATCGAAAAGCAACGCAAAGTAACGAAAAGTAACGAATAAAGCAAAGTAACGCAAAGTAACGAGTAACGCAAAGTAACGAAAACTAACAAGTAACGCATGGTAATGCAAAGTAACGAGTAATGCAAAGTAACGCAATGTAACGAGTAATGCAAAGTAACGCAAAGTAACGAGTAATGCAAAGTAACGAAAAGTAACGAGTAATGCAGGGTAACGAAAAGTAACAAGTAACGAAAAGTAACAAGTAACGCAAAGTAACGAAAACTAACGAAAACTAACAAGTAACGCAAAGTAACGAATAACTCAAAGTAACGCAAAGTAACGAGTAATGCAAAGTAACGAGAAACGCAAACAAAAAGAAAAAAAGGTTTTTACTCTTGGTTAAGGTGGAGCAGACATTGCTCACATTATTTCATGACATCCATGTCCATCATTTTTTTTCTACATCGTTTTCATTTACATTTCTTGTGCTGTTTTTCCGGTTAAAATTTTGGTTGGAAACCGGGCGACAGAAAGATGAAAAACAAAAACAAAAAAAAAACCTCGACAGTCTTTACTGTTACTTTGCATTTTAGTTACTTTTTTCATTACTTTGCTCGTTACTTTGCATTTTTCGTTACTTTTTTCGTTAAATTGCATTTTTCGTTACTTTTCGTTACTTTTTCGTTACTTTGCATTTTTCGTTACATTTTTCGTTACTTTGCATTTTTTGTTACTTTTTTCGTTACTTTGCAGTTTCCGTTACTTTTTTCGTTACTTTTCTTTTTTCGTTACTTTTTTCACTACTTTGCATTTTTCGTTACGTTTCGTTACTTTTTCGTTACTTTGAATTTTTCGTTACAATTTTCGTTACTTTGCATTTTTCGTTACTTTTGTTTTTACTTTGCATTTTTCGTTACTTTGTATTTTTCGTTACTTTTTTCTTTGCAGTTTTCGTTACTTTTTTCGTTACTTTGAATTTTTCATTACTTTTTTCGTTACTTTGAATTTTTCGTTACTTTTTTCGTTACTCAGCATTTTTCGTTACTTTTCTTTACTTTTTCGTTACTTTGAATTTTCATTACTTTTTTCGTTACTTTGCATTTTTCGTTACTTTTCGTTAGTTTTTCGTTACTTTGCATTTTTGTTACTTTTCGATATTTTTCGTTACTTTTTCGTTACTTTGCATTTTTAGGTAATTTTCGTTACTTTTTCGTTACTTTTCGTTACTTTGCGTTACTTTTCGTTAAGTTGTTTTACTTTGCGTTACTCGTTACTTTTTTCGTTACTTTTCGTTACTTTTCGCTACTCGTTACTTTTCGCTACTTTTCGTTACTTTTTCGTTACTTTGCATTTTCGTTACTTTTCGTTACTTTTCTTTACTTTTTCGTTACTTTGCATTTTTCGTTACTTTTTTCTTTACTTTGCATTGCTCGTGACTTTACGATAAGAAGTGAAAAGTAACGAGTAAGGCAAAGTAACGAAAAGTAATGAAAAGTAACAAGTAAGGCAAAGTAACGAGTAATGCAAAGTAATGAAAAGTAACGAAAATTAACAAGTAAAGCAAAGTAACGAAAAGTATCGAAAAGTAAAGAGTAACGAAAAGTATCGAAAAGTAAAGAAAAGTAACGAGTAACGAAAAGTAACGAGTAATGCAAAGTAACGAAAAGTAACAAATAACGCAAAGTAACGAAAAGTAACGAGTAATGCAAAGTAACGAAAAGTAACAAGTAACGCAAAGTAAAGCATAGTAACGCAAATTAACGAAAAGTAACAAGTAATGCAAAGTAACGAAAAGTAACGAGTTATGCAAAGTAACGAAAAGTAACAAATAACGCAAAGTAACAAAAAGTAATGAGTAACGCAAAGTAACGAAAAGTAATGAAAAGTAACAAGTAAGGCAAAGTAACGAGTAATGCAAAGTAATGAAAAGTAACGAAAATTAACAAGTAAAGCAAAGTAACGAAAAGTATCGAAAAGTAACGAGTAACGAAAAGTATCGAAAAGTAACGAGCAACGAAAAGTAACGAGTAACGAAAAGTAACGAAAAGTAACGAGTAAATGCAAAGTAACGAAAAGTAACAAATAACGCAAAGTAACGAAAAGTAAAGAAAAGTAACGAGTAACGAAAAGTAACGAGTAATGCAAAGTAACGAAAAGTAACAAATAACGAAAAGTAACAAAAAGTAACGAAAAGTAACGAGTAATGCAAGGTAACGAAAAGTAACAAGTAACGCAAAGTAAAGCAAGTAACGAAAAGTAACGAAAAGTAACAAGTAACGCAATGTAACGAAAAATAACAAGTAACGCAAAGTAATGAGTAATGCAAAGTAACGAAAAGTAACGAGTAACGCAAAGTATGGAAAAGTAACGAGAAAAGCAAAGTAACGAAAAGTAACGAAGAGTAACGAGTAACGCAAAGTATCGAAAAGCAACGCAAAGTAACGAAAAGTAAAGAGTAATGCAAAGTAACAAAAAGTAACAAGTAACGCATGGTAACGCAAAGTAACGAGTAACTCAAAGTAACGCAATGTAACGAGTAGTGCAAAGTAACGCAAAGTAACGAGTAACGCAAAGTAACGAAAACTAACAAGTAACGCATGGTAACGCAAAGTAACGAGTAACTCAAAGTAACGCAATGTAACGAGTAATGCAAAGTAACGCAATGTAACGAGTAATGCAAAGTAACGAAAAGTAACGAGTAATGCAAAGTAACGAGAAACTCAAAGTAACGCAAAGTAATGACTAATGCAAAGTAATAAAAAGTAACAAAAAGTAACAAGTAACGCAAAGTAACGAAAAGTAAAGAGTAATGCAAAGTAACGAAAAGTAACAAGTAACGCAAAGTAACGCAAAGTAACGAGTAACTCAAAGTAACGCAAAGTAACGAAAACTAATAAGTAACGCATGGTAACTCAAAGTAACGAGTAACTCAAAGTAACGCAAAGTAACGAGTAATACAAAGTAACGCAAAGTAACAAGTAATGCAGGGTAACGAAAAGTAACAAGTAACGCAAAGTAACTAGTAATGCAAAGTAACGCAAAGTAACGAGTAATGCAAAGTAACGCAAAGTAACAAGTAACGCAAAGTAACGAAAAGTAACGAGTAATGCAAAGTAATGAAAAGTAACGAGAAACGCGAAGTAACGAAAAGTAACGAGAAAAGCAAAGTAACGAAAAGTAACGAAGAGTAACGAGCAACGCAAAGTATCGAAAAGCAACGCAAAGTAATGAAAAGTAACGAGTAAAGCAAAGTAACGCAAAGTAACGAGTAACGCAAAGTAACGAAAACTAACAAGTAACGCATGGTAACGCAAAGTAACGAGTAACTCAAAGTAATGCAATGTAACGAGTAATGCAAAGTAACGCAAAGTAACGAGTAATGCAAAGTAACGAAAAGTAACGAGTAATGCAGGGTAACGAAAAGTAACAAGTAACGAAAAGTAACAAGTAACGCAAAGTAACGAAAACTAACGAAAACTAACAAGTAACGCAAAGTAACGAATAACTCAAAGTAACGCAAAGTAACGAGTAATGCAAAGTAACGAGAAACGCAAACAAAAAGAAAAAAAGGTTTTTACTCTTGGTTAAGGTGGAGCAGACATTGCTCACATTATTTCATGACATCCATGTCCATCATTTTTTTTCTACATCGTTTTCATTTACATTTCTTGTGCTGTTTTTCCGGTTAAAATTTTGGTTGGAAACCGGGCGACAGAAAGATGAAAAACAAAAAAAAAAAAAAAACCTCGACAGTCTTTACTTTCCTTTAAAGTACTTTACTTTTTCGTTACTTTGCATTTTTCGTTACTTTTTTCGTTACTTTGCATTTTAGCTACTTCTTTCGTTACTTTGCATTTTAGTTACTTTTTTCATTACTTTGCTCGTTACTTTGCATTTTTCGTTACTTTTTTCGTTACTTTGCATTTTTCGTTACATTTTTCGTTACTTTGCATTTTTTGTTACTTTTTTCGTTACTTTGCATTTTTCGTTACATTTTTCGTTACTTTGCATTTTTTGTTACTTTTTTCGTTACTTTGCAGTTTCCGTTACTTTTTTCGTTACTTTTCTTTTTTCGTTACTTTTTTCACTACTTTGCATTTTTCGTTACGTTTCGTTACTTTTTCGTTACTTTGAATTTTTCGTTACAATTTTCGTTACTTTGCATTTTTCGTTACTTTTGTTTTTACTTTGCATTTTTCGTTACTTTTTTCGTTACTTTGTATTTTTCGTTACTTTTTTCTTTGCAGTTTTCGTTACTTTTTTCGTTACTTTGAATTTTTCATTACTTTTTTCGTTACTTTGCATTTTTCGTTACTTTTTTCGTTACTCAGCATTTTTCGTTACTTTTTCATTACTTTGCATTTTCGTTACTTTTCGTTACTTTTCTTTACTTTTTCGTTACTTTGAATTTTTCATTACTTTTTTCATTACTTTGCGCTACTTTTTCGTTACTTTGAATTTTTCATTACTTTTTTCGTTACTTTTCGTTACTTTTCGTTACTCGTTACTTTGCGTTACTTTTCTTTAAGTTGCGTTACTTTGCGTTACTCGTTACTTTTTCGTTACTTTTCGCTACCTTTCGTTACTTTTAGTTACTGATAATTTTTCGTTACTTTTAATTAATCGTTACTTTGCATTTTTCTTTACTTTGTTCGTTACTTTGCATTTTCGTTACTTTTAGTTACTTTTTCGTTACTTTGCATTTTTGGTTACTTTTCGTTATTTTTCGTTATTTTTTCGTTACTTTGCATTTTTCGTTACTTTTGTCGTTACTTTGCAGTTTTCGTTACTTTTTTCGATACTTTGCATTTTTCGTTACTTTTCGTTACTTTTTCGTTACTTTGAATTTTTCATTACTTTTTTCGTTACTTTGCATTTTTCGTTTCTTTCCGTTACTTTTTCGGTACTTTGTATTTTTCGTTACTTTTTTCGTTACTTTGCATTTTTGGTTACTTTTCGTTACTTTTTCGTTACTTTTTTCTTTACTTTGCATTGCTCGTGACTTTTCGATAAGTAGCAAAAAGTAACGAGAAATGCAAAGTAACGAAAAGTAATGAAAAGTAACAAGTAAATCAAAGTAACGAGTAATGCAAAGTAATGAAAAGTAACGAAAATTAACAAGTAAAGCAAAGTAACGAAAAGCAGCGAAAAGTAACGGGTAATGCAAAGTAACGAAAAGTAACGAAAAGTAACGAGTATTGCAAAGTAACGAAAAGTAACAAGTAACGCAAAGTAAAGCATAGTAACGCAAATTAACGAAAAGTATCAAGTAATGCAAAGTAACGCAAAGTAACGACTAATGCAAAGTAATGAAAAGTAACGAAAAGTAACGAATAACGAAAAGTAACGAGTAATGCAAAGTAACGAAAAGTAACAAATAACGCAAAGTAACAAAAAGTAATGAGTAACGCAAAGTAACAAAAAGTAACGAGTAACGCAAAGTAACGCAAAGTAACGAGTAATGCAAAGTAATGAAAAGTAACGAAAATTAACAAGCAAAGCAAAGTAACGAAAAGTACCGAAAAGTAACGAGTAATGCAAAGTAACGAAAAGTAACGAAAAGTAACGAGTAACGCAAAGTAACGAAAAGTAACGAGCAACGAAAAGTAACGAGTAACGAACAGTAACAAGTAACGAAAAGTAACGAGTAATGCAAAGTAAAGCAAGTAACGAAAAGCAACGAAAAGTAACAAGTAACGCAAAGTAAAGCAAAGTAACAAGTAACGCAATGTAACGAAAAATAACAAGTAACGCAAAGTAATGAGTAATGCAAAGTAACGAAAAGTAACGAGTAACGAAAAGTAACGAGTAATGCAAAGCAACGAAAAGTAACGAGAAAAGCAAAGTAACGAAAAGTAACGAGTAACGCAAAGTATCGAAAAGCAACGCAAAGTAAC